>NC_056726.1:531437766-531793599 GCF_019279795.1 Protopterus annectens
GTTTCAGCAGATCCAGTGGTATTCACTAAGTGTCTAGCAGCAGTAAGTACATTTTACAGACTGCAAGGTATCCATAGCTATCGTTATTTAGATGATTGTCTCATTTTAGCATAATTCCCAAATGCCCCTTCTCTTTATTGTACATCTGTTTCAAAGCCTAAGATTCTAATTCAGCCTGGGAAAAACATTTTCTAATTCCTTCTCATAAGTTGATTTTCATGGGATGGCTTGACGCATCCCTCATAATGGCATATCTTTCACTGGAAAAAGTGTACCACTGCCATCTTCAGTTCCTGGATCTAGCTGACCAGTCTTTGACCACAGCAAGTGATTATCTCAGGATCCTGGGCTATATGGCATCAACTTTCTTCATGGTTCCCATAGCCAGATTACATATGAGGGAAATTTGGTAGTTCTTCAGATTAGTTTTGATCCAGCACCTGAATCTCTTTCCTTTCCTTTGCCAGTTCTGGGTTATGTCAAAAAGAAACTCTTGTGGTCCTCAAAATAAGTTCAGATCAGTCCAGTGCTTCCCCTTTCTCTCCCACCCAATCCAATGTGTGATGACAGATGTTTCGGACTTTGGGGGCAGGCTGAGTCCAGGAGATCAAGGTTCAGGTAGTTTTGGATCCACATTTCAAAAAGAAACAAACTTTAAGGAGGTGATGGCCTTAATAAGTGCATTAAGGGCCTTACATTAACTGTGGATTTCAGGACCACTATTGGTGGTACAGACAGCACCACTATGATATGATACATAAATGGGGGGCGGGGGGCAAGTCCTACTCCTTATACAGACTAGCCATGATTGCCTTGGAAATAGCAACCCAGCATAATCTCTCCTTTCAGGCCACCTATATTCCGTCAGAGCAGAATGCTGTAGCAGACCCTTTGAGCATATTTAAGGCAGACCACCATGAATGGATGTTAGGATGGCCATATGTGGGGAACTCCAAAAATAGATCTGTTTGACTCCAGTACCAGCAGACGGTTTAAGAAGTTCTATGTCAGGATACCTTGTAAGAAGGCCTAGAAAAAATATATTTTTCTTTATTGTAAAAGGGAGTATTCCTTTGTCTCTTCCCCCTTTTTCACTAATAACCAGAGTTCTTCTAAAAAAAAAACTCCCCAAATTTACTTCTAGTATCTTCATTTTGGCCCAGACAACATTGATTTTAGCTTCTGATAATACTGGCCAATGGCAGTTACCACAAATGTTCTCAATAACTGGACCTTCTCACACAGGACAAGGGATCACCGAGCCACCTCAATATACAGAACCTTCATCTGACTGTCTGGGCGATAAGTTTTTGATTCCATCTAGGCACTTTTTTCTGAGAACATGAAACGTGTGAAAGGAAGCTAGAAAAACTGCTACTAGAAAATCATACTTGACAAAATGGAAGAGATTTTCTAGTTGGTGCCACAAGAGAGACCGGGAAACTTCCAGAGAGAAGGCCCCTCTGGTTCTCCAGTACTTCTGTGAATTGCTAAAATCAGGCCTATTTAATACTTCTATCAAGGTGAAATTATTGCTTATTTCTGCTTGTCTGCCATTGGATCCACCCTATTTCCTTGTTGAAGAAAAGCAACTTCTGAAAGGGATATTACATGTCAGTCTACCTAGAAAACAGTCAGCTCCATCATTTCATCTGGAAACGTTAACCATTCCACCTTTATGAACCAGTTTTTCAGGCTAACTTGAAATTTTTAACATGGAAGACTGTTTTGCTCACTGCTCTGACCTCACTTAAAAGAGTAACTTAATTGCTCTTATTTATTTCCATCTTCCACAGAGATAGGGTAACCTTAAGACCAAACCCTACATTTATGTCCATAGTAGTTTCTGAATTTATATTAAATCAATCTATCCATCTTCTTGTATTCTTTTCTGAACCCTAAAAGAAGGGAGAAATGTTTCTTCATACTCTGGATCTCCACAGAAAACCCAGATAACATTTGGACAGGACTAAGGACCTCAGAAATTCCAACCAACTCTTTGAAGGAAAGAAAAAGGGACTTCCAGTTTCTAGAAAGACAGTTTCAAAATGTTGTCCAGTTCTGTTTAGTTTTGTATCTCCCTTCATGGAAAAACTCCCCCTCAAGTAATCAAAGCTTATTTCACCAGAGGTGGCTACTTCTAGGGCTTTTTGGAAAAAGGGTGGACTCATGCTGTTCTGGAGGAAGCAACTTGGTTATTTGTACACACTTTGGATAACCATTACAAGACAGCTTTTTTTTCAAGGCAGAACTGCGTTTGCTAGATCTATTCTTGAGCTCCTGGTTTCTGGTCATTCTTTCTCCTGTCCTTCCTATCTTGGTTTTGTAAATTGTCCCATATAGCTAGCAGCTACTGTAACAATGATCTAATGATGAACATAGCACAAATGTATAAATAAATATACCATAACAGTTTGTTCTAATAGATCACTATTGCAGTACTAACACCCTCTGCACCATCCCCCATGTATTTGTATTTATTTATTCTGTTTGTGATACATATTCTCCTTCTCCATTCCTGTCCCTTGTCTGGGGAGGGGTTCCCCTCATTCTTTTTCTGCTACGATATAGGTGTACAGATGTAGCCTTCCTTAGAGAGGGCAAGAAAGCTCTGAATTTTTGTGCCCATAAACCTCCCTTTTTTACTAGCAGTCTTGTGCTCGAATGGACACGTGTGCGAGGAAGCTACCCAGATACCCAGACTGTCCTGTAACTCATCTAGTGCAGATATAGATTCTTTGTTTTAGCTCTTAAATTTGCTTATTCATGCTCAGCACTTGTTCAGAACTTGTAAGCACTAAATAAGCTACTAATTACTATAGCACTTAATCTTCCTCATTACCTAGAGGAAAACAGTTTTTGTACTTACTTTTCTCACTTGCTTAGAGAAAAACAGCTCTTGTACTCACTTTCCTCACTTATCTAGAGGAAAATAGTTTTTTTATTCAGGCATATCCAAGGGTCGGCTCCCAGTGTTCTCTCCTGTCTATCTGATGAATCTGGGCATCTTGAGTTAATGTAGAAATTGCCTCATGTACACAGACAACCCTCTCATCCTACCACCCAACACTACAACCTGTGAGAGATGCACTTATCTAGCCAAACTGGAGGTAAAGCTCCCTCCAACCAAGACTGAACTTGACAGTCATGAGGAGAAGGCAAACATTTGCACCACACCACACTCATCACATAGTCTCACTAAATCTACACCACCAAAATCCACACATAGTAACACAAAAACATTCGCAGAGGCTCGCATTAATAATCTGTCTAAGCAACAGAGACCTCCAAAGCAGAAACCAAGCAACCTCCACCCCCCAACACAACCCAAATGACACATAGCCCACAGACTCAGTGTGCCACTCAACCACAGCCAATAAGGCAAAACAACGTACTCAACACACTAGTCATAGGTGACTCTATAGTCAGGCACACTGATGTCCCATTCACCAGGCTAAACAAGGAGAAGGTTACTGTCAGCTGCCTGTCAGGTGCCAGGATCCATCACATAACCCATGCACTCAGGTCACTCCACAACAAGTACAAATTTGACTCTGTCATTGTCCATGTTGGTGTGAATGACCTGAGACGTACCTCCCTGGACTTCATGAAAAGAGACACGGAAGAGTTCACTGATCTTGTAACCCAGGCAGGTATGACCCTAGCCCTGAGTAGCATTCTACCATTGCCCTGAATGATACCGCAGTACAAGGACAAAATGATTGACTTCAACAATTGTCTAAGCTTCTGGTGTCATTCTAATGGGATCCAGTATCTGTCTGGTTGGGATAACATGTTCGACAGACCACAATTCTTTGCCACAGATGGCCTGCACCTGTCGCCCCTGGGATTCCAGATACTGGCTAAGGCTCTTGCTGCCCCTATAGTGCCTTTTTTAGGCAAGGTTCAAATAACAAATTCACCACCGTAACAGGAACAGGCAAGCAAAAACTGAGGGTAAAGCTACTCAATGCTAGAAGTCTAAATCTCAAAATGCACTCACTCGCGGCACTCCTTAAAATGGAGAACATCGATATCTGTGCAGTGACTGAGACCTTGTTCAAGACTTCAGAGAGCATCCCTGCACTACCGGGCTATAACTCGTACCACACTTTTCGGCCATGTAACCTGGACCGAAACACCAAAGGCGGAGGAGTGCCCATATTCATTAAGGATATCCACACGTCCAGGCTAGTTGCTCAGCATAATGCATCCGAGGTTATCCAAGTGCAACTAACTCTGGGCAAAACTGCAATCCAAATTTTAGCTTTCTACATACCCCCACCATGCCCCAGGATTCCCACTCCTCTTTTCTTGATGTACTGGAAAATATTAGGGTTCAACCAAACACCCTAATAATGGGCGACTTCAACTACCCCACCATTAACTGGGAAAACTAATCATGTACCAACTCCTTAGCTCAACGCTTTCTTGAATTCATAAACTCCAATGCCCTGGATCAACTTATCCACACCCCCACCACGGGCAACAATGTCCTAGACCTAGTCATTACCAACATGAGTGACCAGTGTTCCACACCTGAAGTCAACTCCTCATTGGTCCGATCCGACCATAAGCTAATCACCCTTGATATCCACATCCCGCCCCCACCCCCATTAAAGGAACCATGGTAAAAAATTTCTCCAAAGCCAACTTCATGCTTCTTAAGACAGAAGTGGTGAACTTCATGACACCCATGCAGATGGACAATACAGTTACAACTGCTGAATCCTGCACAAATGTACTCTATTAGCACTTACACGAGTGCATGGATCATGCTATCCCAAACAGAACCAAGACGCTATCCTCCAAAAAAAGGAAGCCAATCTGGTGGTCCCCTGCCATAAACAAACTGTACAACAGAAGGAAGAAACTGTTGCAAAAGAAAGTAAAATCCCATGAGTGGAGGAGCTCCCTGGTCAGCCTCAGTAAGAAGCTGAGAGCCCTTATAATATCCTCCAAAGCTAGCTACGAAAACAAAATCACCACTAATTCTAAGGATAACCACAAAGCATTCCATAGCTATGTCAAGAATCTCGATGGCAATACCCAGATCTGCTCTGAGTTACAGCACAAAGGCATGAAAATTACAGAACCAACTGATATTGCCAACATCCTGGCAGATAGGTTCAGTGCTAACTTTAACCCCCCCCACCCCTAAAGGGCCCATATCTATACAGGAAGAATGCAGAGTCCCTGTAATCATAACTACGCAGGTAAAAGCTGCACTCTCTAAAGCCAAAAACACAGCATCCATGGGACCGGACAACATCCCAGGCTGCGTTTTACATGAACTTCAGAACGAACTAGTTCCCCACTTAAGCACCATGTTCAATAATAGCCTCGCATCAGGCTTTGTGTCCACTGAATGGCGCACAGCAACACTTATCCCACTCCACAAAGGGGGAGCCACCACTGATCCCAGGAACTATCAACCTATTAGCCTGATGAGCCTGGTCTGCAAGGCCATGGAACGTATCATCATGGAAGTCATAAACAAACACATTGATAACCTCCATACTCTGGATCCCACCCAGTTCGGGTTTGTGAAAGGCAGATCATGCCTCCTGAACCTGATCGACTTCTTTGAGGCAGTCACCAAAGCCATAGATGAGGGTAAGGTGGTTCACACAGCCTATCTTGACCTCGCCAAGGCTTTCGACACCATCCCTCATTCTGGAATTATAGCTAAACTCAGTAAACTAGGCATAAATCCCTACGTCACAAGATGGGTTGCCAACTGGCTCACTGACAGAACCCACACTGTAAAAGTTGCAGGCTCCAAATCTGACCTCAAAGCAGTGACAAGTGGAGTACCACAGGGTTCTGTCCTGGGACCTCTCCTGTTTGGTATCCACTTCTCTGAAGTACAGGCTAACACAGAAGGCCTCTGGCTAATGAAGTTCACAGATGACTGCAAACTGGGAGCCATAGTCAAGTCCCCAAATGATGTGGACATCCTACAGAAGGGCCTCGCTGAAACAGATGCCTGTTGTCAGAGCCATGGCCTCAAGCTCAATACCAAAAAGTGCAGTGTCACCCCCCCTTTGGTAAAAACTCTGTACCCATGAACTACCACATAGACAGCAGTCTACTTAACACCGAATGTGTGATAAGAGACCTTGGGGCCCAGGTGGACAGTAGTCTCTCCTTTGATAGTCACATCACCACAGTAGTCAGGAAGTCCTTCTATGTGGCACACCTCATCATAAAAGGGTTCTCATCCAGGAAAAAAGAGGTCATTGTTCCCCTCTACTCAACACTCATTAGACCCATTATAGAGTACAACGCCCCTTTTGGAATGTATCTTACAAGACATCTGCAGCAGCTGGAAAGGCCACAGAAGTACTTCACAAAGAGGATTACTGGCCTCAAACAAATGCCCTACACTGACCTCCTCAAAAATCTCCAGCTTTACTCCGTAGCATATCACCTACTCCAAGGTGATCTCTGCCTAACATATAAAGGTATGTCAAACCGAGAGCTGTTGGACATGCTTCACCTAAAGAAATCCCAATCCCTCTGAGCTACACGGTCTAGGGACCTAAACCTTGTCACCACAATAAACAGGACATGCTGGAGGGATAGATTCCTGTCCCAGAGACTTCCCATACTCTAGAACAGGCTACCCATCTATGTCAAGCAAAGTTCTTCATTAGCACTCTTCAAGAAAAATCTTGATGAGTGGATGGGAAATAGGAAATACACCCCGGGGATCCCTTCTGTGTCTCTGCTTGACAGTGGCACAGGAAAATAACTTTCTTGGGTGGTGTAAGCCAGGGAACCTTGTTGGCTAGGCTTACATAGGCATTGGGCCGATAGCCTAGTACCTACCTATGAACCTATAAGCTTATTATATACTAGCTGGGTATCCAGTCCTTTGCAGGCTACGTCCCATACAGCTGGAAGATACTGCAACATTGATGTAGTCAAACAACTACTGTTGTGGTGAATTTACTTTTACAATTGTATTTTTGCAGGATCATCCCAGTTTGGGCAGTTGTGTTGGTGGAGGCATTGAAATAGCAAATGTGCTGTAAGTTTTATGGATGCTTTTTCTAACTTTCCTGTTACTGTTGTAGGAAGCTTTTAATCTATATCTGAAACACATGCTTCTCAACTAATTTTCCAGACGATCCCTGATTTTGGCTAAATGTTTATTTTCTCCCACCTAATTCCTCCTAAAACTGATGATTTTGGATGAAATTGTGGTGGATTACACTTTTTAACTAATGATGGCATTCAAAGCTACAGACTTATTTTGCTTCAGAAAATGCATGTAAATTCATAAGTTCTTATTCTGTCTACTACTCAGGTTAATAGTACTGTATTTTAAACAAATGTCCCTGATTATGGAGGTAAGAGATTGAGAGCTATGCCTAAACACCATAATGTGAAGTAAAACAAAAGAACTTGAGTCCTGTAACAATAAGATATCTATATGTGTAGTAAAGTGGACCAAACAACCTTTCTTCAGCAAAATTTATGAATCAGTGTGACAAGTGGGCCTCGTTTGTGACATGATTAGAGTTGAAAATTGATATAAAAATATAGTGGAATCAAATGGATCTATGCTTATACCATTTTAGTACTACAGACCATTTCTAATAATTCTGAATTTATGTTTTAAATGTCAGTGGACAGTGTGTTAGCTTGCGTTTTTCTTGTACATCAAAGACTTTTTCAGAATCAAAATGTGTTGGGTATCTCAATGTTACAATTCACCCCTGTGAGTTTAGCTAAAAAAAAATCTCACTTTGGGCATTGTAATAGTAGCAGTCCTACATTTAATTATCTACATGGTTAAAGTAATTTCACCATTAAGGTTTAGAAAGAAAAATATATTTTATGTACTGGCATCCAACTGTCTGTATTGTTTTAAATTGAAATATTTGATATGTTAGATGTCTAATAAAATGTGTCAATACATTTTGCTTTATAACTATTTAATTGGGGGATCAGAAGAATTAGAAAGGCACTTTGTAAGATGATGCTTAGTAAGGTGGAACTTTTAGTTGGTTATTTATCCTGATAGGAGGACTGATCCAAGGACCATTTTCAGCCAGAACCCAACCAAAAGGCAATGACATTGTTACATATAGTGTATATACACTAGTAAAGCAAACAGAAGAGAGTACATATCCATGGCCAAGTATTTCATACAACAGTGCATTGAAGTCATATTTAAGTAACAGCAAGGGATTATGTGGTTTGGTTCTCAGATGGGGTACCTTCTTTGTGAAGTCTGCACGTTCTCTTTCTGTTCACTTAGATTTTCTCTGGGTGTTCCTGTTTCCTTCCACATAGAGGTTCTAAATTGTCCATAGGTGTGAGTGGGCGCTTGTGCCATACAGAAGAAAAATCTGGCAACTTACATCCATTTTCCCATTTGGTTTGTAAGCCCCGTCATTAGTGGTGACTGTCTGTAGGGTCATTATGTCAGTTAGCTATGACTCATAAGACAGAGAGAGACAGGCAATGTAAACAGTTTTGTAGCATTTTATGGTTAAAACAGTTATGTAAGCAAAGTATATAAAATATGTACAAGAATAATTAATGTAGAAATAAGTGAAACATTTCAGTGAAGTAGGAGAACATATTTCTTATATATTGCAGCATCAGAGGGGGTGTTAAGAATAAAATAGTCAAGAGGATTATGAGTCTAGAAAGCTGTCAAGCATCTGTTTAAGATCCTTTAGTGACTGTATTGTGAAAGAGAGTGAGTTTTACAAGACCGGGCAGCCTTTTATAAGCCATTTGTTTAACAATGATAATGATTGACCATTATCTACATGAAAGGAGGTTTATGCTGGGTATAGATAAATAGCTACTGCTACCTGTTTTTAACCCACAAGTAAAGGGTCCATGAAAAGGTGGTGAATACTCCTGTGAGGTTACACAAGAGTATGTGGCAGTACTGAAAGACATTAAGTTTACATTTAAATCCAGTAGATGTAAACTATGCATTAGTTATTGTGCAGTAAAAACTACAAGAAAGACCCAGCAAAGCTGTGTAATATCTTAAGCCTCTCATAGTGGACACCCATGGGGTATGTGCAAATGACCGCCTAAGGATATACCTGTGTTTCAGCAGAATGCATTCATTTGGTTGAAAAACTCAAAATACTGAAACCCAAAATGTTGAAAATTCGGAATACTGAAAGTGGGAATTTGCTTGTTCCCCACTGTTGTACAGTCCTAGAGTTGGTATATATAATTAGCAGAGGGTGTGGATGGGGAAATATGTCATTATTTGGAGTTTTCAGAAGTTTTGGTTTGAATATTTTGAGTTTTTTGACTAAATGAATATATTCCATTTCAGCTATATGGCTTCTGTGTTCCCATGACTTTTTATGATTACCTTATTAAGTCTTTATTGTTGCATTCAGTGGTTTGGCTTTAGTGACCTGAATGTACCAGTGTTGTTGTCTTTCGGCTTTTCCTGGTTAGGGATCGCCACAGCGGAACTCCAGTCCGCTAATGATTGGTAGTTGATTTTTACGTGCCGAGTTACCAGCCCTGATGCACAACCTTCAACAAAGGTAAGCCCATTCACACATGTCTTCAAGCAGAAGATGCTCTAGCTGAGAATCGAACCAGACAACGTCTTACTGTGAGGCGACAACACTACCGCAGCACCTACCAGTAAAGACTTAAAAAGGTAAAGTTAAAAATCATATGCATTCAGAAGCCATGTAGCTGCAACACTGAGATGTCCTTAAATGGTCATTTGCATATATTGTGTGTTCCTTCATCGGCCTTCACCTGAGCCATAGTTGGCTCATCTAGTTCCTTATGCTGGTCCCTTGAAATTGTGCCCCACTCCCTCAGCTCTTGACTTCTGCTTACTAAAGAAAGCTGGTTGACTTCCTATACTGCAACAGCCAATCCACATGCCCCTCCACCCAGATCTTCAGGTAAAGAGCAAAAAAAAAAAAAAGGACTTCAGCTTACTGCGACAGCCAAATCCCACTCCAAAAAAAGGAATTTGGCATACTGTAGAAAGCTATTTGGTACATCAACTTCTACAGTAGTCAATCCATGGCTCCCAGCTCTTCAACTGAAGAGCAAAAATAAAAACAAAAACAAAAAAAGGACTTTTGACTAAAGAAAGGCAATTGTTGCATCGTTTCTGCAGCACCCAATTCACACACTCCCAGCTCTTCAACTGTAGTAAGGTATACACTAATGCCCTGTACAAACACTTATACAAATGTATTGACACAGCTGTACCTGATATGTTCAAAATAAGATCCTCAAGAAAAAACAAGCCACCCTGTTGGATATCTTTCATTAAATAAGTTATACAACAAGAGGAAGAAGTTGCTGTCTAAGAATAAAAAAGAGAGGTCCCAGCACTGGAAGAATACCCTCCTCTGCTTGAACAAAGAAATAAGACAACTTGTAAAATCCTCTAAGGGCAACTTTGAAAAAATTAGCAAACATAGCTAAGGATAACCATAAGGCATTCTTCAGCTATATCCATAACCTAAAAGGTAGGACCCAGACATGTGCTGAACTAGCTGTAGATGGCATCACACGCACTGATTCCTGCAAAAATAGCTAACCTATTAGTTGACAGATTTGGTGAATATTTCAACCCCCATGTCCCCTCCATTCCACAAACCATTCCCTTTACATCTTCCCCACCTGGCATCTCCAAAGAGCAAGTCATTAATGCTCTCTCTAAGGCCAAAAACACAGCCTCTATGGGACCAGATGGCATCCTAGATTGCATTTTAAATGGTGTGAAACATGAGTTAGCAACTCTGTTAGGCTCTCTCTTCAACCACAATCTGAGAACTGGTTTTGTCTCTGATGAATGGAAAATGTCAACCGTCATCCCCCTTCATAAAGGAGGTACAGCAACAGACCCTGGGAACTATAGATCCATAGTCTTAATGAGCCTTATCTGTAAGGTCATGGAACAAATCATCATGGACCTTATAAATAAGGATATAGGTGATCTCCAAACCCTTAGTCCAACACAGTTTGGTTTTGTCAAAGGCAGGTCATGCCTGTTAAACATGGTGAACTTTTTTTGAAAATGTCACCAGAACCACAGATGAAGGCAAATCTGTACATACAGCCTACCTTGACTTAGCCAAGGCCTTCGACACAGTCCTACATTTGGGCATCATTAATAAACTCTTCCAGTTAAATATCAACCCTTATGTTGTCAGGTGGCTCACCGACAGATCGCACTCAGTCAAAGTTGGGGACTTTACCTCATCCAGAAGACCTGTCACTTGTGGGGTACCACAGGGGTCAGTGCTAGGCCTCTTATTGTTTGGAATATACTTCTCAGAAGTTCAGGCAAAAACAGAGGGGCTGTGGCTGACAAAGTTTGCTGATAACCGCAAATTAGGTGCAATCATTGAACCCCCAAACAATGTCAATATACTTCAAGAGGGACTTGCACAAACCAATGCCTGGTGCCAAAGCTATGGACTCAAAAACTCAATGCTAAATAAAATGCATTCTTATCCCCTTTGGTAAAAAACGATATCGCTGCAGATTATCATATAAATAATAATACACTAAGTAACAACTCAGTAGTAAGACACTTGGGAACGCAAGTTGACAGTAGCCTAAACTTTGACCACCATGTGTCTACTGTGGCAAGGAAGGCATTCTATGTTGCATACCTCATTAGCAAAGGCATTGCCTCAAGAGAGGAAAAAGGTTATAACTCCCCTGTACCCTCATCAGGCCAGTAATTGAGTACAATGCTCCCTTTGGTATGTACTTTACCAGGCACCTGCAGCAACTTGAGAGACCTCAGAAATTTCTAACCAAGAAAATTCAGGGTCTCCAGTAC
Organism: Protopterus annectens; assembly: GCF_019279795.1. Classification (NCBI taxonomy): domain Eukaryota; kingdom Metazoa; phylum Chordata; order Ceratodontiformes; family Protopteridae; genus Protopterus; species Protopterus annectens. The sequence goes on from NC_056726.1 coordinate 531,449,588, forward strand.
ATGTCTTACATTGACAGACTGAAGTCACTGTCATTGCACTCAGTAGCATATAGACTACTTAGTGGAGACTTCTGCCTGGCCTACAGAGCAATCTCCGATCCAAACCTAATGGAAATGCTGCACATCTGGAAGTCAAATGGGACAAGGGTCACCCACTCCAAGGACCCTAACCTGGCATGTGACATAAATAGGACCTGCTGGAGAGACAGATATGCCTATCAGAGGTTGCCACTCCTCTGGAATAGGTTACCAATTCACATCAAACAGAGCCCCCCTCTATGACCCTGTTTAAGTGTAGCCTGGACAACTAGATGGAAAACCATAAATCTTTGCCTGCATTTCACATATGACCCTCCTAGATATGAGCAGTCGCTACTAACTAAGATCTCAAGTCTAGGGAAGATCGTTTATATTGGGCTTCTCTAGAATTATATTAGGTATACATATTAGGTACACATGGCTAGGCTTGCAAATAACTTTGGGTCAATAGCCTAGTAACCACCTTGATCCTATGAACTGAAGAGCACAAAAAAAAAAAAAAAAAGAACAGGGGCATAAGCAAACTGTAGAAATTACCAATTGTCTTCTTACAGATTCTTTACCCCCCCCCCCAACTCTTCAATTGAAGAGCAAAAAAAAATGGATGAACTGCCATTTTGTAGCAGCATTTCGGTACACAGACAAGCTTCAGGAAAGTCTTGGGATTACTCCCTCTAAAATTTTGTGCCAGTGGCTATTGCCCCCTTTAACCCACCCATGCTACTCTACTGGCCTCCACTACAGAAGGTGTATGAAGACACTAGCATTGTTGTGTCTTTCTTGTAGGTTTTTATTTAAGTGGATTGTCTGTGTCACCTTTTCGCCCTTTGGTTTGCCTGCTATTTGGGATATTTTGAAGTCAACCTAATGTTATGGACATCAGGCTTGGTTCCACTTAAGCTGTACTGACGAGCCCAGAAAAAGGGTGATCCATGGTATGTCTGCAGTTAGTGGGGATTGGTGTTATTGGCAGAAATGCACCAGTAAGGACTTAGGAAAGTGAAAAACAAGAAGTAATGTAGCTGAAGCACTAGTATGTTCTTAATGGGTAATTTTCATATATCCCACAGACCTCCACTGAGGGAGGTTTAAGGTATTATGCAGTGAAGACTGTAGCATTGCTGGACCTTGAGGTTTTTAGTAAATGGTTTGGCTGTGTGACCTTTTTACCCTTTAATTTGAAAGTTAACTTTCCATAATCACTCATGATTATGGATGCAAAGGAAAAAAAAAGTATCCAATACTGATTTATATACATGACTTAAATATGAAGAAATGGCCTAAACATTTGTGGTGAAAGTGTAGATAAAGCGTAAATATGTTCTGGAAATATCACTAAATGATGAATAGACCACAATAGTATATTGGTATATGGTGACTCTATTTTGTGTTAGTTTTTTAGGAGTGGAGCTGCTGCCATCCAGTATCCCCCCAACACACACACACACACACACACACACACACACACACACACACACACACACACACACACACACCCTTTCCTCATGTAGCATTATTACACCATTTAGTACGGACACATATAATTTAATGGGTATTATCCGTAAGAATTGGGACCTTATAGTCAGCAAGTCATCACTTATTACAAAAATAGTGAAATGACCACACATGATTTTTAAGAGAGGACAAAACCTAAAATATTTATTAGAACATAGTGAACCCCAGAGGGCTAGACACCCAGGTATGTTCAGGTGTGACATGTGCCCATATTGTAAACACACAGACATAGATTAAACATTTATTGTAAGAGACATAAAATATTGTGTTTACAAGAAGTTCAACTGCAATACTAGCTCAGTAGTTTATTTAGCCCAATGTCAGCAATGCCCAGCTTTCTACATCGGTAAGACGGGCAGAAAGCTTAAAGAACATGTGTATGAACATATATATAGTGTCAACAAAGGAAAATTGGAAAATGCCTTGGCTAGACATATATTAGAACATCAAAGCCATAGTTTCAAATTTAGAGTTATAGATCAGATTGAATATGACAATAGGGGTGGCCCTTTCTCCCTGGAGAGGTTAGAATTATTATGGCAGGTGAAACTGAATGCATGCCAGTATCCAAGACTAAATGACATTTGTTCTATTTTGTGTTTGCTTAAGCTTAAGAGTTTGATAAGATAGAGTGTTTTTAAATTCTACTATTTTTTCATATTAATGTATTTTTTATAAATAAGACTTACAAAGTGTTTTATAATTCAATTAGTAATGTCTGTATGGTTTAAGATATAGTTAACTTTTGGAACACTGTAATAGGGAAGGAAAGTTCATTGGTCTAAATGTAACCACATGATTAGCTTTGAAATGTTTTTAAACAGCTGATTTGTGTAAAGTTTTTTTATCTGAAGAAGTTCAGGTTTATAGCCAAATGAAAAGCGCTTTATTAAACAAGATATACTAGACTGGATTGTGCCTCTGGTTGCGGTTATTTCAGTTTTGAGTGGAAGTACAGTGTTTCATCTTTCATTTATCTGTTTCTGAATTGTTTGTGCTGTACCAAAATATGCTTTTTGAGAGGATTATACTGAAAAAAATATAATTACATGAGAAAACAAATAAATTAAAAAAATGCAAGTAAAAAAAATATTTGTTATGACCTTACTTTGTTACAGAAGAAAAGCAGTTGTCAGTAAATTCATGAATTTTACTTTGTGAAAGTTATAATTCCTGAAACAATATGTTTTAATGTATTGGGTGCAGTAGATGAGAGGCATTTGTGAAGAGCCAGAGTGCTGTATTTTGTTAAGTTTTGTGTGGTAACTCAACATTTATGTAAGTATTGAGAACTTAGCTAGAAGATGACTTAGGTGACATATGGTCACAAATACTGTGCTACCAGCATTTCTGCATCCTAGCAAAGGTCACCTGCATTGTGATAGCATATTTCACTGAGTATAATTCCCCTCAGCAGACACTATTGTTTCTATTTACAGTAGATGTGCAGTTGACACAAAGAGAGGTTTGCTGTACATAATCTACTATGAGTAAAAAAGCAAACATTTCAAAGAGCACTGTCTGCAAACAGGTAAACTGTGTAGGCTGCCAACAGGTGCCTGCAGTTCAGGTTAAGAGAATTCCAAATATTCCTTAAGTCTAATGGAATTAAAAAATATATGGTCACCTATCCAGCTACATATTTATTGGAATCACAGATGCGGGCAAATGCTGAAGCATATAGTCAAAATTATGAACCACTACGAAAGTCTATAAAATATATAACAATTGCATTTATTTTTGCCTTTTAAAATGCATTGTTTTTCTTTTTATGTTTACCATGTTTTTTAAATTTGACATAGCTTGCTACCTTGCTCTGTCATACTGCCACTTTCACCCATACATCTATGACAGTACAAATGTAATACTTTGAATTTGAGGTACTGTCTCTAAGTCCAGTCAATGAATGAAAAAGGTCTATAGACTAGTCCACTCATACAAATGATAAATAATCTGTGTAACCAACAAACAATGAATTATATTCCAGAATGGGATTAATCCAAATCTAATGTGATATAGAGCAAGCTCAACAGCAGGGAGGTAGGACTTTAAATAGTTTTCCTGTAGATCACCAACTAGTGATCAGAAACTATAAGAGTTGTCAGTGGCAAAGGGGCCAGACCCCTGAGCATGCAGGCTGTCACTCTGCAGACAGACATAGGTACACAGTTGGTGTAATGTACAGTAGGTGCAATGCATGCTTTGGATAGGCCATATTGTCCCTGACCACATGTCTGCTGTTAGACTGCAAACAGCCACATATGACCAGACTGGTAAGTCTACACAGATAGCTGTGATATTACCAGGTATCCCACCTCTAGACCACTAGATACAGTAACAGTACCAAGCAATATCACTCTGCAGGCCACACATGCTGTCTAACACAAGGCCACTTTGCATACTCCACAAGTACTGTGCCTGCATCCACGTATACCACAGACATAACCTGTGGCACATGCAATAAGTACTGTGAGCTGTATTGTGTAATACTAGATAGGAAGGAGTTCTAATCTCACATCCTCCAAGAGTGTGTGCATGTATATATCAAAATATCTCCTCACAGCACTATGGACATGCCCATCTGACCTGTCTTCATGCAGTGGTATGCATTTTATGGCCCTGTGACTGGCTGCTGGCCTCTAAATCCCCTCCTGTACAAGACCTCCACCTTAAGAGCACTGGCTGACAATGTATTATCAGATAAACAGTGTGGCACATGCGACAAGTACTGCGAGCTATAGTGTGTAATACTAGATAGGTAGGGCTTCTACACTCACAGCATCGTGTGTGTGTGTGTGTGTGTGTGTGTGTGTGTGTGTGTGTGTGTGTGTGTGTGTGTGTGTGTGTGTCCGTCCTACCTCTCTGCATTGGTTATGCATTTTATGGCCCTGTGCCTAGATGCTGGCCCTATATTGCCCTCCTCTACATGAGCATAACTGATATCTGCCACCATCTACAGTTGTACTTGCAGACTACCCAGGTGACGTATCAAGGTTAGTAGAGTGTGTCACAGGGTATGAAAGCATGATGATGCTGATTGTCCCCGAAAAAATGTTCTACACACATGCACCTAGGGAGCCATGCACATATACTGGCATATATCTGCTGTCCTGCCTTACCATCCTGTGCAGCTGTATTTCCACCATGTGTCCAAAGTTGCACTACTCAGACTCCTATGAGAAAAATATATGCAGCTCCATGACACACCTGTCATTCTGTAACACTACTGCCAGTGTACCATCAGGCTACAAAGATACACAATGTTTGATGAGTAGCCCTGCCACATGCCAGTATACAGTACATGTTGTGGCCCACAACAACTGCCATGGCGTAACATTTCTGCATTACACAAACACGTGTAGAGTTATATAGCCATCCTGTGCATCAGACACATATATGCAGGTCCCAGCATCGATGGCATGGATGGCAGGGATGTGGCACAGGTATCATCACATGCACAGGGTGTGTTGTGGGGGTGCCAGAGGCCTAGAGTGTGTCAAACAGTTGACAGCATGTGTGTGAGTCAGGAAGGGTTGCTGGTGACATGGGCTATGGAGCAGTGCTGTGTGTGTCTATAAGTGACCTGCATGTGACAGTGGTGTTGGAGTGTGTGCATGTATACAGTCAAACTCAGTGCTAGCCCTACACATGTGTATGGTGGACAGCTGTGGGCCGTACATGGTAGAGTGGACAGTTTACCATCTCTGGTCACGGGCACAGGAACTGGCTTCTCCATGAGTAGCATGGGCAGCACCATGCCCAAGGTCAGATGCAGTGCTAGTACCTGATGGTGACTGGTGTCTGCTGGGTCTGTGTCCCCCATGGGACCACCCAGGATCACGTCTCTATGGCCTGCCATGTCATGGTGTGGACAGCACACCTCCCTCTGTAGCTCTGGAGGTGCTGCCACTATAGGAATGTGAGTGTGCACAGCCATGTGCACTACCAGCAGATGGTGTTGCTGGTCTATATTCATGTGTCTGACACCCAGCCTATCAATCTGCTTGTGTGGGACCTCGACAGCTGTCTGGCTATAGCCAGTGTCTACTCCACTGATGCCATAGTTCTCACACTGTCCTGTACTATGTCACCACCCTCTGACTGTCCAATATCTGTGACCTCTGATGACTGGGTATGTGTGGGCATACTGACTGTGTGTGGGGACAATGGGGACAGAAGAGGGATGTCAACCTCTGGGACAGATTCAGCCACCGACAATCCCACCTGTGCCTCACTATAGCCACCATCATCATGATCAGAGTCCGATGGGACACTGACATTAGGTTTTAAGGGGGATTGGCTCCAACTCCCATGTTCACCTGTGAGAAGCAAGACAAAAGCAGTACATTAACACCTGCACTATTATGTAAGGTAATCCACACAGACTAGTACAGATGAGGATCCACAACTGAGTTACATGTCCCACATCTCATCTCTGATCCCATGCACAACACACACACCCACAACAACATATACAGACAACCCAGGCCCTGTATAACATGCATGTCCCCTAGATCCAGGTAAAATTGCCAGTTTAATACACCTGTGAGGTATGCAATATGGCAATGTATCTGACAGAACTACACACAAAACCCAATATACCTATCTTGACATAAAACCCAGTACACCTATCTTGACAATGATATGCCAGTTCTAGTACCACTGCCTCAGGTATGTACCTTATCCCTACTGTGTTTGAATGGACATCTTGGAGTAATTTCCTCATGTATAGCAGGCTGTGTAGTTGCTCATAACTATAAATGCAAAATATGTTAATGTGTGTACAAATACACAGCTGTCATCACTGTAGTTAACAGCTCTGAATGGAGCATACAATTATTCTACTCTAGCAAAGAACACTTGTGCAAAAGGCAAAACTGCAGCCCTTAACATTCATAGGGTATAACTGATCTATCAAAACAACAGTATCACACTTACCAGGAACAGGACTACAAACTCTGACCCCACCTGACGTACCTGTGGAAAGGAGAGGGAGAGGTATTGTCAGCAAGACCAAATGTTGCAGTGTTACAAGGTAGTATGTGCATATATCCACATGTAAAGTAGCTAATGTGATACTGGCTTTATTGCTGACATTCTGAGTAAATGTGCATAACTGTGTTGAAAAGCCAACCCCCCCCTCCAATGTATATAAACCTGACACCCATGTACTCATCTGTAGAGCCTGTCACAATGATTGCAATTGTATTATATTGGTGAGCACAGTCAGCTTACCGGGAAGCGCCTCTGATGTGGAAACTATGTAACCCACCTCCAGGATGTATGGCGTGATGGTTGGCTGGGAGCTGTGAGTTGATCCTAGGTTCACCAGGAATTCCTCTGTGGCTGAGAGTGGTTGTTCTGTTGCAGGCCTTCCACCACTGGCATGATCCCTGGCAACAGAAGCTGTCCTTTGAAATGCAGCACTGACCATGTCTGTGGCCTGGTGTCGAACCTGCTCATAGGTCCTGTACTGTTGGTCAATGTCATTAATAGCCCCCATAAGGTCAGCCCACAATGCTGCCTGCTGTTCATGTTTGTGGTGACCCCTTGACAGCAGGATGTGATGGTTGAGGCTGAGGACATCCAGTATAACATCATTTTCTGCAGTTGAAAATAGAGGATGTCTCCATCAGTACATCGTTCCTGCAAGGCAAGAGGGGAACACACTACAGGACCTGATATGTAGATGCCAACTACGTACACACCCTATACACCCATAATGGCCTGCACTATCCACTGCTCCATCACACATCATACCCCACAGTTTGGCGCCACACTACATGTATGGCTATCACCAAGATAGTTGCAATACTTGGTAATGCCCCTGTGTGCTGGGACAGATTCTGCTGTATGTCTCTACAAGCATTACTTCAGTGTACTGTGGTTTGTCCCCTACAGACAAATCCCCACTAATGTGTGACACGGCCACTGTCAGACAAATAGCATTGTGCTTTTCCAGCAACTATATGGGGACATTCTAGCTACACCAGTGTGCCACCATGACAGACAGCAATGCAAACCTGCTGTCGTATATGTTCCCTGTTGGCATCATACATCTCAACTATGCAGATGTTTGCAGAATGTCACCTTGTTTGGCTAATAGCTGTGATTCATCTTCCACTTGTACATGTCTGACAAATGGTTGTCCACTGATGATGGTTGCTGTCAGAAATCTGACACAGAATTTGTCACCCATCAGACCCCTTCACACAACACTTATGCTACAGTATTATCTGTTACTCTAATTACATTCTTACTTTGTATGGCCAATATGTATAGTCTGTCACCGGGTTTGGATCTTTGTCCCCCCATTAAATATGTCTTTGTCCTGGTTTCTTACTATAGGAGGTTGACAGGTATGTTAGGCATAGCTCTCAACCAGACAGGGATGAATGTCCACGAAACAGGGACTTAGCCAGAGTACATCAAGGACACTTTCACAATGTTAGTACTATTTATGTGTGACATTGACAGAGAGGAGGTGTTTTGTAGTCCATAGGTTGATGTTACAGGAGTGTACACCCTTATTTAGTGTCACTATGTCTTAGGTGTAATCCACTATCTTTACTGTAACAGCCGACCATTGTAGGAGGGATAGACAAGGACAGAGCAGAGATGTGAGTCAAAGCAGAGACAACTGAGAGGTATGAGGTGTTGGACAGCAGAGTATCACTGACTTGTCAGTATCCCAGATATAATACAAGCCTACTGTTTTAATCCCTATTCCCCATAACTCCATCCTCCCATCTGCATCCTGTTTATGGGGAAATGTAGTACATACCTGGTAGAGTGATGTATTCCTTTTATTGAAGGGTTCCTCTGCATATGCTTTGCACATATGCTGTATGAGTAAAACCACATACAGACCTGTTCCCCATAAGTGGTTGCTTGCCTTTTGTAGGTAATGCTTATTGACAGGTAATTGTCTGTGCACCAATCTGTGGCTCATACTTGCCAACTGAATCCAAAACAGCTAAATGGCACTATCATTAGCCAATGACATGGCCCACAGTGCAATATATAAGGCCTTCATTTAGGCCTTGGCCCCTTTCTTAGTTTTTGAGATGGACATTACTGAGGTATGGAGACTGTAGCATTGCAGAGGGTAAGTACAAATACTGTCCACTGTAGGGATGTATGAAGTATGTCCACAGTTTTACCTCATATGTTTGCTCAGTGTCCCATGACAGTGTGGTCATCTGGCAGGTCATTGGCAAACATTGTGGGTTGAGGTCAGAAGAGGGAGAGAGACATGAGTGTCACACTTCATAACCATTAGAATATGCATAGTAATGCAGTAGCTGCTATTCTATCCACTTACTATCTTTGTAGGGGCAAACTGTGAAACATGTACCTTTCTCTGAGCCTGTCCACCCCTTATGTATGGTTGTGTTCAGATCCTTTGTTATAGGGGGGTTGGAAGGTATGGTAGGTCTGTAGCAGCTACCTTAACATGCAGTTGTGTATGCTGCAGCTACTGCTGCAGCCTATGGCACAGTGGGTGTGTGTGTGAACACTTTTACAGTCCGAGGCATGTGCTTAAGGTACATCTGTTATGCAGCAGTGCCAATAACAATGTAGTAGGCAAGATAGTTAGGCTATCCAAATATGTGCAGTGTGTCGCTACCTGCAGGCCTGTGACTTGCAAACCTGGGTAGCTGATAATACAGTAGCAATAACCTATGGGGATTAAAATTGCATGAGTCAGTCCTTACTTGCTGTGTTCACAAAAATGTAATTGAATTGCAACACACTGGATTCAAACAGGATTGTATGTGACAGAATATTCTGTATGCAAGGCATTTAACAGACTGAGTTACTGAGTCAGTGCTGCAGCAGGTGTATTTGCCAGCTATATGTGCATACATATAGCTGTGACACACATTGTCTGCATCCATTGGTATGTGTATGGCTTTCACAGGCAGTTGCTCTGCAGCAGGGTCCCAGTTGAACATATGTACTGCGCAACTGATGCCTTAGCAGGTGTGTTTAAAGATGTTGCAGATACAAGTGAACATTTACCTGTTATCACAGGCCTAATATACTGACAGTATTATTTATTTGGCTGTCTACTGGTGTATTTTTGCATCACAGTCCAAGGTACGCTCTCATTAAGTTCAATTGCAGTCTGAGTGGCATCACTATGGTTTCCTGAAAACACGTCCTTGAATTGAGATCTGTATGGCCTAGTGAGTTGTTGCAGTATGCTGTAGTTGAAAGGGGCCCAGATTCAAATCATGGCAGGGGGAGATTATTTTATACATGTGCCTAACACTGTGAGAAACAAATAAGATCATTAAGGCAAATTAAAGCTTATTTAAGCAGTTTTGTGAGACGCACCCCAGCGCGCCGCTTACCTCCCAGCAAACCCGCACTAAAAAATGTAAATTTTTTTTAAAAAGGGGGGGGGGGGTGATAGGACAGTGGTGAAAAGATGGCAAGCAGGGGGAAAAACATAGTGAAAGGCAGGTAGGGATGTGCAGGACGGGTGCAGGGAAGTACCATAGCTTTCCATTTCTTGCACAGCAACAGCTGTGCATTTTGACAGATTTTGAGGATGAATTTGGATTCTCAAACCCAGGAGAGAGGGGGTGAGGACAACATAAATGTGTTGTGAGTCCAGTGGACAAGTGTGCCAAATGCAGAGCTATGTATGGGGTGATATTTTTTTTTGTGGGGCAGGTGCCCATTTTTTATAAGTAGAGAGTGGAATGTTGGGGAAGAGATTAAGGTACATGTGGAGAGATAATTTGGGTAGGAGAGGATGCAATTGCAGACAGACAAGACAGCGAACAGGGGCAGTGTGTGACACATGTGGGGGGTAAATACCTTGGGTGGGGGATGGTGTTGTGGAATCCAAGGAGCATGTGCCTCCAGACAGCAGCAGCATGACTGAGGTCCCCGCCAATGGGCAGTCCACACTGCTCTTTCATTTCCCTGCAGGTGGCTGTGCTGGAGGCTGGGTGCCAAGGCCAGCAGGCCCCACCAGGATGTTGATTCTGCCATCGAGCTGGCACAGGCATTATTCATAACTTCTATGAAGAATCCTGTGCACCATGGCTGGTAGTTGATCCTGGGTGACTACCGCCCCTCTGCCACTGCTCCCGGAGGGAGACGGGCCCATGTCCTGAGGCGGGTCCACCTGAAGGTGGTGCAGGGTCAGCAGAGGGGGCACTACCAGCTTGGGTCCCAGACATGCCAGTACCCACTGCCCCGGCCAGCTGAGGTAGGGTAGGCAGATCAGCAGGAACCAGCCTACCCTGACGTGCTGTGATTATGGAGGTGAAGGAATACATTTAGGTTAGTTATGAACAAAACCATTGTTGGTAATAACAGTATGCCAGAACATTGGAAATAACTCCATTACATTTCAATGCATATTATGTGAAACACAACAATGAATATCAGAACAGGCAGTATATTAATAGCATGCCAGTAACAGTTATGGCATATGGCCAACAGAATAGGTAATTCAACAAGATATGTTGATATAAAACCATTGTGATACATAACAATAATGAAACACATGCCCCAAAATAAAAGTTCATGGAACAATGTATGTTAATTGTAAACCATAACTAATGCATAACAATAATAATGTGAAGATAGGGGGGTGGGGGGAGAAATACAGTCTATTGATACCATTCTAGGCTATATAGTTGACAACAATACTTATATCTACTCTACAGGTGCGTCTTTTGTATGTGAAAGTGCCCTATAGCTGCTGTAGTACATACATACCTCTCAAGCTATTTGCATAGGACAGTATGGGCCAAGCAGTAACAACTGTGGGTGAACAACTGCACAAAACACTTGCACATCAGGTGTACCTATATTGCTACCAAGCTGTACTGTGGGCTGATGTAGTGTTACTTTGCTATTTACATAACTATGTATATGATACATCTGTGACAGAGGGATTGTGCAATGATAATTACATTCCATGACAGTGTGCCACTTGAGACATGTATGTGTACAGTACAGACAGTTAACAACTGGCATGCCTTGCTTGGCAGGCATGGGAATATGGGAATAGAACCCAATAGCAGTGACAGCAGTAGACATCTGGATCACATGTATTACTTGACTGCAGCTACCTTTAACACACACTCCAGGCATACAGGCATACCAGAGCTTACACATTGTATTTCTTTTATTTTATTTTATTATTATTGCACTTATTTCCTGTTTTTTATGTTGTATTTTCACATTTCTGGTAATGATTGTAACAGTCTGTGACATGTAAACACACATTAATGTACTCATAATATGGGCTACCTCACCTGTTTACCTGTAGTTCCTGTGGAGAGAATATCAGTACATTACATGGCTGATACTGTAATATTTACATCTACATAGAACTGGATTCAAACCCAGGTCTGTGTGTGGCAAAAATGTACTTCAGACACAGCATTTAGCAAACTGAGCTACTGAGTCACCGGTGAGTACTGACTGACTAATATTTGCTTAGAGCTCACCAGACACCAGATTATGTCCTGCTAAATTCAGGCATGACAGAGATTCTAGATAAAGTATATATGACTATATATAGTTCAGGTGTAGACATTACATTGTTAGTGTGTTGAAATATCTGTAAAATCAACAACCAATTTCCGATTATGAGTTATTATTTGCAGTGTACAACTAGTACACTGTTATACCTGACTGCAGCACCATACCTCACAGCCTGAATGCTTGTAGCTGACATGCAGTGGTGAAAACAAGACAATCCTGCTGCACACGTTTACCTTGATGTTATTGCAGACCATTTGTCTTAAGTGATTTATTATGAAACAACTCTGAATCTATGCTAATTATACAACAGACTTTATTACACATACTTCATGCAGATACTCTTACTCTTTCATGATTTTATCGCAGAACACTTGTAATAATTGATTTCTTGCAAAACAGCCCTATTGCATAACAGACTTTATTAGACATATTCATGCAGGTATGGATACTACTGCATGTTTTTCTTGCAGAACAGTTTTAACATTTGATTTCTTGTAAAACAGCCCTACTGCCTCAGTCATTACACAGCAGACTTTATTAGAGAAACCTTCAGTCAGTTACTGATATACTTTCATGTTTTTATTGCGCAACAGTTGTCATTATGGAGGTGTTGCAACACAGCTGTTAATCCACAGTTATTACACTACTAAGGTTTATATAATAGTTTATTATGGATAATGCTTTACTCTTCCCAGCTTATGGCACTACAGATTGTAGTCTGCACATCTCGCAGTACAGGTGTAAGTCTACATTCACTGCAATACGATCTTCACTGTATATACCTAATCACAGTTAATGCTTTACTCTTTCTTGTTTATTTGACTATAGATAGCAAAATACATATGTACTCACCACACTCACAGCGCAACCTGACCAAGCACCTGACATGTGCCTCAGTGTTGCAAGCCCTCTCTTTTGCAGCTATTGGGAGAGAAGCACACCATTATGCATACCAGTTTAGCACACATTGAGTTTAGATATTGGTGAAACATAGATAATGTGAGATATTCCCAGCCTGGAATTCTTGGCCCCAGGTGGTCAAGTGTGCCCCCCTTCCTTCTTTTCAGGATATCATGGTGGTGATAACACTGCTCACCTGTGCGGGGGATACCAGCTACACTGGGCCGGTCCCAGGCCTCTGTCTTGCACTCTGAGCCCTGGTAACCTCCCTGCATCAGCCGTCCCTCATTTTCTTTACAAGGAGTCCAACCATGACCCTGGACTCATGAATGGCCCAACGCTGCACCTCAAAACACGAACCATCTTCATGGCCTGCCATTGTACCCTTCAGAGTCAGAACTCCAATGGATTATGCTGTATTCCCTCCTATTGGGCTTAATATAGCCCGTTTTCCCACCCTTGCATGCCATTAGGAAATATTTAAAAATATGGTGTATTGCTTAGCACCACGCAAGCAAATGCTGCTAAGCTGAGCATTACAAAACCTCGGTCTGCTTAGCAGTGTGCATACCACCTAAGCAGTGCATAAACATTACCCATTGTTCTTTGTTTATGCAGGTCTTAGCAGAGCTTAGCTGAGTGCAGCAGGCCAGTATTTAAAAATAATTTGCATAATTTTTTCCCAACAAAACTGCTATTTGGTCTTCCATGTATTCAAACCCTGCACCTACTGCACATGAGGCCATAACTCTAACCACTTAGCTATGTGGATGTGTGAAATCTTGACATACCTTTACATATACCTCTGAGCCGACTTTAAGTAGTGCTGAGCACTGCTCCACGCCACACAAACCCACTCAACTACACTTAAACCTGACCTTTACATATATAATTAAATACATCTGGTTTCTATTTTTAGATGTCTGGTGTCTCAGCACCGCTTATCACTACTGCACTGTGCACTGCGCAAACATGATTTTTATAAAAATAAAAAAAAAATGAATTACATTGGTATAATCCTATTGGACAGTCCAGGGGCTGTGTTAGCCTTCTGCGAACACATTTAGCACCACACTTTCTACACTGCTTCAATAACTGTGTCCTATGGCTCTCCCTCAGCAACACGCCTTGTTTAATATGCATGGCTTGCTGCGGAGGGGGAACCGTGTACATGGACACAGTAACATTCTGTGTAGGCTCTGCACTATGCCTACACGGATTTTATTAAATCTAGGGATATATTATTTTTTTAAATTTCTGCAAGTACTTTTAAAAGATAGTGCAGCACATACACAAAGCAAATATTTGGCAGTCACTGCAAACCACTCACTGACACTTTTACTGAGGAACGTGAGACTTAATAGCACGTTTCACTAATTCCATTCTAAGTTAGTAGAACTGTGATCTAAAAGGACAAACTAATTCAAATCAATCTCGGTCTCATCAGTGGTGCTCTCAGAGTGCATTATAGGCAAAAAGTAACTTTCCAAGATAATATGATCACATCCGAGGGTTTACCCCAGGGTTAGAAAAAAAAATAATAAGTTGTTGTGCTGTTGATAGGTTTGGATTGTATAGAATTTAATAACAAGTATGACACCAGGTTGGCACTATTACTGACAAATATAATGTTACAAATACACCACAGCCACCAAATGCACAACTGGCATCAAGGTAGCTGGCAGCAATTAAATGTTCATCCCACCACTAATAAACAGGGGTGAAAGGTGGCAGAAAACTGCACACACATCTATTTCAATAACTAATCCACAAAGTACAACCTGGCTCCAAGAGTATAAAGGGAATATGCATTGCAGTCCTGGGTACAAACTTCCAACCTCCATACTCAAACTGGACTGCACACAGGTACACAGGTTACTTACAGAGCTGAGTCTTTGACCAAGCACCCCACAAGCCCTATCCCTTGTAATTGAATCAATGAGAAGGATTCATTAACAGCTACAGTGTTAAGTGCTACTATTGTGTAGATGGTGCTGCATGCTGAACACATGAGAAAGCAGTGCACTGTGCCTCCTACACAGGAAAAGCTTACACGTAGTGTAGAGCCTCAAAACAAGGGGAAACCGCAAGATATGCTAATGAAAACACAAAGAGCCAAATTCCATGCTCATTAACTGATCCAACATGACATAGCTCTTGACAGGTTCATAGGTGTGTATTAGGTTAACAGCCATTAGGGCCTTCTTAAGCATAGCCATGCATTCCAAATCTCAGGCAAGATCTGGCATCATTGACAAGTGTAAGCAGAGGCTTGGAAGATGAAACATTTACAGACAGGAAGCTGTAAAGCAATACTGTACACTGAGTGCTCACTTTTGCCCTGAACTCCAAAACCCTTCGGCATACAGGCACTATTACACTTAGAAAAAAAATGCTAGGGGTTGCTGCTGCTGTCATTATCCTGTATGTGCAACAGGCTTTAAATCAAGGTGCTTCTGCTGCTGCCAGACCTCACACAAGAAGAAGGGTGGTTAGACCCCCATTTGGCTTATTATGGACTGAATGACACAGAAATTGCAGAGCAATACATGGTGAACATCAAAACACTAGTGGGACTATGCAATCTCTGCTGCCCCCATTTCAGGCCCCAGAGAAATTATGAGAACCTCTGGAAACAAAGGTATATGTAGCATTACTGGTAGTTTTCAGAGACCCACAGGGAATATATTAGGAATGTCACAGACATCAGCCTCTAGAATATTATGTTAGTTTTTAAATGCAATGCTACAACATGCAAGGGATCACGTCTGTTTTCCATGCAGTTCAGTGCAGAGAGCAAGAACCATGCAGGAGTTTTATGTAATAGCACACTTCCCAAATGTTTTGGAGTCCATATATTGCAGACACACAGAAGTAAAAGCATCACCCAGTGAGCAGGGAAGGAGCTACAGAAAAGGATACCACTCTATAAACTGTCAGGTTGTCTGTAATGCCCAACGGATCATCTGCAATGTGTGTGCAGGTAACCCAGGCAGTTTTCACAACTCACACGTATGGCATTCCTGTAAGCTGTGCACAAGGTTTGATGTGATGATTTTCCATAAAGGCATCTAGTGAGGAATACAGGTTATGCACTGGAGCCCTGGCTCATGAAGCCCATGAGAAACCCAACCCCACTGAGCAAGGATATGAGGCCCACGCTCAAACTAGGAGTATCATAGAATGTGTGCTTGGATTGTTGAAATCAAGGTTCCTATGTCTAGACACATCAGAAGGTGCCCTGCAGTATGACCCAGGCATCTCCGCTCAAATACTCAGACTGTGCCATGTTATACAATATAATTCTCAGGAAACAGCTTCAATAAGGACAGCAAGGGACAGAACCACAGTTTCAAGGACCACAGGCAGAGCCAGCGGCAGTAATAGTGGATACAGATGACAAGACTGAGGGAGAACCACCAGCTGCAGATGATGCTGGCAGATAGAGGCATGCACAATATGCTCTGGCTCTGGCTAAGAGGCAAAAGATGGCACACACATTCACTACCTAGTTCAAAGACTAAGATCCCATGCTCATACAAATATGAAAAGTGATGTCTTTTTAAACTCTACAGTCTTTACTTAACCATATAAGGACTGTGTTCTGATAGAAACAGTCCCCCAAAGACACAGTTTCTACCTGTATTAATGACAAGGTAAGTATGAAACCTGTAAGGAAAAAATATGTCTGGTATGGAAATATGTATATGCCCCATGCTGAGCACTTGTCTGAGGTGTAAATTTATGTCAGTAATAGCTTATATGACTGATGTTTGCAATATACAGCTGTGTATCCTACCCAGTACTGTGCATCAAGCATTTCACTTAACCATTGTATATAAACCTTGTAACATGTCAATGAAACCATTATTTGTACAGGTATGGAAATAAGCAAGACAGAAATACCTACTGCTTCAACTGCCTTACTTTCAGTAGTAAATGAAGTACAAATAGATTCAACAATTTTTTAACAAGTGATTCACAAATGAGTAGGAACAGGAAATCAAAAACTTTTTTCTGCAATACATATCCATAAAAGCAAGCCTGTGAGTAAATAAGCATTAGCTGTCCACTCTGTCCATCAGACATATATGCAACCCTAAGGCACAGAGACATGTGCAAAGGGCAGGGCACAGTCATCATCATTTGCTTGGGGTGGGTGGCAGGAGAGCAAGGCTTACGCCAAAGAAATGCGTGTGTAAGAAACACATTTGTATATTAATGTATACAGTTGTCAGGGTTGGTAACAAGAGATGTATAGCACTAAACAGTACTGTTTAGTTTACATGTGTGTGAGGTGGTATGGAAAAGCTTTTTTTTCCCAATATGTGTGAGTGTCTACATGACCACAGTTAAGTACTGTGCTAGTACTACATCCTGGCATCTCGGACAGGTGTGAACCATGGGTAGTAGAATAGTAAGTTTAGCACTGTCACCACCCCCCCCGAACATGAGAACTAGCTCTGCCAAGAGCTGCACTGCTACTGCCATGGCCCTGGCTAGAAGTCGGGTGCTACCTGAACATGAGTGATGTTTGCTGGATGAGCTCTCATCGTGATTACATCCAAGGCCATGACCCCATGGCCTACCACTTCTGGGTGTGGACACAGCAATCACTAATGGGGTAGAGGAAATAGTGCCACTATGGGTGCAGGATCTGGCATTGCCACACTGGCTAATACAAGATGATGTAGCAGCTCTACAGCCATATGAGTGCTCACTTTCCCCCAGCAAACATTCCATCACAGACCCTGCCCGATCCAGTTTGTCATTCGCCCTGAGAATCAAGCATTTCAGAATTCAAGACATTTAGTATTCACACTATCTCTTACAAGGAACTGGTGGAACATGCCTTTGCCCCCATTATGGCCCTACACATACAACTGGTGGTACCTAGTGATACACCGGCATCAGGAGCAGGGTGGACAGCAGACCTTCCTTGGCCACCACTGCCAGCTCTCCTTTGTGGCATATCACCCTCACAATGGCTATGGGGATAATCAACCAACTCCGCAACTCAAGTAGCCATACTACCCTGAACAACTGTGTCATTCTCAACCTGTTCTGTATCAGAGTGCTCAGTGGTATGGATATGCATAGGCATACTGACTGTGACCAAAATATGAGCAGGGGATGTGGGAGCCACAACCTCAGTGTCAGACCCTTTGCACCCCTGCCTCTTCATTGCCACCATTATTATCGGAGGCTACTGATACTCTGACATCAGGTGATAGAAGTTCCAGAGTGCCACAGTCAGGATCACCTATAATAGCAAGCAGTAAACATAACAGAGAGAAATAAGGAATAAAACCGATCAAACCTTTGTTATTTTATTTATTTTATATTTGTTTACTGGGAGTGTCCAAGTGGGCCAGGAGCCTTTCTTCAGTGGTGGTCAGGGGAGAAAAACTCCAAAATATAACAGTAATAAGAATTTCATATGTTACATGGAACATGTGGTCATTTATACAGTGCACACTTTGTAAGTCTAGTCATTTATATAATATTCATGATATGCAGTTTGTTTATATGCAGCACCAAAACAGAGAAAAAATGAATAAAACACATAGGTACAAGTAGGTAGATAGCATATTAACAATACATATAGGTAGATTGAAAGTATTAAGAGAGCTACAACTTGAAAGTTTGATTTAATATGAAGTCTGAGACTGTATTGTTTACTAGATTGTTTTGGGTATTGTGAGAAGAAAAATGTATATAGAAGAGACGGTAAAGGGAGAGAAAGGTAGGTTAAACTATAACAGATGCTAAAGCAATACAAATATTAGTCTCAGTTAGACCTAAATCTACCTTATATACACTAATAACAATAAAAAGATGTGCTTACAAAACAGCAGGTGATCTTGCAGACTGCATTCCAGATATCCTTGTATGTGAGGAAGCGAGAGGAAAAAAGGCTGATACTTATCACAATGCTAACAACACAAGAAATAGAGAACACTCTCTTTTACATCTGAAGATTAAGAATCATCTCATACAAAAATCTACTGGCCAGTTGAATCTCCCCCAAACATCCTCTATCTCTCTTGTACTATGTCATCTAACCCACACTTATCACTGGCTCTAGATATATGCATCTAAAGATATCTAGAATGACAGTTAAATGCTTTTTATTTTATGTAACTGAAAATTCTGATTAAGACACTCTGGGTCTGTCATCCACATCAGCACTACCATCAATGATTCTGTATGAACCCTATGTTAAGCTATCTGGATCTCTGATGGAGGACAGGAGCTCCTCTGTTTCAGTCAGTGGTGTTTTGGTAGCAGGATCATCCTCTTAGCCATCTGTTCCCAGGTAACTGTAGCCTCCCTACAGCTATCAGAGGTAATCCTATCACTTGCCCTGTGTCATATCTGGGAGTAAGTTCTCCCATGCCCTCCGACAGCATTGATGTCATTGGCCATCTGCTGCCATATCCTGTCTCTGGCAGATTTGTCACCTCTGCCTCTCCCTAAGAGAAAAGCTCCATGATGAGGGAAGTCCTGGATAATGACCTAATTTTCTGCATCAGTGAATTGTGGCTTGTGAGATGCAGATGTCTTGGGTGCTATAGCCCTATATGAGATGAAACAGAAAACAGACACAGGATGGCTGTGAACTTATGTATGAATGTATTCATCCATCATGCACAAAACAATTAAAAAGGTAATGCTCCCTATGACTACACACGTTAAGACAGCCCCCCAAATAATACAATTAACAGCAATTATAACAGCTCTGTAATGCAAACAGTAGTGTAACTGTGTAATACATCACAACATTAACAATTCTAACTCACAGTGTACAAGTAGAAATTGAGAAATTTTTTATAGTGCCATCCACACTAGTGTGGAGGGCAGGCAGGTAGATATCACAACAGTAGCACATTCTTTGGGCTACACATGTAAGACCACCTAGTCTTGCTAAAGAAGTTATACTACAGTCTTCTGCAATAGCTGTTCAAATTCCCAGAAAATAAAATCTACACAATTATGTCAGGTAGCATTCTGTACAAACCTTTGTAATGCAACAACTAACTGATATACATGGGCTATGCCAACAGTAAATGATAAAAAAATGCAAATAGATAAACCAATGGTTGTACTGGGCACTGCAATCCAATTCATCATTAGTATCAAACTAAAAGTATTCTGTAAAAAATAGCAACAGACCATGGCAAGAAAAAGACTTTAGAAAGTAGGTAAATCTCCTTAAAGTGTATATAGCACTGTTGAGCTCTCTGAATCAAGCTTTCCCACTATAACACAAGTTCAGATTCAGCCCTCGCAACACTATGACTATGCAAATGCGGTGTTAAATCATTAGCATTCCTAAATAACACAAACTGCGCTAAGTGCAAGGAAGGTAAGCATGGTGTAAGGACCTCCACAATTGCAAGCACATGCCCTAGCACTACAATGATGAGCATTGGGAAGTGTTACCTGTTAATGGCTTGCAGGTGTCAATGATTAGTCTGACTGCAGGATTGATTAATGTTTCACAGTCTCTGATGTACAGTTACTGAGGGTGTGTCAGGGAGAAGAGGCTTACCAAAAAGTCTGAAAGTACATTTTCTGAGTTAGGAGAGCAACATTTCTACCATTCAAGTGTTTTTTTTTATAACCACAATTCCTGCTTCTTACTAAGAAATGTGTGTATTCAAGGGAGTACGTTACTCATTGATACAGATACATTAAGCAATAAAATGAGATATCATTGCTCTTAGGAAAGTATAGATAAGGGAACAAAGTACTCTAAACAAAGAGAGGAATAAAGCTGCAGTGTTTGCATTCTTTGTTTAATATTGTGTGAGTATGTGTGTCTTAACTGTTGCTGATATCCAACTAATCCAGACATGTACTGGCAAAGGACAACTTTCAGAACTTGTTTCTGCTGCATGTTCAGTGTGACTTGGTACACTGTCACATTCTGAGTACATCTAATCTACTTTTTCTTCTATTAATACATGTCTGTGACAAATATGGGAAATAATTCCAAATAAGTATTCTTAATACCCTGGTTAGATTGTTTCAAATCCATACAGGTTACTGTTGCAAGATAAAGTTGAGAAAAGATCAGAAATGTACATTTAAAGTACTGGTTTAAAAATATATCTTTTTTTTCCTTTATCTTTTGCACACCATTTGGCATTGTTCTCCGTTAACTGGCAGCAGTTAGTAGCAGTGAATGGCACTTCACTTCCTAACCTAAAAATCAACACATTTGAATTGGAATGGCAACAGTAGCACAACTGAGACTGGCATTGGTGCTCTTTCCTCAGCACTCTGGACAGTACTGAATGAAGAAATTCAATCTATAAGCTACTGATCTCTGCAGCATAAGGTGTAAATGAAGTGAGGCTAGATAAACATCACAGGTGATGTAGGGTTTGAAACCTGTTTGCATATCATTTTACTGAAGGAGGTCATGATAAATATTTACACTAATTTTCGTCTATGAATGTGTTTTAGTAGGAAACTCAATTAATCTCAGTATTGCTAAGGACGTGATATGGAGGGTTGAAATCTGGAATTTTGTAAGTTGTGATAATACAAAAGAAGTAAAATGACATGTGCACCATATCGCCCAAGAAGTAATCCTGACAGAAAATTATGTAATTTGAAATGATGTCACTATTAATTGTGTATGCTGTGTTAAGAATTAGAGCATTTCTGCTGTTTTCTGTCTCCTTTGCCATTAGCATGGGCAATACCTAGTCCCGATATTGTGAGACAGAAATGATAGCTGTGAAGGGGCAAGAGACATGAGAAGGTTGAATGTGTTAGTGTAATGCAGTACTTGCTCTGCTTATTGCTAGCTATACCCTTTCATTCATTTCATGTTCCTTTCAGTTTTTATCCTAAACAGTTTTTGCAATTTTTTTCATTATTGCCTTCTGCATTTGAGTGACACTTGGCAGCATGCTATCAAGTTTCACAGCTTAAGGAAAAAGTGAAAAAAATAACTTTTGTTTGCCTTCAGTAGCCAAAATAAGCCTGGCATCAGTGCATGGATGTCAGCACCCTGGATAGTAATGACTGCAGAGAGTGCACATGACAGATGTCCAACTCTGTGTTACAAGTTGTTAATAAAGTGAGTTTGAATACTGTTTACAGATCATTTTACTGATGGAGGTCATAATAAATATTGACATTTATTTTGGTCTGTGAATATGCTGCTGTTGGAAAGTCAAAGATTCCCAGTAGTAAGAACAACATGTGATATGCATGATTTTAAATATGAAAGTTAACTTACTAATAATCTGTCAAAGAAATTAATTTATTGGTGGGATAAGGTCATGTAAAAAGGATGAATGCATTATTGTAAGGCACTTGCTGCATATACCCTTTCATTGTTTAAACTTTCTGTCGCTTTCATGTTGGTACATGAAGAAACAAGTCTTTGTGGGTTCTGTTTAAGCAGCTTTATTCTATACAAACACATCACTATAAAGGCTTATTTCACTATGACTATGTAACTTGTATACAAACTAACTGCTGCTATCACACATGCTCACTCATTGGCTGCTTCTGCAAAATGGCACTAGGGATTGCACGTGTCTGGAATTCATATGTGCATGCACAGCCTCGCATGCTTCTTAAAGACATAGCACACACATGCTACACTCTGATCTACACTTTCCTTTCAATTATTCTCAATATGTATTCCTTTTTATTTTTTAATTTGCCATCTGCATTTTAGGCTTCCCTACCAAAAAAAAAAAGTAA
The DNA here is from genome assembly GCF_019279795.1 of Protopterus annectens. NCBI lineage: Eukaryota > Metazoa > Chordata > Ceratodontiformes > Protopteridae > Protopterus > Protopterus annectens. Next base: position 531,472,292 of record NC_056726.1, read on the forward strand.
AAAACTTAACTTAGTATGTCAGTATGACTTTTATGTTGACTGCCTGCACTTAAAAAATGTTGTTTTTTGTTTAAATAATTTAACTGTTGTAGGCTACACACTAAAGTGCAATAACCTTTTCTGATCGTTTGTAGTAGTTTAAAGCTCTTTTAAGTATATTTTTTACTGTTTTTGCCTTATCTTTTCAAAAAAAACAAAAAAAAATTCTTGTTTTTCACCTTTCTAAGCTAGTATAGTCCAGTTTTCAGGCTAGTGTTGAATTCAGGGCTGTGTTGCAAGTTTCTGAGTTGCCCATACCTTACTTGGATAGAAGGAAGTTTCTCTGTTCACCTGTGAGAGAGAGGAGCTTTGAGCAGCCTTTCTGTCCCTGGAGGAGTGGTTCCAGCCCAGACGTTAGTAGTTTATTGGCCATTTTGGGCTAATTTCCATCTCTTTCATTTCCCTGCTATAAAAAACACATTTGCACAGTTTTGCATGCCGGTCAGTGCAAGTTAGCTAGGGTTAAATTATTCCCTGCTCCACTAAGTCTTCTCTTCAGTTTTTCCCTTGAAACTAGTCTAACTCTCAACCTAAGCACTCAAAAAGCATCCTACAGCCCAGCACCTGCTCAGACCTAATAGCAGGCACTAATATACCCTGACACTCAATTGCCCAGCAGGGCAAGGCTCTTTATTCACCCCTCACTAACCAAGTGACTAAGCAGCTCACCCTACTATTCAGACATGACCAAAGGGCAATTTTAGGTGTACTCTCCAGTCTAGCTGGTGAAACTGGGTATCCTGAGGCAATGTTACAACTGCCTCATGTACACAGACAACCCTCTCCTCCTACCACAAAACACTAACATATGCGAGAGATGCAATTATACAGCCAAACTGGAGGATAAGCTGTCTCCACCCAAGACTGGAACAGACAGTCAAGAGGAGAAGGTTAACATTTGCACCACACCTCCAGCCACACATAGACCTACTAAACCAGCACTGGCAAAAAATACACATAAATACACAAAATTATACTCGGAGGCTCTAAATAAAAACCTGCAAAAGCATCAGAGACCTCCAAAGCAGACACCCACACAACCTGCACCTCCCGTCACAAACCAGACAACACATAAAACACAAAATCAGTGTGCCGCACAATCACAGCCCTTAAGGCAAAATAACATACCTAACACACTACTAATAGGTGACTCTATAGTCAGGCACACTGACGTCCCACTCACTAGGCTGGACAAGCAGAAGGTTACTGTTAGCTGCCTGTCAGGAGCCAGAATCCGCCACATAACACAAACACTCAGGTCACTCCAGAACAAGTACAAATATGACTCTGTCATTGTTCATGTTGGTGTGAATGACCTGAGACATACCACCCTGGACTACATGAAAAGAGACATGGAAGAGCTCTCTGATCATGTAGCCCAGGCTGGTATGACCCTGACCCTGAGTAGCATCCTGTCCTTACCAAGAATGATACCTCAGTATAAAGAGAAAATGATCATTTTCAACAATTGGCTAAGCTTCTGGTGTCATTCAAAGGGGATCCAGTGTCTGTCAGCCTGGGTCAACATGCTCGACAAGCCGCGTTGCTTTGCAAGAGGTGGCTTGCATCTGTCACCCCTAGGCTTTCGAATACTGGCCAAGGCTCTTGCTGCCCCCATAGTGCCTTTTTTAGGCAAGGCTCAAAAGTCAAAACCAACTCCGTAAACAGCACAATTATCAAAAAACTGAGGGTTATGCTACTCAACACCAGGAGTTTAAATCTCAAAATGCACATGCTCGAAGCACACCTCAGTATGGAGAACGTTGACATCTGTGCAGTAACTGAAACCTGGTTCAAGACTCCAGAGAACATCTCAGTACTACCGGGCTACAACTCATACCACACGTTTCGGCCACAGAACACAGACCAAAACACAAAAGGAGGGGGTGTATCCATATTCATCAAGGATACCTACACCTCCAGGTTAGTGGCACAGCATGATACCTCTGAGATCATCCATGTGCAACTAACATCGGGCAAATCTGCAATACAAATTGTGGCCTGCTACAGATCACCCTCCATGACCCAGGACCACCACTCTACCTTTTTGGAGACACTGAAAAACATGAAGGTCCTACCGAGCACCCTGATATTGGACAATTTCAATCACCCTACCATTAACTGGGAAAACTACTCGAGTACAAACTCCCAGGCCCAGCGCTTCCTGGAACTCATCAACTCAAATGCCCTGGATCAGCTGGTAAACTCCTGTACCAGAGGTGAAAACATATTGGACCTGGTCATATTGGACCTGGTCATCACCAACATGGATGACAGGTGTTCCACACCGGAGGTCAACCCGTCACTGGTTAGATCAGACCATAAACTAATCACTCTGAATGTCCACACCCCACCACCACCCCCAACTAAGGAAACCACAGCTTTTCTAAAGCAAACTTCACCTTACTTAAGACAGAGTTTTTCACAGCCCTTATGCTAAAGGATAATACTGCCCAAAATGCAGAATCCTTTACAATTGCACTCTATGAGCACCTACAAGGATGAATGGATCATGCCATCCCTAGCAAAACCAAGACTCACTCCCCTAAGAGAAGGAAACCAGTGTGGTGGACCCCTGCCATAAACAGATTATACAATAGAAGGAGGAAACTAGTTCAGAAAAAAAGCAAATCCCAAGAAGGAAAGGCATCCCTAATCAGTATCAGTAAGAAACTAAGGTCCCTCATAAAGTCATCCAAGGCTAACTTCGAAAGAAAAATAGCCAAGGATTCAAAAGATAAACACAAAGCCTTCTTTAGCTATGTTAAGAATCTAAGTGGCAACTCGCAGATATGCACTGAACTAGTGCAAAATAACACAAAATATACTGAACCTACTGATATTGCCAACATCCCGGCAGATAGATTCAGTGCAAACTTCACCCCCCCTCACCCCCAAAAGGGCCCACAACAATACCGGAAAAGTGTAGTGTCACAGAAATCACAGATGCACAGATAAAAATAGCCCTGTCAAAAGTGAGAAACACAGCATCAGTGGGGCCAGGTGGTGTCCCAGGCTGCGTCTTGCATGAACTACAGAATGAACTAACCCCCCCACCTAAACATGCTGTTCAACCTCAGCCTCTCCACAGGCTATGTGCCCATAGAATGGCGCACAGCAACAGTTATTCCACTCCACAAAGGAGGGCCACAACGGACCCTGGTAACTATCACCCCATAAGCCTGGTCTGCAAGGCTATGGAGCGCATCATCATGGAACTCATTAACAAAGACATTGGAAACCTCCAAACACTTGACCCAACCCAGTCCAGCTTTGTTAAGGGCAGATCATGCCTACTAAACCTGGTTGACTTCTTCGAGACAGTCACCAAGGCCATCGATGAGGGAAAGGTAGTTCACACAGCCTACCTTGACCTCGCCAAGGCTTTCGACACCATTCCCCACTCAGGTATTACAGAAAAACTCACCAGTCTGAACATAAACCCCTACGTCACGAGATGGGTTGCCAACTGGCTTACAGACAGAACTCACACGGTAAGAATAGCGGGCTCCAGGTCCGACTCTAAACCAGTCACAAGTGGTGTCCCGCAAGGCTCAGTCCTGGGACCCCTACTGTTCAGCATATACTTATCAGAAGTACAGGCAAACACAGGAGGACTATGGCTAACCAAGTTCACCGATGACTGCAAACTGGGAGCCATAATTGACTCTCCGGCTGACATGGACATCCTCCAAAAGGGCCTTACTGAGACAGACACCTGGTGTCAAAGTCGTGGCCTCAAGCTAAATGCCAAAAAATGCATAGTCATCCCATTTGGGAAAAACAAAACACCCACGAATTACCACATAGGTGGCAGCCCCCTTTATACAGAAGCAGTAATAAGATATCTTTGGACCCAGGTACATAGTAATCTCTCCTTTGACAATTATACTGCCAAAGTAGTTAGGAAATCCTTCTATGTGGCCCATCTAATTACTAAAGGGTTCACATCTAGAAATAAAGAGGTTATAGTGCCCCTTTACTCATCAGACCCATCATAGAGTACAATGCCCCATTTGGGATGTACCACACAAGACAATTCCAACAGCTGGAAAAACCACAAAAGTACCTCACCAAGAGGATTACTGGCCTCAAACATATGTTCTATGCAGCCCGACTGAAAAAAATCCAACTGTACTCAGTGGCACATTGCTTACTCAGAGGTGATGTCTGCCTGACTTACAAAGCCATGTCAAACTCAGAATTGATGGACATGCTCCACCTAAAGAAATCCAAGTCACTGTGAGCCATGTGCTCTAGTGAGCTAAACCTCACCACAACAATAAATAGAACATGCTGGAGGGATAGATTCATGTCATAGAGACTCCCCATGCTTTAGAACAAAATTCCAAACTGCATTAGGCAGAGCCCCTCACTAACACTCTTCAAGAGAAACCTTGATGAGTGGATGGGTAACAGAAAATACACCCCTTGGATCACTTCATTGGCTCTGCTTGACAGAGGATCAGTTAATTAATCAATGGAGCGGCGATAGCCAACACACTCTGGCTAGGCTTATAAATGCCTCGGGCAGATAGCCTAGTACCTACCTATGAACCAAGTGGTGTGTCACAAATGAGATGATAATTTCTGCCACTATCTAAACCAGCCATTTTTGTAAAAGAAGCAAGATGTTAGAAAACATTGCAGCACAGTGTCACAAGCTGGGTAATGGCACGAGATTGGTAAGTATTTGTTAGTTTATTCAACAGCTGTAAAAAACAGTTCCTGGCCCCATGATGTAGAGAGATAAAGCCCTGACTGCACTGCGGATGATCCATGTTCAACTAACTGCACAGGTGCTGGAAGGAGGATGGAAGTGAGCAGCTCACCCATCCGGGGGGGGGGGGGGGGAGGGGATCAGCTTGGCTCACTGCATTGGTACCACCTGTAGGAGTGCAGGTGTTATCACCAACAACATGAAGATTCTGGTGTGCATGCACTGCAAGAGGTGTGATGCATGGACAGGAGGTTGAGCATGACTGGAAGTACACATACTGCTCTCAATACAGCTATAGCAGAGCTTGCAGGTTGCTGAAATGGTAGGAATAGGGCAGTACATAGGATCTGTAGACCAGCCCACTCCCTAATACCCAATTCTTGCCTCCACTAGAGAAAAAATGGAGTGGAGGACTCTTGTCTCAGTGGAGAAACAATGGGTTACTTGGGTGCTGAAAGAGGTGCAATTGGTAAAATCTTATGGACCAAACAATTTAGAAATGACAGTCCAGTCTCGGTCCACTACAAGAAGAAATGTTGCTTCTGAAGAGATGGCATTTAGATGAGAACATAATAGAAATGGTGCATCTGTCACTGTGAGCGGACAGTTGATACTGCATGCGTTTGGGCAGGTGGTACAAATCCACTGTAAGCTAGCATGTTTGTCAGATATGAATTAGGAATTGTTGGCCCTATAACCATGTAAACCATGGTTAGTTAAGTGCAGGGAAGGAAACTACCATTCGATTTTTGGTTAATATTCAAGTCTCCCAATACTGATTTCCTTCAGTCAAGGTATATATATTGAAGGTAAGCTATTCATGGATTAATGCACAGCATTCTATGAAACAGAGCCTGATAAGCTATGGCAGTATCTTTTTCTGTGTGCTTTTTGATCCCATCTGCCAATCACATCTCCCCTGTTTGGACTAAAACCCATTAATTCTTCCATAGTCCATATCCCTAGCGCAGGGGAAATAAATGTCCAGAGAGGCTGTCATCCAGGCAGTCATGAAGGCATTTGCCCCCTTGATAGCATCTCAGCAATGAGGGAAAATACTGCAGGCTCTAACCCTTCCTCTAGGCAGGAAGCATGTGACCTATACCATGGGGGGGTGATTACACCTTCCTCATTTGCTTACATATTATCAAGCATCCACAATGAAGGCTGCTGCATATGTGGCTTGGTGGCCAAATGTCAGCCCACGGCCAACCATTATGTTATTCCCCCTCCTACTCTGTGGGAGTCTGACTTTAGACAATACTGCTATGTCTCCTCAGTATAGGTACTCCCATCATTGATGCCAACTTCAACAGGTGCCAGGGCTGCTAATCTAACCCTGGACACTTGGGTCATAGTCAGTGCTTTATTCCTCTATAACAGTTGTACATGCAACTAAGGCAATTTCTCTTTTGAGTTTATAAGCCAGACAGAATGCATGTATCTATTAATTGCATCTGTTTACTGGTCAACAGACTGTTTACAAATGCAATGGATTTGCAAAACAAGAAGCATTTTTATTTTTATTTATTCTTTATTGACCTGGTTAGTCCAATTATGCTAGTAGCCTCTTTTCATGGGAGACCCAAGGTGATATTTCTGCTACTAGGTGAAATTTGGTCAGGGCATTGGGGAACATTTGCTACTTGTCATTGTTGTGAGTGGGACCCATTTTGCAGGAGCACTTCCTGTTTCCATTCCAGACACAAAGGCAGCCTGGAGAAACAGGCAGGCAGATGTACAGAAGAAGAAATGATGGAGTGGGAGAGACTGGGCAGCCAAGTGCTCCAGATTGTGCAGAATGCTCCGCATTTGTGGTTGATTAAACCCAAGGTTCCACTGTTCCGAATTGTGTAGCCGTTGCTCCGCTTAATTAGAACACCGCTGGCGCTGTACAACACTTAGCATCTTAACAACCAAAAAACAGCAACTTCATCACAGAGCAAGAGTAAAACCCGACTTTATTAAACTCAAGGCAAAACAAGTTTACTGGTTAAGTGCTTTTGTCTGCATAATTATATGAAAGCGCTTAACCAGTAAACTAGTTTTGCCTTGAGTTTAATAAAGTCAGATTTTACTCTTGCTCTGTGTTGCAGTTGCCGCAACTTGCCGCTATTTGGTTAAGATGCTAAGTGTTGCACAGTGGTGTTCTAATTAAGCATTGCAACGGCTGCACAATTTGGAATAGCAGAACAGTTGGTTTAATCGACCACAAATTAATTAAAGGAAAAATCACAAAATTAAATCCAGTAAGCTAAGCAGTAAAATGCCGTTACACTGGCCTTTATGAAAGTAGCAAAGCTATAAGTAGAACTGTTATTTTTTGTCATACTGTCAAGTTGAAAAGTGGAATCCTGGATGCTGAAGTAACAGACTGCGAGGTGCTAGCAGAGATTGTCATCAAAATAAAAGCACTCCTCTTTACATTTGTCTACTCAACAGCCATGTATGGATATAACTCCTTTATTACTGGCAATTTTTTTAAGAAAGCATGTCATAGTTAGTGACTACATTGATTGGAAACTAAGCTATGTAAGAAAGGAATGCCTACATCCTTTATTTTACCTGCAACACTGACCAGAACCCAATGTAGTATAAGGCTTTTTATAAGACTGATGTAGAAGTCAATTCTTTCTTTGAAAAAAATATCAGTGAAGAAAAATTTACAAAGTAAATTAATCTTGCTAGCAAAGATCTGGCATTGATGGCTTTCTCCCACTGCCTGCTGACCACCAGACCATCTCTTGGTTTATATGCCTGTTCATTTCTGTATGCACCAGTGCAAGTGACAAATGAGAGGGGGCATCATTTAAGCACTGAGCAGGGTGTTTTTTTTCACTATTTGTGGCCTTAACCCCAGTATGCATATACAGTAACATGCCAAGGGTTGACTTGTAGTGCAAATATATCACATTGTTTAATATCCCTCTATGGCTGTATGATACATATGGTCTGTACAAAGAGAATGCTTTTACATGCAGAAATGACTGGAAATGTCACACACATCCATATGATCTGGTCTGTCCTCAAGTAATACTAGTCATTTGCTTTCTTGGCTGACTTAGCACATTATAAATGCAGATGAGAACAGAAAGATTGCAGATTAAAGCTCTGCTTCTGTTACAAATCCCTTCCACCAGCACTGCGTGTTTCTAATGTGAAAAGTAATTTCTGTATTGCCATGACACTCATGAAAAGTGCTGCATAATTAATAAAAAAAAAAAAAAAAGAACATGCAAGCTGTCAAAAGAGCCAGTTTTGCTGTCCTCTACATGTTGTATTTGAGCAGCCAAGTGCTCCAGATTGTATGTGATGTGTGTGTGTGTGTGTGTGTGTGTGTGTGTGTGTGTGTGTGTGTGTATATACATATATATTGTTGAAAGGCCATGGCCATGGTCAAGGTACACTTTACACGCAGTGCGAAAAGAGGGTGTTCCACATTTTGACTGTTTGTCACACATTGCAATGATCTATGTTCCATATTGGCCTCTTAACAGGTTGAGACCTATGGTGAGAGAAATGGAGAAGAAAGCAAATATCGAGACCAGAGAATGTGTGCAGGATTCTGAGGAGATGTTTAGAAGAAATCTGTTTGATGGAGATGAGTCAGCAAACAATGAATGTATAATTACAGCCCTCCATTCAGGAAGGTTGCAAGATAATTTATTCAAAGAAATAGTGGTGCAGAATGAGCCAGAAAATGAAGGAGATGTTTCCTGGGGGGAACACTATAGAGAAAATACAAAAGGAGGATGCAGAGACAATCCTGAAGAATAGTGATGAGATGGAAAAGAAAACATATGCAGAGAAAGTAAAAGAAGGCAGAAGTGGAGTAGCAGAAAAGAAGGTAGAAGAAAATGAAAAATGAAAGTACTTGGTAATGATTCAAAGTAAAGAAGACAAAGAAATGGACAGGTATGAAGTGTGAAACAGTTTAATGGCTCCTATGAGTGTAAAAGCACATGAGGTAAGAGCATTTATTCTTATTAACAAAGAGACATTTTGTGACATTATACCTGAGACTGTTTTTTCAATGGAAATTTTTCATGGAAAATATGAAAAACAGAAAAAAACTGTTACCAATGGAATATTTTTATGATATAAGCATTTAACAGGGAAACAAAAAAGAAAATTCATGTACAATTATGAACAGAGGTAGAAAGAGAGACTTTGAAAAGACATTTGAAAACTTTATATACAGAAGTACTGGACATCGAAAAAGTGTATGACAAAGGGAGTTTATGGACTGGTGACTAGGATTGTAATAATTTGTTAAAAGTAGAAAGGGAAAACGTATACATATACCAAGCTTGATAAATGTGGAGGGGAACAGGGGTGTCATAAAATACTGGGAACAGCCCAAAACTTGTAAACATTTTTTGTTTTTTTGTTTTTTTTTTATTTTTGTGGAAAAGGAGGAATTTGATAAGCAACTCTCACAAAAGAAAATGTTATATTTTGGGGGAATGGGGCATTTTGCAAAAAAATGTAAAATGAAGTGTTATAAATGTAACAAAATTGGACATTATGGATGGATGGCAAAAATGAAAATAAGAGTAAGGAAAAAGAAAAAGAAGAACATGGACAAAGAGAAGAAAGGTGTTTGACTCACAGACACAAGGTACAGTGTTTGATTCTCACCTTTGGGAGGGAAATTGGCTATGCTTACAATGGCCTATTAAGAAAGCTAGCATAGTAATTAGCTATGTACTTATGAAACCATGAAGCTAAGGAAAAGGGAAAATAAAATTTTTAGAGTACTTTCTGTAAATGTGAATAGTATCAAGAATATAGAAAGACACATAGGGATTTTAGAGTGGTGTAATACATGGGATGTAGATGTAATTATATTAGAAAACACAAGATTTTTAACAAATGAAGAAAGATTATCTTTCCCCCCATAGTTTCTCTGTTAGTAATTTGGAATTTGGGAAATGGGGTATGTTCTGGAATAGCCATGCTCTGTAGAAATACAGTAAATATAGATGTAACTTTAGCAAAAATGGAAAGATTGACCATTGTAGATTTAAAATAGAACAAACAAGTATATATAATTATACATTATATGCTTGTACTAATTGTAAAGAAAGGGAAAGATTATTTAATGAGATTTTAGACTATGTAGTGTTAAATATGAATATTATAATAAAAGGAGACTTTTATTGTGGTTTAAAAGGCAAGCATAAAAAGAAAGGGAATGATATAAGAAAAATGTTAGATGTTCTAAGATGTGGTAAGTTAAAACTTTGGGACAAAAATTAATGGACTTACAAAAGGGGTATATATAGAACTAAAATAGATTATTTTAAAGTATCAGAATGTTTAGTTGTAGGAGAAGGGGGGGTAGTTGAAACAGAATTTTCTAATCATTTTGCAATATGACTAGAGATAAAGGAAAACAAGGAATATATAAAAATAGGCAGATGAATAAAAAAGAATAAATGAAAAAGCATAAAATGAAGAAGGAAAGAGATTAGTAATACAGTTATGGAAAAATCATAATTGGTCTGAATGGTGGCAATATAATGTGAAAAAGTTAGAGAAACCTATAAAAGCACTTATAATAATGCATTGAAAGATTTAGAACATAATGATAGAAAGTACTTTAACAAAGAAAAATAATTATATGAAAGAAATCAAGAAAAAATACAAGAACTGTTATATAAGCAAATATATTTTTACAAGGAAAAAGAGAAGTATTGAGTTACTTAAGTAGATCAGTAAATGAAGGTGGTAGTATAATGAGAGAAATAAAAACTATAAAAGGAAAAATAGAAATAACTCAGAAAAAGAGTATGAATAGCGTAGTACAATATGTCCATGAAATGTTTAAAGAAAAAAGAAGGTAGTGGAAAAATATGGAAAGTAAAAAAAGTTAACAGAAAAAATAATGAAGAGTTGGAAAAGAAGATTTCTTTAAATGAGCTAGATAAAGTATTAGGGCAAGTAATTATATATTTGGCTGCATGGCCAGATAGAATAGGATATGAAATGTATAAAAAGTTAAGGGATTAGCAAAAAATATTTTTAAAGATTTTGAATGAATGTTTAAATGAAGTTTCTATGTATAAAGACTTATGTAGTGGAACACTTAAATTCACATGGAAGAAGGAAGATAGACAATTAAAAAACTGTAGACTGATAGTATTGAATAATAATGATTATAAGATCTATATAGAAATATAACAGCAATTTGAAACTAAAATGGAAAATATTATGGAAGATAGTATATATAGTATAAAGGGGAAAGGTCAAGAATTATTAATGATAGAGAAATTGTTCATGATATAATGAATAGAAAAAAAGAAGTTGAACTCATGATAGGAGACCTTCATAAGGCATTTGATACAATTTGACATGAAATCTTATGGGTAATAATGAAAGAATATAATAGAAGTGAGAAAATTAGGAAATTATCTATGACGGTGTATAGTAATAATAAAGTAAAAATACTTGCAAATGGCTGGTTAGGCCAAGAGGTACATATGAAGAGTTGTGCAAGACAGGGATGTCCAATGAGTTGTATAAAACACCTGAATGGTTAAGAATTCCAGTTCTGTTAACATATGAATATAACACTATAATTGCAAAAAAACTAAATTTGGATAGAAAAAGTAATAATTTGCACAAATAGGTGTCTAGAGGTAATAGCGATGGCTTTAAATATGGCTTTAAATAAAGAGAAAAATAAAGGTTTCGGTGATGTAGTAAAGATGGAGATATATTTTACAATTATTGGAATTTCTGTGTTAAGTATAACATTTGGGAGTAAAGATGCAAGTAGAATTCTATGGGGAAAAACAGAAAAAAAAAACTGTCTTTTCTGGAGAACATATAAATTATCATTCAGGAAAAATGTTATTTCATAAAGTCAGCGCTGATGGGAACAGTAGCATACTTAGCAAGTATATGTATGTTGCCAGTAGTATTTGAAAAGGAATTATTGCAGATGTATATATTTCTTCATTTATATGGGGTTCTAGATTAAACCCAGTAAAAAGAGGATTTTGCGTGCAAACAAGGAGGTGGGGGGTTTAGGGTTAATTAAGCCAGTGGTATATGCTATTTCATTAAATTCCTGCAAAGTGTTAAAGTGAATACATGAAAAAGACAAAGAGATTAGTAGTAAAACTGTAAAACTATAAGTATGATAAATTTTGGGGTACAGTAAAAAAGAGAAAGTGTATAAATGAAGAAATAAAATGGTACCAAGAAAAATATTTTTGTGGAAAGTAAAAATTGATGATACAGGAAAAGATAGAAAAGTATGGTATAAGAATGTAATGATAAAACATTACTATATAAAACCATGGGAAAATCTAATAGATGAAAAAAATAAACCTATAAAAATAAGAAGTAAATGGTGCAATCAGAAAGTAGAATGTCAAGATTTTTTGGTAGAGACTGGTAATGGATAAATTGCTAGTAAAAGGAAATATGTCATATAAAAAGAAAAGTAATAGAATATGTCTGCATTGTCACGAAGAAAAAACTACTGAACATGTGTTTTTGAAATGTAAAAGAGTAAAAAAATTCTGGGGAAAACTATGAAAAGAAGATTGTTTTCAAAGATGTAAAAGAAGTGGATAAAAATAAACATTAATATGATTAAATGTGGATATTATAAGAATATGTTAAAAGAATATGTATGGGTTATATGGAATGAAAGAATAAGCAAGAAAGAATAAGCAAAATTATGTTTAATAGCAAATGGATTTTAGCAACAATAGTACATATAATCAGATGGTAGTTATAGAAAAAGGAGTGGGGGGTCTTATGGGTTGAAAAAGTAGTACAATTGTAAAGAAAATCTATATCTATAGATTTGTACATTTGTAAATATTTTTAAATATGTAAATATTTTGCAAATAAGAGTTTTTTGTATATAAATAAAGGACCCCAATTCATTTTTGATAGGTGCCTTGGGATCTTTTACATCCATCTGAGCTAACACCAGCTGCGGCAGATGGGGACTCAGTTTAACATCTCATCTGAAGGGTGGCACAGTCAGGACTGCAGCACTCACCTTATGCTGTACTGCAGTGCCAGAAATCCATGTACAGTGTGGTAATAGAACCCACAGCCTTTAGTATCAAAGGAAAGTGTGCTACCTTTATCAAATGATAGTTGAAGCAAATGACAAAAATCAAGGTGCTATGCAGAGAAAAAAGTACATACAATAAAAAGAGAAAAATCAATATGTATACAAAATATAAAGCTCTATAGCAAATTAATAAAAAATACCAAAACAATGAAGATACCATAAAAGAAAACTAAAATTCAGATAATGTATTAAGGAAGTAATTCTCTAATAACTGATGTGATGATATGGGCAAGTGTCAGCATAGCCAGCTGGAGATTTGTAAAGAATGATAAGTTATTTCAATATCAAACTGATTTATACAAGATGCTTGTGTTACAAATGTATTAGAATTGTATGTCATTTGTATATCAAACTGATTTTTACATATGCTTGTGTCAAAAATGTATTTCTGAGCTTTGCTTATGTTAATTGTATTAAAATGTACCAAAAGTGCACCCTGCTGGAATGAAAAGAAATGTACATGTATTATTGCAACTGAATTAAATCTACCAGTTAGCTTACTTTAAGAAAAATAAGGGAAATGTAAATGAGCTGTTAAAACATTAAAACGGTAACCCATAGTCCTGAATAAGACCAGATACGCTAGGTCTGGGAAAAAAGCCTTTGTTAATTAGCTCAGTAAAAAGAGGGGAAGCCCCAGGCACTGCAGTAAGCATTTAGATGTGCATTGTAGTCGTCTATGCTAAATTCCTGTCTTAGCTACAAAGGGGAATACTATGAGAACGTAGAGTCCGGTGAGCAGATGAGGTCATTCTGCCAACCCTCTTGGAAATTATATTTTAGATATTACAAAGAGAAATCTCAGAGAGTATTGAGTATTCTGTTTGGGGTCTGACTAGAAAGACTGCTCACATATTTCTTCTTGCCTCACCCAAGTAAGTTATTAGGGAACAGTAAATTCTCTTAGATTCAGTCAGGAATATAGTGAAGCTTAGTTTGTGCTGTCTTTATTTGTATGAGTCTGTCCAGCAATGTTAATTTCAATATTTTCTGATATTTGAATGCTGTGGTTTACTGTAAATATATAATCAATATTTTCATTTTCTTTTATTATTTATTGTTAAATATATTTAAAACTTTTATTGTAAGTGGTCCTTGTAGAAAGTACCTAACCTTTGAGAGTACTTATATTTATTTGGTGAAATTAAGTAGGCCACTCCAGAAGGCCTAGCTGCCTTGGTCAACTACTAACCTTTGTAATAACTTCATTCAACATAATTGGATACCCTTTCAAGAGACTTGTAGTAACTCACTGGTGTCAGTGAATCTACCTTATATCTGGGCAAAGCTGGTAGAGTAGGTAATCTGTACTAGCCTTTCCCAGGTGGTGTGTGTGTGTGTGTGTGTGTGTGTGTGTGTGTGTGTGTGTGTGTGTGTGTGTGTGTGTGTGTGTGTGTGTGTGTGTGTGTGTGTGTGTGTGTCATCTACTTAGGTTCACAGAGAGGGTGCTGGAGGACTTTGCTTAGACACTTGGCTGAGGATCTAACCCTACAGCTGTAACAGTGGGGAGTGTTATTAGGGACCTGGAGAGAGACAGATATAGAGATATCCAGACCCAGGGCTGTGTGTGCTTCCTGTGTGCTCTTAAGGGAAAGTGTACTTAATGAAGGGTGGTCTGCATCTGGAAACAAGTGCACATCCCTCTCCAGTGTCAGTGGTGAGGATTCAGGCTCCCTTGATTACTGGCCCAGCATGGGGAACATTACATATTGGTTGGCAGTGTTGGGATCATCACATGCTCACATATCGATGAGCAGTGGTGTGGATATTGAATTTTGGGAGCCTGTAAGCAGTTGTCACTAAAGAAAGTGTTTGTACTCTCAAGCAGCCACAAAGTTGACATTTAGAGTTTCATATCACAATAGTTTATTTACTTTTTGTTAGTGTAGTTAGTCAGGGAGAGCAGGCAAGGATGGCAGCAGAGGATTATGGCAAGCTGACAAGGAACCAGTTGGCTGAGATGTGCCAAGCCAAAGGACTAGGGCATGCCAACTTGACTAAAGGGGAAATGATTGCAGCCTTTATCACAGCTGCAGCACAGACCAGCAACCAAAAGGATAACCAGTTTGGTGATGGGAATTTGCAGCCCTCAGAAACAGGACAGTCCAACTTTTCCTCAGAGGACTTAAAAAAATCCGTCTAGAGTTAGAGACTGGAACTGGAGGCCAAACATTTGAAACTAGAATCATCAGAGAGACTGTGGCATTTGAAGGCTGTAGAAAATGAGAAACTGCTGCATTTGAAGGCTGAAGAAAATGAGAGACTGCAGCATTTGGAGGCTGAAAAAAAGGAGAAGCAGTGTCAACATAAGAGGGAGATGCTGACTCTTCGCCAGAGTAATAGAGGTAATGGGGAAGGGAATAGCTGAACCCCCAGAAGCAATAAAGGTCAGTAAATTTCTTCCACAATTTACAGAGGGTGATAATTTCGATAGTTTTATTCATATATTTGAAAGGGTATGTAAACAGTATAATGTTGACCAAAAGCTCTGGGTACAGTGCCTGACCCCCTTACTCCATGTTAAAGATGTAACTGCTGTTTCTAAATTGTCTGGTACTGATTGTTTAGATTATGATAAAGTTTGTTACAATGTTTTACGTTAACACCTAAAACTTACAGAAAAACGTTTTGTGAGGATAGACACAAAGCAGATGAAAATGTATGTGATTATATTGCTGAACTAAGCACTTATTTTCATAGGTGGGTGAGTTTGTGTCAGGTCACCACTTCTGAAGGGCTGGCAGACCTTTTGGTGAGGGAACAAGCCCTTAGCACTTTGCCTGAGGATATGATAATCTGGTTGGCAGACAGGGAATGCAAATCTGCAGATGAGCTGGGAAAGAAAGGAGACCTATACCTAGCAAACAGGGCATCACTGCACAGGAAAGGGATACCTAGTGCTGCATATGGATATAAGGGAACCCATGGTGGGAGCCTAAACCATCCCAGTGGAGTCTGCCAGTAACAGGGGAAGCCACTAGTTCAGATTCACAGCCAGGATGAAGGGTTAAATGTTCTAAATGTAACCAGTGGGGCCATGTGGCATATGGATGTCCACTGAGGCAAGGTGGGCAATAAAAGGTCGGGGAGCCAGCAAATGGGAATAACAGAATGCCAGTGATACATTGTCTGATGACAACAGGGGGTACCAAACTGCCAGCAGAGTTTATATCCTATCTTGGTGGATGGAAAACAGGCGACTGCCAAGAAAGACATAGCCTCTGATATAACCATTGTAAAGCCTGCAGTGGTTAAAGAGAAGTACTTTCTTGGGCAGCCCACTCCAGTCAGAGCTTTAGGAGGGATACCATTCCAAATGCCTTTGGCCAGGGTTCACCTTGACTGGAAGGGTGGAAAAGGAAGCAAGCAAGTAGATGAGTTTGAGGATATCCCTGCAGATGTCTTGATAGAGAATGATTCTGATAATGCAATACCTTGTGTGCATGCAGTGACATGCAGTCCAGCTTGGAGACAGGCACGTGGGTCTGGTAGCTTTGGGGAGACCCAGACAGACTGCATACCTGAAGCCAGGACTGGTGATGTGGATATTTCAGGGAGGGAGCTACCCTGTAGCAGTGAGACTGAAGGTGAGCCACAGCTGCTGGTGGGTACCGATGTTCCCTTGGACAGAGTGACTGCAAGGACAGAGGTGAGTAGTAGTACTCAGGCTGATGGTGAGACGCTGCTGTCAGAGGATACCAGACTTCCTGTGGAAGGGGAGCTGGGAAGAGTTTCAAAGAGAGAGTTGAGGCAGGGTCAGTTTTCAGACCCTACATTACAAAGCATAAGGGGGGTAGCTAGAGAAACACCTGATTCTCAAGGAAAAGGGGATTCTGTATACTGGAAGAAAGGGTTAGTGTATAGAGAGTGGACCCATGAGTGAGGGCTAGAAGATAAGGCCCAGAGCCTATCATCTGGCACTTCTAGCCATAGCCCATGTCATTCCTTTTGCAGGTCATATGGGCATAAAGCATACCTAGAGACATTATGCAGAACTTTTATTGGCCTGCGATTGCCAGGGATGTAACAAGGTACTGCAGGACCTGTGAACAGTGCCAAAAAGTAGGCAAGGCAGGAGACAAGGTCAAAGCTCCTTTAATGCCTTTGCCTGTGATTGAGGAGTCATTTCACAGGGGAACTATGGATATTGTGAGGCCTCTGAGTATCCTTATGTTTTACAGGGAAGATGTATATCCTAGTGGTAGTAGATTATGCTACTAGATATCCTGAGGCAGTAGCTCTCTCCTCAATCGAGGCAGAGAAGGTGGTATTCTTTGCTAGTGATTTTCAACAGGGTAGGTTTCCCAAGAGAAATACTTACTGACAGAAGTGCCAATTTCATGTCAGACCTACTGGCTTGTCATGTCCAGACCAATTTAAGAGAGAGTGGGACAATATTTACCCCTTCTGTTGTTTGCTTACAGAGAGGTGCCCCAGGAATTCACAGGTTTTTCACCCTTTGAGTTGCTGTATGGGCATAGGGTGAGGAGACCTCTAAATTTGATTCATGATGAGTGGGAGAGTGAGTGTGAATCCCACAAGTTGGTTGTGGCATTTGTCCTAAACCACAGGACAAGGTTCAGGGAGCTCACGGGCTAGGCCCAGGTGAACCTGGCAGGAGCCAACAGCAGAAAAAGGTCTGGTATGACAGAAATGCTTGAGCCAGAGAGTTTGCTATGGGATAGCAGGTGATGGTGCTCATTCCTGTCAGACACAATCAGCTGCAGGCAGCTTGGAAGGGACCCTTCAAAGTGGTAAGGAGAGTCAGTGGTGTTAACTACCTTGTAGAACTGCTAGGCAGGAGGCAGGAGCACAAATTGTAACATGATGAAGCTTTACCATGCTATGGAGGCCCTTGTGCTGAGTATTTGCAGTGGGTGGCAGGAGGAGTCTGAGGGGAATCTGGTGACTGATCTCCTCAGTGAGACCTGGACTGACACCTCGGTGGAAGGAGTAGCAATATGCCAGTGGATATCCCCTACCCAGGTTTGAGAAATCCAAACAGTGTTACAGGAGTTTGGGGACATGTTGCCCGCCCCTACTGTAAATTTGATCTGGGACCCTCCTCCCAGTCTAGTGTCATTACCTCATTCTACCTAATACAGGGAGAAAATTTGAGAAGGCCAATCAGCTTAGTTTCTGCTCCTCCTTTCTCTCTTTCCACTTAAAAAAATTCTAAGTTTGTTTCCTGCCTTTCTAGTGGGTCGTCTAGTCTGGATACAGATTTGCTGTGTCCAGGACTATTTGTGGGCTTCTAAGCCCCCAAGCCTTTCTGTGTTGGAGGGAAGCCTTCTAGCTTAATTTTGTTTCTTATAACTAGACAGTTTTTTTGTTTCAGCACTTGTCTGTTTCTTTGAGCTCAGCACTTGTTCAGAACTTATTGTAATCAATAAATAAGCTACAAATTATTACAGCATTCAACTTTCCTCACTGTCTAGAGGAAAACAGTTTCTAGTACTTAACAAATAAGCACCTATCCAGGCATGTCTAAAGGTCAGCTCCCGGTGTTTTCTCCTGTCTACCTGATGAATCTGGGCATCTTGGGCCTATGCAGCAATTGCCTCATGTACACAGACAACCCTCTCCTCCTACCACCCAACACTACAACCTGTGAGAGATGCACTTATATAGCCTAATTGGAAGTAAAGCTCTCTTAACCTAAGACTGGACTAGACAGTCAAGAGGAGAAGGTAAACACTTGCACCACACCACACTCAGCATATAGTCCCTCAAAACCTACACTACTAAAATACACACACAGAAACACAAAACACACACCTACATTCGCAGAGGCTCTCAGTAAAAACCTGCCCAAACAACAGGTACCTCCAAAGCAGAAACACAAGCAACCTCCACCCCCCAACACAACCCAAATGACACATAGCCCACAAACTCAGTGTGCCACTCAACCACAGCCCATAAGGCATAACAACGTACCCAACACTCTAGTCATAGGTGACTCTATATTCAGGCACACTGATGTTCCACTCACCAGGCTAAACAAGGAGAAAGTTACTGTCAGCTGCCTGTCGGGTGCCAGGATCCGCCATATAACACATGCACTCAGGTCACTCCACAACAATTACAAATATGACTCTGTCATTGTCCATGTTGGTGTGAATGACCTGAGACGTACCTCCCTGGACTACATGAAAAGGAACATGGAGGAGCTGTCTGGTCTTGTAGCCCAGGCAGGTATGACCCTAGCCCTGAGTAGCATCCTGTCATCACCCAGAATGATACCACAGTAAAAGGACAAAATGATTGACTTCAACAATTGGCTAAGCTTCTGGTGTCATTCTAAGGGGATCCAGCATTTGTCTGCCTGGGATGACATGATCGACAAACCATGATGCTTTGTCGGAGATGGCCTGCACCTGTCACCCCTGGAATTCCGGATATTGGCTAAGGCTCTAGCCACCCCTATAGTGCCTTTTTTAGGCAAGGTTCAAATGACAAATTCACCACCGTAATAGGTACAAGCAAGAAGAATCTGAGGGTACTGCTACTCAATGCTAGAAGTCTAAACCTCAAAATGCACTCACTCAAGACACTCCTTAAAATGGAGAACATTGACATCTGTGCAGTGACAGAGACCTGGTTCAGGGCTCCAGAGAGTACCCCTGCATTACCAGGCTATAATTCATACCACACCTTTTGACCACATAACCTGGACCGAAACACTAAAGGCGGAGGCGTGTCCATATTCATTAAGGATATCCACACCTCCAGGCTAGTTGCTCAGCATAATGCATCCGAGATTATCCAAGTGCAACTAACTCTGGGCAAGACCGCAATCCAAATTGTAGCTTGCTACAGATCCCCCACCATGCCCCAGGATTCCCACTCCTCATTTCTTGATACACTGGAAAATATTACGGTACAACCTAACACCCTAATAATGGGTGATTTCAACTACCCCACCATTAACTGGGAAAGCTACTCATGTACCAACTCTTGTGCTCAACATTTTCTGGAATTCATGAATTCCATTGCCTTGGATCAACTTATCCACACCCCCACCAGGGGCAACAATATCCTAGAGCTGTTTATTACCAACATGGGCAACCGATCCTCCACACCAGAGGTCAATTCCTCGTTGGTCAGATCCAACCACAAGCTAATCTCCCTAGACATCCACATCCCTCCCCCACCCCCCATTAGGGAAACCACAGTAAAAATTTCTCCAAAGCCAACTTCACGCTTCTTAAGAGAGAAGTGGCAAACTTCAAGACACCCATGCTGACGGACAATAGAGGTATGACTGATGAATCCTACACAAATGCACTTTATAAGCACTTACACGAGTGAATGGATCGTGCAGTCCCTAACAGAACCAAGATGCTATCCTCCAAAAAAAGGAAGCCAATCTGGTGGTCCCCTACCATAAACAAACTCTACAACAGAAGAAAGAAACTGTTGCAAAAAAAGAGTAAAATCCCATGATTGGAGAAACTCCCTGGTCAGCCTCATTAAGAAGCTGAGATCCCTCATAAAATCCTCCAAAGCTAGTTACAAAAACAAAATCGCCACTGACTCTAAAGACAACCACAAAGCATTCTATAGCTATGACAAGAATCTCAATGGCAGCACTCAGATCTGCTCTGAGTTGCAGCACAATGGCACTAAATATACAGAACCAACTGATATTGCCAACATCCTGGCAGATAGGTTCAGTGCTAACTTTACCCCCCTGTCATCCCCTAAAGGGCCCATCTCTATACCAGAAGAATGCAAAGTTCCTGTAATCACAGCTGCACAGGTAAAAAACACACTATCCAAAGCCAAGAACACAGCATCCATGGGACCTGACAACATCCCAGGCTGTGTTCTACATGAACTACAGAACGAACTGGCACCCCACCTAAGTACCATGTTCAATCATAGCCTCACCTCAGGCTGTGTGCCCACTGAATGGCGCACAGCGACGGTTATCCCACTCCACAAAGGGGGGGGGGCACCACAGACCCAAGAAACTACAGCCCCATTAGCCTAATGAGCCTGGTCTGCAAGGCTATGGAACGCATCATCATGGAACTTATAAACAATGACATTGGTAATCTCCAAACTCAGGACCCCACCCAGTTTGGGTTTGTAAGAGGCAGATCATGTCTCCTAAACCTGATAGACTTCTTTGAAGCAGTCACCAAAGCTGTAGATGAGTGTAAGGTGGTTCACACAGCCTATCTAGATCTTGCCAAGGCTTTCGACACCATCCCCCACTCTGGAATTATAGATAAACTCACTAAACTAGGTATAAATCCCTATGTCACAAGATAGATTGCCAACTGGCTCACTGACAGAACCCACACCATGAAAGTAGCAGACTCCAAATCCAACTTCAGACCAGTGACAAGTGGAGTATCACAGGGTTCAGTCCTGGGTCCTATCCTGTTTGGTATCTACTTCTCTGAAGTACAGGCTAGCACAGAGGGTCTTTGGCTAACGAAGTTCGCAGATGACTGCAAACTAGGAGCCATAATCAAAACTCCAAAAGATGTGGACATCCTACAAAAAGGCCTCGCTGAGACAGATGCCTACTTGTCAAAGCCATGGCCTCAAGCTCAATGCTAAAAAGTGCATTGTCATCCCTTTTGGTAAAAACTCTGTACCCATGAACTACCACATAGGCGGTAGTCTACTTAACACCAAAAGTGTAATAAGAGACCTTGGGACACAGGTGGACAATAGTCTCTCCTTTGATAATCACATCGCCACAGTAGTCAGGAAATCCTTCTGTGTGGCACACCTCATCACAAAAGGTTTCTCATCTAGGAAAAAAGAGGTCATTGTTCCCCTCTACTCGTCACTCATTAGACCCATTATAGAGTACAATGCCCCTTTTGGTATGTGCCTCACAAGACATCTACAACAACTGGAAAGGCCACAGAAATACCTCAGAAAGAGGATTAACAGCCTCAAACAGATGCCCTACGCACACCCTCTCAAAAAACTGCAGCTTTACTCCATCGCATATCGCCTACTCAGAGGCGATCTCTGTCTAACACACAAAGCTATGTCAAACCCAGAGCTTTTAGACATGCTCCACTTAAAGAAATCCCAATCCCTATGAGCTACACGCTCTAGGGACCTAAACCTTGTCACCACAATAAACAGAACATGCTGGAGGGATAGATTCCTGTCTCAGAGACTTCCCATACTCTGGAACAAACTACCTATCTATATCAAACAAAGCTTCTCATTAGCACTCTTCAAGAAAATAGCTTGATGATTGGATGGGAGATAGGAAATTCACCCCGGGGATCACTTCTGTGGCTCTGCTCGACAGTGGCACAGGAAAATAATTTTCTTGGGTGGTGAAAGCCAGGGTACATTTTAGCTAGGCTTATATAGGCCCTAGGGCCAATAGCCTATTACCTACCTATGAACCTATGAATCTATGAACCTATGTTCACTGGGAAACCAGGGTGCACCCACCTGGTGCAGCACCATGTAGATATAGAGCCCCAAACACCTATAAAGTAGGCCCCTTATAGGGCTCCTGAGTGAGTCAGACAGACCCTGAGGGAGGAGATACAGGAGATATTGGAATTGGGAATAATCCAGGAATCCACCAGTCCCTGCGCCTCCCCAGTGGTGCTGGTACCAAAGAAGGATGGCAGCACCAGGTTCTGTGTGGACTACAGGAAACTAAATAGTCACACAGAATTTGATGCTTACCCCAGGCCTAGGGCCAGTGAAGCCCTAGAGCAGCTGTGTGAGGCTAAGTACTTGACCACTACTGATCTTACCAAGGGCTACTGGCAGATGTCTTTGACTCCCAACTCTAGAGAGAAGTCAGCCTTTGTGACTCTTTTTAGCTTGTATGAGTTCACAAAGATGCCCTTTGGGATGAAAAATGCCCAAGCGACTTTCCAGAGGCTGGTAGATAGTATCGTAGTAGGAGCAGGAAATCATGCCCTTGCTTACCTGCATGATATTGCCATCTACAGCCATTCCTGGCAAGAGCACCTTCAGCATGTCAGGGAGGTGCTTGGCATACTGCAGAGGGCAGGGTTAACCATTAAGCCCTGTAAGTGTCAGGTGGGTATGGCAGAGGTCTCCTGCCTGGGACATAGAGTGAGGAGTGGTAATATCAGGCCAGAGCCTGCCAAAGTGGATGCCATTGAGGCATGCAAAAAGCAGGCGAGGGCATTCTTAGGGACAGCAGTGTACTATAGAAAGTTTGCCCCCAATTGTAGTACCATAGCTGCTCCCCTCACAGATCTGACAAGGAAAAACAAGCCAGATAAGGTAGCGTGGAACCCAGGGTGTGAGCAGGCATTCCAGAAGCTTAAAGAAGCTTTGGGAGGACCCCCAGTGTTAGCCAGTCCAGATTACAGCAAATAATTTGTTGTGCAGATGGATGCTTCAAACCATGGGGTGGGAGCTGTACTTAGCTAGGTTTCCTTAGTGGTAGAAGAGCACCCAGTGGTATATCTCATCCATAGACTCCATCCCAAGAAAGAATGTTATGTAGCTGTAGAAAAGGAATGTCTAGCCATAGTATGGGCACTGTAGAAACTTCAGCCTTATCTGTATGGAAGGAAATTCACTGTAGTTACAGACCACAGTCCCTTAACGTGGCTGCATAGAGTCAGCCAGCAAAATGTCAAGTTATTAAGGTCAAGCTTAGGATTGCAGGCATATGACAAGACAGTACAACACCATAGTGGGGTAAGCAGTGCCAGTGCAGATGGGGTCTAAAGACAGGGAATGGGGTAACATATTCCCAGATAGGCATAGTTCTCTCAAGCCATGTTTCTGAAGGGTCATTTGAAAAACTAGGTTGGGTCTTTGGGGGGGGGGGTGTGATGATATGGGCAAGTGTCAGCATACCAGCTGGAGTTTGTAAAGAATGATATGTCCTTTGAATATCAAACTGATTTATACAAGATGCTTGTATTGCAAATGTATTAGAACTGTATGTCATTTGTATATCAAACTGATTTGTACAGATGCCTGTGTTGAAAATGAATTTGTGAGATTTGCTTGTGGTATTGTGTTAAAATATATCAACAGTGCACCTTGCTATAATGAAAAGAAATGTACATGTATTATTGCAACTGAACTAAATGTACCA
Organism: Protopterus annectens; assembly: GCF_019279795.1. Classification (NCBI taxonomy): domain Eukaryota; kingdom Metazoa; phylum Chordata; order Ceratodontiformes; family Protopteridae; genus Protopterus; species Protopterus annectens. The sequence continues at coordinate 531,496,238 of NC_056726.1, forward strand.
GCTAGCTTGCTTTAAGCAAAATAAGGGAAATTTAAATGAGCTGTTAAACCATTAAAATGGCACTCCACAGTCCTGAATAAGACTGGACACTAGGTCTGGGGAAAAGCCTTTGTTCATTGGCTCAGTAAAAAGAGGGGAAGCCCCAGGCATTGCCATAAACATTTAGATGTGTATTGTAGCAGTCTATGCTAAATTCCTGTCTTAGCTTCAAAAGGAATACTGCGAGAACTTAAGAGTCAGGTGACCAGATATGGTCATTCTGCCAGCCATCTTGGAAATCATATTGTATATATTACAAATAGAAATCTCAGAGAGTATTGATTATTCTGTTTGGGGGCTTGACTAGAAAGATTGCTAATGTATCTCACCTTGCCTTGCCAAAGTAAGTTATTAGGGAACAATAAATTCTTTTAGATTCAGTCAGGAATATAGTCAAAGTCAAAATAAACTTTATTGTCATGTAGGACTACACAAGTGCAGCCTAAGAGAAATTCCAAGTATCAACTCACCAGAGAGTACATAGGAAGCAAGGATAACAAGAACAGTATAACATTTCAATTAAAAAAAAAAGATATTCAGTACAAGACCCACAGAAGGATAAATAAACCAATAATTTATTTATTTATTTATTTATTTACATTTGTTGACCGGGAGTGTCCTACTGGATGTAGGTTCATTTTCAGCAGAGGCCCGGGGAGAAAAGCTCCACAGTTAAAATATATAGACAGTAGTTACATTGGATTTACATAGCAGTCAACCATTTGATCAACATAGCAATTAACAATTACAAACATAGTTACAGATGAAGAACATAGTACATCAGTAGACAACTAGAATCTTTATCATCTGCTAAGTACATAACAGACATTAACGATTGTTACAATAAGAAGTTCCTGCTGTATAATGAGTAGTTAGGCTTATGAGCATCCTAGCTTGCTATAATCAAGGTAGTTAGTGGGGTGGAAAGAAAGGTAGTGGGTGGATGATATTAGGGGGGGAGTTGCAAGGGGTTGCAATAATAACTGCAAAAGCACACAAGCCCTCAAAGACAATCATAAGAAGAATACTGTACGTGATAGCATGACAGAGTAGGATTGCACATGTTAAGATTGTCCTCCTTTGTTCGTCTTCATCAGACAAAACAGTAGGCAATTGCACATGAATAAGAAAATATATTGCTACATCAAAGAATAAAAAAAAAGCTATCGCACACTTTTCAACTACGCACTGTGAATTATTACTGCCTATTCGGTGTCTGGTATCAGAGTTTATAAGTTTCAACACTGTTGGGCAGAAGCCGTTTAAGTATATGGTGGTCCTGCAGTGAATACTCCAATATCTGTTGCCTGAAGATAGTTATGTAAACCAGCCATGTGTAGGGTGAGAGGGGTCAAAATTTATTTTGGATGCACATTTAATGCTTCTTGCTGAGAAGAAATCCCGGATTAATGGTAAGTCGGTGCCCATGATTTTTTTGGCAATTCACACCACTCTGTAGCTTCTTTCTTTCTGTTATTGTACTGTTCCCAAACCAAACTGTGAAGCTACTAGAATGCTTGCAATTGTTCCTCTGTAGAATGTATTGAGAACAGTAGCCTTCTGAGGAAGTGGAGACACTGGTGCACCTTTTTGACCAACTGTTCAGTGTTCAATGTCCAAGAGAGATCCTCTGAAATGTGCACCTCTAAAAATTTTCTAGATTTGACCCTTTCTACCTCTTCACCATTTATCTATCAGCAGTGATTGTGTTGTTGACCATTTACTGAAGTCTATAATGATTTAATTTATTTTATTGACATTCAGGTCAAGGTTGTTCTTAGCACAACAGTCAATCAATGAGTAGACCTCGTGTCTGTAATCTGTTTCATCCTCCCCTTTGATGAGGCCCACAACCATAGTATCATCTGCAAACTCAATGATGTGATTGGTGTTTTATTTTCCAGAATAGTCATGGATGAAGATGTGAACAACAGAGGGCTTAGCACACAACCCTGAGGAGCACCGGTGTTGAGTATTATGCATCCTGAGGTGTTGTTGCCTGCACATGTTTTCTGCAATCTGTTTGTCAAGAAGTCGAGGATCCAGTTGCACATGAGCTTGCTAGCTCCAACATGTATAGCTTTGTCAGTAAGCTGCATTGGAAACACTGTATTGCATGTCAAGCTGAAGTCAGTAAACAACAATCTGATGAAGTTGTTTTTTTCCCTGCAGATGATCAAGTGAGAGGGGGAGTGCCATTGAAATAGCATCCACAGTGGATTCTGTTAGCCTGATAAGCGAACTGCAGAGGGTTGAAGGTGGATAGAAGGTTTGCCAACATATGCCTTTTAACTAGCCTTTCAAAGCATTTCATGGTATTTGAAGTTAGAGCAACCAGTCTGTAATCATTCAGGCAGGCTGGATTAACTTTTTTTTGGGAGAGAGACAATATTTGTCACCTTGAAGCAAGAAGGAACTTTACCAAGAATAAGTGAGGTGTTGAAAATATCAGTTAGAACTGAACGTAGCTGGTCTGCACAGCCTTTAAGTACTTTGCTCAGTATTTTTTCAGGGCCAGCAGCATTCCTGGGGTTCACTTTCTTAAGCTGAGATCTCACTTTATTGGCATTAAGGCTGAGCACCCCCTCCTCCTGGTCAGTAGGTAGCCATGTAGCAGCTACGTTGTTCTTCTCTTCAAATCTGCCAAAGAAAAAGTTCAACCTAGCCTGGAATTCAGTGTTGTCTTCACACTGAGCTGACCTGGCTTTATAGTCCGTAATCTGTTGTATCCCTTGCAAGAGACTCCTGGTATCCTTCATATCTGCAAACTGACTTTGTAATTTCTTTTCATATTCCCTCTTGGCCTCTTTAATGCCCCTTTTCAGGTTTCCTGTAGCTTCACTGAGACCTTCCTCATCATTGGCCCTGAATGCTGTATTTCTTGCCTTCAGGATATCATAAACCTTGTTGTTGAGCCATGGCTTTTAGTTTGCTCTGATTGTGATAATTTTGATGTCAGATACATCATCAACACACTTAGTGATGTAAGCTATTACTGCTTCCATGTAATCATCTATGTTCACCTGCTCATCTGACATAGCTGCCTCTTTGAAAATGTCCCAGCAGGTACTATCAAAGCAGTCTTAGAGACATTCCAAAAGCTCCCTCATGCCAGACCCTCATCATTCAATACAGTGGTTCCAATGGAACTTGCTGTGGGCTTTTCTCTAACCAGAGCAAGTTTGTAGGCTCGTAGAAGCATGATGATAAGATGGTCAGAGCTTCCTAAGGTTGTTGTATTGCTCTGTAGGTACATTTGATGTTGGAATATACACCCATTGTAGGAAAATCTACTAATTGATAGTAGCGGGGTAGAACCTCTCTCAGATCTGCTTGATTAAAATCACCAGCAACCATGTGTACAAAGTCTGAGTTTTTCCTCTGCAGCTCGTAGAGTTATAAAAATTGCTCAGAGCTTCAGTGGTTACACTGGGTGGAATGTATTGTTAATTTCAATGTTTTCTGTGAATTGAACTCTGTGGTTTACTGTAAATATATTCAATATTTTCATGTTCTTTTATTATTTATTATTAAATATATTTAAAGCTTTTATTGTGGTTGGTCCTTGTAGAAAATATCTAACCTTTGAGAGAACTTATATTTATTTGGAGACACTGTGTGGGCCACTTCAGAAGGCCTTAGCTGTCTTGGTCAACTACTATCCTTTGTATTAATATTAACTTCACTCAGCATAATTGGATTCCCTTTTAAGAGCCTTACAGTAACTGACTGGTGTCATTGAATCTACCTTATAGTCTGGGCAAAGTTGGTTGAGCGGGTAATCTGTGCCAGCCTTTCCCAGGTGTGCGTATGTGTGTGTGAAAATTAAATTTTAGAGTGTGTGTGTCATTTATTTGGGGCAAGGACATGAAGCACTGGGTTCAGAGATGGTGCTGGAGGACTTGGCTTGGTCGCTTGGCTGAGGATCTAACCCTACAGCTGTACCAGTGGGGAGTCTTACTGGGAACCTGGGAAGAGACATATATAGAGACATCCAGACCTAGGGTTGAGTGTGTTCTCTGTGTGCTGTTAAGGGAAAGTCTACTTGATGCAGGGAAGTCTGCACCTAGAAATAATGAGTGTATCTATTTGTATTCCGAGTGCACATCCCTCTCCAGTGTCAGTGGTGAGGATTCAGGCTCCTTGATTACTGGCCCAGCGTGGGGACGTCGCATATTGGTGGCAGTGGTGGTCATCACATATTGGTAGCAGTGGTGGGCATCACAACTAACTAATGAGGAAAAAGAAAAAATACCATTCTACATACATTAGAGGAAGAGAATTGATAACTTTTAGTATATTATATAATGCTGCACTGGCAGGTTTACCATGAGAGACAGTGCTTCTTTTAAGACACCGTTGAAGGAGTGTATGTTAGAGATATGCCTCATTCTGGTGAGGAACTTGTTTTATAATTTACTTACAGCGATAGGATAAAATGCTTTATCATATTTTTCCTTTTTATGGGGATATTAATTAAATGATTAACAGAAGTTTTGAGATTTCATAGAAAGTCTTTGTAAGAAAAAGCTTCTTAAAATTCCCCAGTGAAGGGCTGCTTTTAACTGTTGGGATTTGCAAGATGGAGGAGGAGAGAGAGTGTGTAATCCTGAATGTATACAGTATGGTAAATGACAGCAAAGTGGCTCCAGAACAGTGTGCAACTATGGTTACTATTTTGCGTGAAGGACTGCTTGATAACACGTTGCTTAATTTAAAGAATGTAGAGAAGCCTGCAAATGATAGCATGATTTCCTGGACAGATGATGTGAAAATTTTATGTTCCACTTTTGTAAGGAACTGAGCAGTATGAATCACTTTCTGGTGGCTCTATAGTGCGACCACTGGAATGGAAGGAAGTGTATTCAGAAGAGACTGAAAATGCAGGTGTGAGAGAAACATTGGGGGTCTTATTGTGGAGATACAGCCTGTTCACTAATTGCATTGCAGCAGTGAATATAAGTGGAGAAAAAAGGGGGAGCAGTAGTTAACAGCAGAATAAAAGACCAATGGTAAGGATTTAAGATAAGAACAGATATGTTAATAAATAGGTATGTCTGAGAACAATTAGTGGAACCTTTGTGTTTCAGTGCTCCTGAAATACTTTTCCTGATTTGTTTGGGTACAGAAAAAGTCTGTGATTTCACTTTTGAGTTTTTTCAGGTCTATATTAGATAATCAAACTTTCAAAAGTTCGACTGTCATATGGTCAACACCATATGATCGAATTTTTGAAAGTTCGAACGTTTTAACAGAGATCTCCGTACAGTGCACAATGGGAAGATTTCCCTTTTCTATACTGTATTGCGATCTTGGAGTTGGTATATTTAAAGAGCAGGGGGTATGGGGGTGCATGGGGTCTTGCCTCCCTGCTTAAAACATTCAGGTAGGTTATTTGTGTAGTTTATTTTTTTTTATTAGATTTTTGAACTTTTAAAAGTTTGATCATATGGTGTCGACCATATGACAGTCGAACTTTTGAAAGTTCGATTATCTAATATAGACCCATTTTTTCAGTTGCTGGAAAGATTTATGTTGGTAGACCAGGAAAAAAAAACAGCTTCCCTGGAATGAGTGTGTTTCCCAAGTGTGATCATTCAGAATAAGAAAGCATTAACTGAGCAATTCAAGACTGATGAAGTTACTGAAACTGAGAAAAAAAACTTCAAAGATATGTGTACAAGATTGAAAGGGTCTATATTAGAACATCGAAGTTTCAGAACTTCGAATGTTCTAATATCAACCCCTAGTAAGCAAAAACTGATAACAGTGAAAATTCAGAACAGCAAATTTTTTCCTAGGGAAAAAATTTGCGGTTCCAAAACACATACATACAACACAAACACACCAAACAAACAGCAATCCACACACATACACCTAAAATCTTACATCTAACCCTACACTAAATTGTACATACACCACTATCTACCTACTTACCTTAACCCAAACCCTAACCCTAAGGTCCATCACTATCACACACACACCTCACCCGTGCCCTAACCCTAACTCACCTACCCTGCCCTAACCCTCACGTCCACACATTCGCACACTTACCTGACCCACGCCCTAACCCTAACTCACCTAACCCGCCCTAACCCTCATGTCCACACAGTCGCACACTTACCTGAACCCGACCCGTAACTTTCCACCACAGTGCTGAAAATAGAGAAGCGACAGGAACGGACAACCAAATTCTTTCCCTAGAAAAGAATTTGGTTTTCTGAAACTTTGCTATTTTCAGCTTTCGTTTATTAGGGGTCGATGTTAGAACATTCGAAGTTCTGAAACTTCGATGTTCTAATATAGACCCGATTTAAACTGTTACAAGAAAGAGAGCTGAGAGAATAGTTGGGCTGGGCATGGAACAGGGAGTTACTTTAAATACTATAGATAATAAGCTCTAGAATATGCTATGTGCTTTTTATGATGAATGGGAAAATGAGAACTGTAAGGTATGCTGATCAACTAAAACGGTGACAGTGAATTACACCTTTTTAATAAAACTAATAATATTTACGATAAAAAATTATGTAATCATTATGGGGAAAGATGATACACTGTAAAGAATTGTTAAGAGGAAATGTACAAAATGTATGAAAGAGGGACATTCTTGGCTTAACTGTGAAGAAATAGAGGTAAAAAGACATATTGAATGTAATGAAAAAGCTGAATTCCAAACTATTTCTGAAAATGAAATTATGTCAGATGATGCAGAGAACTTTTTTCAGGTGATGAATGCACTGAAAGAAGATGTAGTGAGCAACTTAAAGAAATAAAACAAAATAGTGAATATGTATCAATAGAAGATATGTGTGAATTGTTAAGAGGGTACAATGACAATAGCACGTGAGAAAGTGATCAAAATGGAAAACTGTATGGGGGATTACAACTGCAATTCCAAGAAAAAATAGAAATACAAATGAAGATGTAAAAACATAAACAGGTACTATAATATTGTTCTTTAAATATATCGATGGAAAGGGGTTATGTATGTATGAGAGGAAACTTTTGAACAGAATTTTTTTTTGAGTGGAATACGGGAAATAACTGGGTGAATAAAAAAGCTTTTTACAGATCATAGCACACTGAGAGCAATTTGGAGAGTGATTTGGTTATGGAAGGGAAATTAATTAAAAATATGTACATGAATATAAGGTACATTCAAATGATAAAAGAAAAGGGAAGATGTGTAAAGGAAATATATATATGAGACCTTTTTATTGAAAGCTGAACAGAATGGTAGAAAAGATATAATGAGACACTGAATTGGAGAAACGTATTAAATGTTTGACGAGGAAGGGGATTTATGAAATAAGTAAAATTAAAGTGAGAAATAGTAAGACAAAGATATATAAAGTAAAAGGAAAAAAGAATTTACACAATTTTAGGTAGAAGAATGAAGGCAGATGAAAGTGAAATAAAGTTGGTAAGAACATGTAATAGAATAACCGTAATAAGTTAGGAGGGAATAATAAAAAAAATGTCCGTGAATATATAAATAAAATGTATAAGAAAAAGAAAATAAAAAAACAGAGATAAAATGGAAAGTAAAGAAAAATAAAAAAAAAAAACAGACAATGAATTATTAGAGAGAGAGAGAGAGAGACAGGTGACACTGGAGGAAATGGATATGGTGATAAATATTTTCTCTATTCCTGACAAACTTTTACATGCTCTTTTTTCACAGAATTGATGTATCACACTGAAGTTAAGCAGCTTAGTCATGATAACTTTCTGAAGAATAGTTGTACCATTTGAAAGGAGACTTGATTCTTTCATGGAAATGTAAACAAAATTTCCCCCAGCTTGCAGAGTCTACGTTTATCTGCAGTCTTTTTTAACATATGTTGCCTGAACTCTGAAGGCAGTGAACCTAAAACTTCAGGGTTCAGAACAGATAAAAACACAGATGTGCAACAATGTTAGGGCATTCAAAATCAAAGTTAGGTGAGGTAATCAGCTGAATGCTAGCAATTTGGTCTAATTTCCAGCTCTGAACTCTCTAGGAAACATTCATTTTATTTTAATTTGTTTTGTTTATTTTATTTATTTGCAGATCACAAAGATTAATCTGTTTTAAGGGATAGCAAGAAGCAAAGAAATAATCAGCGTCATTATCATATATGATGATGATCGTCATAGTAATAATAATTAAAAATGATCACATTTGTATACATTTATACCAGATTCTATAAAATGTCTTTTAAGAACCATCCTGGAATATGAAATATAATATTTTCAAATATTTCTTTTGCAACAGCAGTAATTTTAAATACATGCAATTATTGACTTTTCTTTTTTATAAAAAAAAGTATATTGCAAACAACCTTAGTTCACCATGCTGAAATTTTAAACAAACATATGGCAGAAAAACTCCAAAAGTGCAATTCATTATGAAATAACAACCAAAAAAAAAAAAACACACCTGAAATGATCTGGCCATTACTCAATAAACACAAAGAGAATTTTTTCATTCTTTAATTCACACACAACTTTTTCAGAATAAATGACTCCTCTTTGCTTGATTTATATACAAAAATTACATGAAAATGTTCAATCTACTACTTTAATAATTAATCTAATTAAAAGCACAGTTAACTATTTTCTTTACTTTACAATGTAAAATATAAAGTGGTATTAAATTCCACATTATAATCTCTGTGCCATTAGAAAACATTTAATAGTTATGTGTTCATTAAATCCTGTTTTTTATCAGACTTTAATCTTGTCATTCTCTCTCCTTACATTCTAAATGAATGTTATAATCCCCCTTAAGAATGTAATTTGGAACAATGTCTAAAACAAAAAGGTGAACTTCTTAAAATTTGTGTACTCTAATGCATGCTTTGTTAGTGCATTAATTCATTATGAAATAACAACCAAAAAAAAAAAACACACCTGAAATGATCTGGCCATTACTCAATAAACACAAAGAGAATTTTTTCATTCTTTAATTCACACACAACTTTTTCAGAATAAATGACTCCTCTTTGCTTGATTTATATACAAAAATTACATGAAAATGTTCAATCTACTACTTTAATAATTAATCTAATTAAAAGCACAGTTAACTATTTTCTTTACTTTACAATGTAAAATATAAAGTGGTATTAAATTCCACATTATAATCTCTGTGCCATTAGAAAACATTTAATAGTTATGTGTTCATTAAATCCTGTTTTTTATCAGACTTTAATCTTGTCATTCTCTCTCCTTACATTCTAAATGAATGTTATAATCCCCCTTAAGAATGTCATTTGGAACAATGTCTAAAACAAAAAGGTGAACTTCTTAAAATTTGTGTACTCTAATGCATGCTTTGTTAGTGCATTACTTAAATCATCTTTCTTGATGGCAGTAATTTGTTCATAAATTCACTTTGAATGTTTTCTGGTTGTGGTACCCATGTAAAAGCTATCACAGGATTCACATTCAGCAATATACACTATTCCACATGAATTATAGTCATAATGGCCCCTTGCCCAAAATGTCTTTTCTAAGCTGTTAATGTGAACAAAAAATTACATTTTTGACACTTTTGAAAGTCCCTAAAGTTTTATCTTTGATATGTCTTGCCTTGTTTGAATTTTCGAACATGAATTTTAAATTACCTCCTTTGTATGAGAATGGACTGTGAAATTAGCTTATGATATACCTTAAATAATAACACTCAATTATTCATAGGTTCATAGGTAAGTACAAGGCTAGCTGCCCTTGCAGGCCATTTTAAGTCTAGACAGTTTCCCTTTTTGTGCTTGAAATTAGCTATTCCATTCCGTTATAGATTGGCCTTTACCCATTCCATGGTCAATAATTATGTATTACCTCTAATAAGAATAACTGGGATCATATCATAGATAATTTAAGAGGACCCATGCATGGAATAAAGCATTTAGGAGCTGCCACTGTCCATTAGTAGTACAGGGGGCAATTCTGGGGTAAATTCTATGTTTCTCATCCATAGATCTAAGTTGCAGTTGAAAATGGACAGGGATGAACTTTGTTATATGTTGGGGAGGAGTCTGGTCCACAGCAGTGATATCGTCTGTAAAATATACCTGTCCCTCCAAACCATACTTCTTAACTGTCCAGATTTTTGTCTCATGTTTTTAGTGTATTCCTCATAAAATCACATTTTAGTTTCAGACTTTATATCCTTCAGAAACTGCATACTAACACAAAATCCTGTTATTCCAGTAACTTACTATGTTTATAAGAATAGTAATAGAAATCTGTCCCCATTTTTGGGCCTTTGTCCCCCCATTGTTTTAGGCTTACTCCAGATTTCTTGTGCTAAAAGGTTAAGAGGTATGTTCCAAACAATTTTGTACATTGATGTTGCAGAAAAGGTTTAGATCCCTAGACCAACTGCCATTTGACTTGTTGATGTGCAGTAAATACATCAGTAGTAGGACAGAAGATGCCTTGAATGCCAGACACAGGTCACCTCTTCGCAGTCTGTAGGATACAAATAATAGTGACAGGGCTTTGAGTCTGTCCATGTAGGACATGTTCTTCAGGCGTAATTCTGTTATTCTATCTAAAGACTGCTGATCTGAAACGGAATATAGAAAAGAAAGATATACATTATGAAGTAATTTTGTCATGAACCTGAGAATGGAATGACACAGAACATTCAATTTGTGCATGAACATTTTCTCACATCCTGAACAAAATAGCAAATTATTATCAAGGGCAGACAGCAACATATTTATAGCCATTGGCAAAGAAAATAAGAGACCCACAAATTCAAGGATATAACTGGTAAGGTGATCAAGAAAAGTTAGCTTTATTTGCAGATGATATTATTTTGTACTTCATAAATCCATTTCTGTTTATGGAACATTTTGAGACAGTATCACATCTTTTTCAGGATATAAAATAAATGAAGATAAAGCAAAGGCTATAGAGATAAACTATGGAACAATGCAGTAACTGGTTCAGTGATACTCATATTTATGGGAACATAAGATGGAGAGTTTAGTTGCACAGATTAAAAATTATCCTATTATAGCATCTAAGGATATGTGGGAAGAGACTAAACAGAAGACAATACAATAATTGAGAAGCTGAAAGCTCTTGATTATGGCTGTGGATAGTAAGATACAGGTAGTGAAATGTTTCTAGTCCCTTTAGTTTTATATACAGGGCAGGCATAATTTTATCAACAGGAGAAGAAGTTATGGACCATAATCAATGCAGAGTTGAGTGAATTTATTCGAGAGGGGAAAAAGCAAGAGTTACGTGAGATAAGTGGATTCTTTCCATAGAACAAGGGGGGGTTACCTGATTTGAAGGGATACTGAGAGCTAAATGATTAAGCTTGCATACATAACAAAAACAGAGGTTGTAACTCAAAGTGTAAAGAGATGATACTGAAACAAGGGGGAGTTCAAGCAGTAAAGAGAAAGTAGGATTTTGGATTCAGATCCTTATGGAGAATAACAAGGACCAAAAAATATTATATTCATAAAGTAGCAAAAGGTATTCTCAGAACTACGCCAACACAGCAGTAGAGAAAGGAGATTTTGCCAATAGGGATGATCATAGGAAGGGCTTCAGAAAATGGCAAAAGGGATCTAAAATGTAGTAAAGAATATTAGCAAATGTACTGAGGTGTTGAAAGCAAATAAGTAGAGTGGGAAAAGTAATAGTGTAGGCTGAGGCTAAGCAAAAAGTTTAGACTGCAGGCTAGAGACTTCATTTCCTACCAGAGACTGATACCAGAGTATGGGCAAAGAGAAGGGGATGGGGAGTGGTAAGTAAAGGTCTGGCATTGGTGGAGTTTTTAGTTACTTCTAGAACAGAAATTGCTAAAAAGGGATGATTTAATTACTATGTCATTTTAAATATTGCATGATAACTATAAGAATCAATCAGAAGAGGTTAGAAAAGATTGGGAACAGAGAATTGAAAGAAATACACAAATGAACACTATCTCCCAAGTATGAAACAAAGTCCAGAAGGTTTAAGATTTTTGCTTGGAAGTGTTTGCACAGGTATTTTATACCCCAAGCAGATTTCAGAGAATTTTTCCTCAAGTTAGTAGCAAATGTTAGTGGTGTAATGGGGAAGAAAGAGACACATGTTTTGCAAATGTAATGCATTGGCAGAATTAAAACAAACTCACAGCACTTTGTCACTCATGTTAGGGGATCAAATGGTTGTAACCAAGGAAATCATTCTTTTGATCTGGGCATAGGATTAGAATTTCCCATTCATAGTAAATTTAATGCTATTGACTGCAAAGAAAGCAATAACTAGAAAATGGAAATGAAATCAAAATCTAAGCCAACAGTAATTGGAGTACTGAATATTGCAAAGGAGATGCAAGAAATGGAGGTGGAATCTCTAGAAAAAGGAAGGATCAAAGTTACATAAAAATCTGAATTTGTGGGAACAATACATGCAGAATAATGTTCAGTAGGTGGAGTGAGGTTTAAGAGAAGGCAGGGATTGAGCAATTTAGGTAATGTAGACTGATTTATACTTTTTATTCATTTATTTGTTTGTTGTTTATTTTTTTACTTTATTTACTCTTTGTTGACCACATTAGTCCCACTAGTCTAGTGGCATCTTTTCAGCGAAGACCGAAGATGGTATTTATACTGACTAGGGGAAATTTTGCCAGGACACCAGGAAACTTCTCCTGTTCTTTTGATAAATACAACTCAGGCAAATGGGCCTTGGTTTTATGTCTCTTCCATACAAAGACATAGTCAGGAGTGCAAAATTCCCTTTATGCCATCTGGTGGGGGAATAGAATGCAAAGCCTACTGTACCAACAAAAACGACATGTATGCATAATGCATGACAATAATGTAAATGTCAGTATGTTGGTTTTTCAATTCATGAATATATATATATTATGCCATTGTTTAAAATGTGAGCAGTTAATAAAGGTGTTTAAAAAAAGTACAAACCGCAACTCAGCATTCTCAGCAACTTTCTGATATTGTCATCTAGTATATAAATGTGCATGTTTTTGAGACAGCAACCCACATAACTTATCAATATAATGTTTGAAAGACTGTTGCTATCAAGTGTCCTAAGTACACATATGAGATGGCCTATTCTTTAATTTTAGAATTTTGATCTAATATGTAATTCAGGTGATGCTCATAAAAAGTATGACATAGCCCTTTTTTATTAATATTAGTCTTTAATCAGTGTTCACAGGTCCAGAACTGAAACTTAAAATTTTTCTGTAAAATTTCCAAAATTATAGTTGAATTACTATCTGCTGAATATAATATATCATCTGTGTAAATTTAGTTCTTTTAATGTATTCATTGCCTGGGATTGAAACAGGGCTACTGCCAGCTTTAAGCCCTAACATGGATATTTTACCACTGATGGTAGATGTTTCCAATTCATAGACAGCCATACCACAGTGATTTTAAGCAGTTTGTGTAGTCATTGCAGTGGACCTTAGGGCATCATGATTGCATTTCTGTAGGAGTTTGAGTGATCTCAGGTGAGTAAGAGAGAGAGAGAGTGTGTGTGTGTGTGTGTGTGTGTGTGTGTGTGTGTGTGTGTGTGTGTGTGTGTGTGTGTGTGTGTGTGTACAGGATTGAATGGGGTGGGGGTACCTGTACCAATCCAGCACATTTTGCAACAGCAGAGATTACCACACATAGTCTTTGTCAAAGTGTCAGGGAACTCTCACTGGGTGTCATTTCAACACCTCAATTCAAAGGAGCTTTTCTTCCATTCAAAAAATAGATCTTTACCTACATCTGTTTCTAAAGATTTCCACTCATTGGTCACTGCGAGGAAATACCTCGAGATTTTGGGTCTCGTGGCACTTTGCTTTGGGAGCATTTTCAGGTGGAATAAAAGTGCAAGATGTGTAGGACACCAGTGACAGAAGCACACACATAAATATAAAAGAAATGCTTGCCTGATCAAGGTACTCAACTCTCTAATTCATCTTTGGTCCCCAGGACCTCTTTAAGTTGTTACAGACAATACCACAGTGGTACATCAAAAAGCAAGGAGGAACCAGGTCATACACCCTTTACAGGCTATCCATGTTAGCTTGGGATATAGCTTCATAGTACAGTCTCACTCAACAGGCATCATACATTCCATCAGAACAAAGTTGTGTGGCAGACCCTCATGAATGTAAACTAGATCAAGGAGTATTCAAAATTTGATTCAACTGCAGGGGTTCCTCAAGTAGACCTATTTTTCTTCTCACTTGAACAATTATTTGTCAAACGTCTGCTGCAGGACTCCATGCAAGAAGGCCTGGAATGCAACTGTCTTTTAATTTCCCTGGCCAGGAATGCTCCTGTATGCTTTTCTACCTTTTCCACTGATATCCAGGGTACTTCTGAAGATTCATAAGGAATCTCGCAAGATTGCTGTGGTGACTCCCTTCTGGCCCAGGCAACAGTAGTTCTCCCTTCTTTTGCAAACTGCCAGGGGCAATTACCACAAGCTTCATCACAGACTGGATCTAATCACATAAGAACAGGGGTGTTTGATATATCCCAACCCCAATCAACTTCAATTAATTGCCTGAATGACAGGGTCTTGATTCTCTTTAGGCACCTGTTTACCGAGGATGTGCAGCAGGTACTAATAGAGACAATAATGCCTGCTACTAGAAGATCAAATACTGTAAATGGAAAAGATTTTCTAGTTGGTGCCGGCAACATAACCAGTACCTATTCAGGGCTAGTTGTTCTCTGGTTTTTTTTTTCAATATTTGTGAGAGTTGCTATCCTATGGCCTTTCTTACTCCTCCATCAAGGTTTATTTATCAGACATTTTGGCATTTCTGTCCATGGAGCCTCCTGTTTCAAAGCATTCTCATGCCAAAAATTTTTTTGCAAGGGTTTTGCATAAGAGGCCTTTGAGAAAGCTAGTGTCCCCTTCTGGATCTTAATTTGTGTTAGAGAAGCTAACACTTACTCTGTTTAAACCAGCTAATCTGACTGACTTGAGGTTCTTAGTATGGAAAACATTTTTACTGATTGCTTTGACCTCAGTAAGAAGGGTATCTGAATTGCAAGCTCTTATGGTAAGTCAACCCTATCTCATTTTCCATAGGGGTAGGGTTTTTTTGAGAACTAATCATTTTATGCCTAAAGTGTTATCTGAGTTTACTTTAAGCCAAACTATCCATCTCCCCATTTTCTTTCTTGAACCTAAAAATAAAAGAGAAAGGATACTCCATACTTGGATGCCCACAGAAAACTTGGGTACAATCTTTACAATACTAAATCTTTAAGGTCTTCAGATTAATTATTGATTTCTTATGAAGGTAAGAAAACAGGATAAAGTGTGTCAAAACAGACTGTTTTTAAATGTTTGTCTAAGGCTATTACCTTTTGCTATACTCACCACAACAAAACTATTTCAGGCAGGATCAAGGCCCACTCTGCCAGGACCTTGGCTTCATTTATGGTTTTTTGGAAAGAGTTGGATTCATAAAGTATTTTAGAAGCTGCTACTTGTTCCTCTGTACATACTTTTACAAAGCACTATAAGCTTGATTCCTTCTCTAGGTCTAGATCAGGCTTTGTAAGGACCACTCTCCAGAGGATCATGGCCTCTTCTCCTTCCACCTCCCAAGTGTAGTATGCTAGGGTAATCTACTTGTATAGCTAAGGCTACTGCAATAGTGATCAGTATAATGAATACAGTACAGTTGTGTAAGTAAACATACCACAACAGCGGATGTTCATAGGTTCATAGGTTCATACTAGGCTATCTGCCCTAGGGCATTTATAAGCCTAGCCAGAGTATGTTTGGCTTTCGCCACCCATTTTAAATTAATTTTGCTATGCCCTTTTTCGAGGTTAGTATACTGTGCCTCTGTCTAACAGCGACACAGAAGTGATAACCTGGGTAAACCTATGATCTCCCATCCACTCATCAAGATTCCTCTTGAAGAGAGTCAATGAGGGACTCTGCCTAACCTGGACTGGGATTTTATTCCAGAGTGAAGGGAGCCTCTGGGTTATGAATCTGTCCCTCCAGCATGTCCTATTTATTTCAGTGCTGAGGTTCAAGTCTCTCGAGCGTGTAGCTCAATGGGATTTGGATTTTTGAGGTGCAGCATGTCCCTTAATTCCGGGTGGGACATGGCTTTATACGTCAGGCACAGGTCGCCTCTGAGCAGGCGGTATGCCACTGAGTAGAGCTGGAGTTTCTTTAACCGGGCAGCATATGGCATCTGTTTGAGCCCTTTGATCCTCTTGGTGAGGTACTTTTGGGGTCTTTCCAGTTGCTGCAGGTGTTTGGTAAGGTACATCCCAAAATGGGCATTGTACTCAATTATGGGCCTGATGAGGGATGAGTAAAGAGGCACGATGACCTCTCCTAATCTAGATGTGAATCCCTTCATGATTAGGTGGGCTATATAAAATGTTTTTCTAACCACTTTGGCCACGTGGTTGTCAAATGAGAGATTGTAATCAACTTGGGTTCCCAGGTCCCTAATTACTTCTTCTGTACTTAATGGATTACCACCTATGTGGTAATTTGTGGGCACTTTGTTTTTGCCAAAGGGGATGACTATACACTTTTTGGCGTTTAGCTTGAGGCCATGGCTCTGGCACCAGTTGTCTGTTTCTATGAGGCCCTTTTGGAGGATGCTTGTGCCGGCTGGAGAGTCGATTATGGCGCCCAGTTTGCAGTCATCTGCGAACTTGGTCAGCCACAGTCTTTCCGTGTTGGCCTGTACCTCCGAGAAATATATACCGAACAAGAGAGGTCCCAGGACTGAGCCTTGTGGGACGCCACTTGTAACTGGTTTGGAGTTTGACAGGGCTCCAGCAATTCTAACCATGTGGGTTCTGTCCTTGAGCCAGTTTGCAACTCATCTAGTGACATAGGGGTTTATATTTAAGCTGGTGAGCTTATCTATAATGCCCGAGTGGGGTATTGTATCGAAGGCTTTTGCGAGGTCCAGGTAGGCTGTGTGGACCACCTTCCCTTTGTCAATGGCCTTGGTGACTGTTTCAAAGAAGTCGACCAGGTTTAAGAGGCAGGCTCTGCCCTTAACAAAGCCGAACTGGGTAGGATCCAGTGTCTGTAGGTCCTCAATATCTTTATTTATGAGGTCCATGATGATCCTTTCCATAGCTTTGCAGACCAAGCTAGTCAGGCTTATGGGGCGATAGTTTCCAGGGTCCGTTGAGGCACCACCTTTGTGGAGAGAGACCACTGTTGCTGTATGCCACTCTTTGGGTACATATCCTGTAGTAAGGCTGAGATTGAACAGTAGTTTTATGTTTGGGTTTAGCTCTTCTTGGAGTTCATGTAGGACGCAGCCCGGGACACCGTCTGGTCCCATTGATGCTGTGTTTTTTGCTCTGGAGAGGGCGGCTCTTACCTGAGCATCTGGGATATCAGGGGGGCAGCACTCTGCTGGGATAGATATTTGCCCTTTTGGTGGAGAGGGGGGGGCTGTAGTAGCCATTCCCTCCCTCCATCCCTCTTGCCTTTTTAGTGTGTTGCTTATGCCAGGGTGTAGATGTTTATTTTTTGTTATTCCTAGCATTGTCCTTTTAGGGTTCAGCCTCCCTCTCTTTGTTGGCATGAAAGCTATAAAGAGCTTGACACCCAAATTAGTCTTTTTAATCAGCTCAACTTGAGCTAACTGATGGCTTGGGAGCATTGAAATTGCCCTGATGCTTTAGAAGCTAGCCAGCAGTTATAGCCTTTGCTGAATGTCTTTCAGCTTTTCCCAGCTAGGGGTCGCCACAGCAGAACTCCGGTTTGCTAATGATTGGCAGTGGATTTTTATGGTGCAGTGGTGCCAGCTCGATGCCCAACCTTCAAAGAAGGCACACCTATTCGCACACGCACCTACCTGCATGTCTTTAACATCACTCGACCACGGGGAAGACATGCAGACTCCACACAGAAGGCACTCCAGCTGAGAATCAAACGGGAGAACCTCTTGCTGTGATGCAACAACACTTGCCGCTGCACCATCACGGCCTTGTAGCCTATACTGAATATAACCCACATAACTAAGGCTACTTCAGCAGTGATGATTCGAGCATCTGCTGTCTTGGAAAGTTTATTTAAACAAATGTACTTTATTATTCAGTGTCAGCTTGTAGTGCCTCATCATATGCATACGGCAGTAATGTTGATTTGTCCCCTCTCGCCTATTTGATAATGTAGTCCATCAACAGTATAAACAGCAGTAGGTTTGGAAATGAACCCTGATGCACACCCACTCCCACTAGGAACCATCTGTGAGTCAAAACACTCTCCATGCATATGTTATTGGCTTCTTGTACATGGTCTGCTGTAAATCTACCAATGTTTCTAGGACTTTTATCCATTGCAGGCCTGCTGAAATCAGCTTTCTTGGGACTTTGGCATATGTTTTCTCTAAGTCTGTGAATGCTCAGATGGGCCCTATTCTCATCTCCAGCTTCTTTTCCATTATCTGTTTCACTGCAGACATCAAACCAATTGTGCTGCATTTGATCTTAATTCAAGCTGCTCATCTCCCATCTTTCTTTCCAGTATTCTGTGTATTTGTTTTTTCAGTTACTTTATCCAGCATTTTCATGCAGCATGACATGAGTTCTCCTCATGTTCTCTTTGTTCTTGTAAACTGGCACTAAAGTACTTATTTTCCAGTCATTTGAAATATCC
Source organism: Protopterus annectens (assembly GCF_019279795.1). Classification (NCBI taxonomy): domain Eukaryota; kingdom Metazoa; phylum Chordata; order Ceratodontiformes; family Protopteridae; genus Protopterus; species Protopterus annectens. The sequence continues at coordinate 531,514,910 of NC_056726.1, forward strand.
CTCTCTTTTATTATACTGCAGCAATTACCCTCAGCAGCCATTTCTTCTCTAACTCACCCAACATCTTGATAAAATCTGCTGTGACTTCATCTGAATCTGCTGCTTTCCCTGACTTAATTTTCCTTAGTGCTGTTATTGTTGCTTCTAAGGTAGGTTCTTCTTCCTCTTTCACTGTTGGCTGTGCTTAGGACATTGCAGATTTTGTGGAGTTTTCTTTGTTCAGAATTTGCTGAAAGTCTTTCGGCTTTTCCAGGTTAGGGGTCACCACAGCGGATCACCGGTCCACTAATGATTGGCAGTGGATTTATAAGGTGTCGCATTGCCAGCCCAGCACCCAACCTTCAAAGAAGGCACACCCACACATGCATGCACTTACCTGCATGTCTTTAAAGTCACTTGACCATAGGGAAGACATGCAGACTCTGCACAGAAGGTGCTCCAGCTGAGAATCGAACTGGAAAACCTCTTGCTGTGAGGTGAAAATGCTAACCGCTGCACCACCACAGCAGTTTAGAATCTGCTGAAATAATCCTTTTATTTGCCTTTGATGTCATGTGGACTGCTGAGCATATTGTTGCTGCCATCCCTTATGAAGTGTGTCTGATGACTCTCTTCTTTATCCTTCTGTCTTTGCCTTGCAAACTGATAGTTTCTTTGTGACATCTGCTGTGTCAGAAGCTAATAGAGTATCTATAATGCCTTGTTCTTTGCTATTGTGACTACTCTTTTATACTTTTTGTTAGCCAAACAGTATTCCTTCTTTTCCTGGTCAGTCTTTGCTATCTCTCAGTTTTGTTTTCTGCACTCTTTCTTTCTTTTCATGACTTCCTGGACTTCTGCACGCCACTATCTGCTTTCCTTATATACCTTATTTCCATGCCTGGCCACACATCTGTTCTACAGTCATCACACATGCTATTTTTCAGTTGCTGTCATTCTTCAACTCCACCTATTTCCTCTTCTTCCTGAGGTGCTAGAGCCCTGAGTGTTTCCTTGAACTCATGTGCTTTCACTTCAGTCAGCTTACAAGTCTTCCATCTAGTCTCTTTAGACCTCGGAGCCTTTTCTGACCACTGCTTACAGGTGATTATGGCCACCAGTGGTTTATGCCTTCATGCATACTAAAATACATAATTCTTTATGACTCAAATACATATTCTTTATGACTCAGAACACACATCAATAAAGTTTGACTCTCAACATTAGAACATTTACGTACATCTATTAGTAACTAATTATATTATGTACATAGTATATCCTTTTATAATGTTGAACTATTCCTTCAGATTGTGCTATCAGTCATCTTTTCTTTTTAATTATTAAGTTTCTATGACATATCCCTTTTATAATTATCTATTAATGTAGAAACTTTTGGCATGAATTTAAATTTCATGTCTGGTTTTGCTATTAATTTTATAGGTTCATAGTTGAATACTAGGCTAGTTAACAATCTGAGCTTAGAATCAAACCCTGTATTTTGTATTTATGAGCCAAACCCACCCTTTTGAAATTGACTCCAGACTGACAGTTGAAGGAAGAGACACATACACACAAGTTGACTGCTGTGAAATTAGAACCCCTTACCGACCTAGTTACACAAGCTGGAGAACACCTAATGGTAGTGCCACTGCAGAAATGTATGTATCATCAGATCATTTTTCTTATCATACACAAATATTGCTAATCTAACACATTTAGCAAATGTGGGAGGAACACTATCTCCTCGTTCTCAGAAATATTTTCTTGTTAGGGCTAAGAAACACAAGAAGAGAGGAAACTGATTTTTCTTATACAAGATGGAATTGGTGCATTGTGTAACAAATGTTTTTGCAAGAATAAAATTATCTGTCCAGAGTGTTTGACAGAATGATTAAAAACTTTCTGAGAAGCCATAAAGAGATGTACAGTCATAGAAAATATGATTCCAGGCAGCTTCAATTTTCAAACTGCATCTCTGACATATATTACTTTTATATTTTGTGATTTTAGTTACCCTCTCTAATGTATAGAAAGCATGATAAATGTCAAACCAATATACTCCACCGTTAAATCCGCAAGCCAGGAACACTACACAGGCCAATCCGACACTATGTAAAGATGTAAAAACAAATTTTATTAAGCTACACTTAAAGTTTTCGTTAGTGCTATGCACTAACTTCCTCAGATAAATAAAAACATTCGCGCCCTTGAGAATCTTCATTAAGTACTTAAAATGCAAACACACCCCCAGTTCACTCGTAAACTAATTAAAGGTACCATTTCATAGCAATGTTATTGGGTGAAATGAATATAGCAATAACCCACGCCTGGGTGTGGGTAATGCTAAATTTACCCACGGTTGGCGTGGTTTGGTCCCGAGGGCGAAGCCCGAGGGACCAAACAAAGCCAACCGTGGGTAAATTTAGCATTACCTACACCCAGAAGTGGGTTATTGCTATTATACCATGACATTATTTAAGAAAAGAAACTATTACTTTTCTTAAATAATGGCATAGTATAATGCCTGTTTACTGCCCTTCCGCAGATGTCTGGCATCCGCGGCAGTTCTGATGTACTGCGCCTGCGCAGTACATCAGAGTTGTAGCAAAACGGAGAAAACAAGATCTCCGTTGCTTTTTAGTTCGCTATGTTAAATGAGTTTAACATAGCGAGACAGTTTCAAAATAAGCAACGGAGATGTCCGTTGCTTATTTTAAAACTGTCTCGCTATGTTAAACTCATTTAACATAGCTACACTAAAAAAAGCAACGGAGATCTTGCTTTCTCCGTTGCTTTAAACACTGTCGCTATGTTAAATGGGTTTAACATAGCGAGACAGCTTTAAAATAAGCAACGGAGATCTCCGTTGCTTATTTTAAAGCTGTCTCGCTATGTTAAACCCATTTAACATAGCGAGACAGTGTTTTAAAAAAACGAGTTATACTAATGGAAAAAAGTCCGGGCAACCGGACCTTTTTCCATTAGTATAACTCGATTTACAACGGGCACGCTGGCCAATTAGCGTGCACGTTTTGGGGGGGTCATGGTATAATAGTAAATATTAACCGACACCTGTACATAATGCAAAATAAACTCCTTTGTATCGGAACCTTGAAAAATCTTTTGGGTTATATGAAATGCCTCCCTTTACAACAATTTGCTGACCGTTAAGCTAACTGGGCTGAACATAAACATAACTCATAATAATATACATTTTAACCCAAGTTGCCATCCTTCAATACACCAGACCATACCAGGCTATGCCTATTGGTATGAAGCGTGACGGCTCCAGATTCTGGACAACATTAGCGGAAGTTTTATAACATGCACACTATAAGTAAATGAATTAACTAAACTATCTAAATCTATCTAGAAAATATGAATATAGATATAAATCAATAAAGAGGGAACTACGTACATGTACCACTACCAAGTTAAATCTAAACCTAGTCAACAGGTTGGCATGGAGGGATTAAAATAAAGTATCTAAAAACACTATACTAATAAGATTCGTGAAATATAATGTAATATGATATAATTATAATATAATAAAATAAATAAACTATTATGACACACCTGAATATAAAGTACTTAATAAATCCAAACCAATATAAATATCCTAACATGAAATCTCATTAATATTGAATATAGTAAATATGATAAATGTCAGTCTTTGGAAACTGTGAAATGTATTTATGAGTACCATTTACAACATCTATCAGGGATGCAGTAACACTAAATGTAACAAAAAGTATTTTTATGCATATGTACATGAAAGCATTCTAGTGCATCTGTTGCAACAGTGTTTGTGCAGAACAGTGCTACAGTTTCAGAATCTTGGCTCCATTACACCATATCTTGTAGAGTATATACCCAAACAAAGCCATGCTGTTTAGCACAACTATTCATCTATGAAATGTATACTTAAGCTAGACTGTCAGACCTGAGTGTTGTTTCACTATTGGCACTGCATCACATTTTTAAATATACCTTAGGTTAACCTTCTACTACACTGAACAAAAAACTAATCAGACCTACATCAGCAAAGCCTATAGTGTCTCATCTTCGGGGACCATAGGCCAGGTTTCCCTTAGGAAAGGAGGTCTTCTTGCTATTTACAGAATATACCCTTTCTAGTTTCATTACATATCTGCCTGTTAAGTATACAACTGCTGTTAAACAAGGTGTGCTGGTTTATCCTTATCTCTGTTTCAGCCATGAGCAGCAACCTTGCCATACTGCTGTTCCAGCTCCATACTAACCACAAGCAGTAAGATCTTCTCTATAGTACTTCCGTATCAAGTGAATTACCATGCCATATCTAGCAAGAATGTATATCTCATAAGCTCTCTTCTGAGCCGCAGTCCTACCATGTAGAAAAAAAGTACTGCAATTGTTATAATGACCTAACCTGAAGGGGGGGGGGGGCTTAGGCTCATTGTTCATTGTTGCACCCTTTATTAGTGTTATTCAGTTTAGCATCTGTGCTTTTAATATGCTGCTGTGTACTGACTGTATTTTGCATTTTTATGGGTTGTGGCTGATGAAAATCCTAGCAGGATTAGTTTTCTTGCCCATTTAGCACTTGATAAATACATAAAATAATGATAGTTGAAATGATCTCCAAAATGGAGGTAAGTTGACTGTTAGCCAGCAACTTTACTGAAATACATCTGGCAGACAGTACTTAACCACCACTCTTTAAGTCTGCACCTTTGCCTTACATTGATGGAATATTTACCTCCTAACTGCTATGATTTAGGCATAGTGCTATGACTTTGGCCACCAGATTTAGCCTTGTTGCTCTTAGATTTACTAATTTTGTCATAATTTTTGACCTGATTAAGGAGATATACCTTATTAAAAAAATCAGCTACACCTATGCAAAGATCCTGTATCTCATACTATATAGGACCTAATAACAGGAATGACTTCTGTTGTGAAAAAAGAAAGTCTTTCTCTTTCTGACCCTCTGCTATTGTTTTTAAGGGTCAGTGCTATGATTTTTAATGTTCAGAGACTGAGAGGTATGGAGATATTTACTATTGTAGTGCCAGAATCAGCTGCAGTATACCATTTGTTTTAATTCCATCTCACAAACATGCAGGGAGTTCATGCCATCTCACTCACGTTTAGACAGTTCATACCATATCACACACATAGGCATCCATAAAAAAATATGCTCTACTTAGCTAAAGTTGTTGTCTTTCGGCTTTTCCCGGTTAGGGGTCGGCCCAGCGGAACTCCAGTCTGCTAATGATTGGCAATAGATTTTTACGTGCCAACTTGCCGGCCCTGACGCACAATCTTCAACGAAGGTACGCCCATTCACGCATGTCTCCACACAGAATACGCTCTAGCTGAGAATCGAACAGGATAACGTCTTACTGTGAGGCGACAACGCTACCGCAGCATCACTACCGCAGTCTCTAGTTAGCTAAAGTCTGTTGTTTAAATCCATTTAAGTGAACATGGAGGAGCAAGGTGATGACAAATCTCAACCACTAATGAATAAGGACTGCACAAGGTTCTCCTGATGACACCAAAAAGGTTAATATCCCTCTCTGTTGGTATTGTGTTTTTAAATAGGTTTTAGTAAACTGCACTTCTCAATATATTATTACCTTGACTTTGTGACTTTCACTTTCTCTGGCTCTTTTCCCTGTGTTCCTGAACTCTCTTAGTTCTGTTCCTAAGGGAGACCATTTTGTAATTAAATTATGGTATCATATACAGCACCACTGCCCTTTGCTCCAAGTCACAGAAAATTATTTAGAAAATGTAAGGAATTTCAGAAAATCTAGTAATGGTGTAAGAAAAACGTGTTTGGCTTAGGTCAGGATTCCTGTTCTGCATCTTCATCATATATTTAATTTGGTAACAGTGATTTAACTACAGAGTGTATCTGAAAGTCTGAGAGTGCTTTTAACTCAGTAACAGTTCTGCTAAGTATTTTTTAAACAAGCCTGTCAGTCCCAGTTGACCTCCACGAGCTTCCATTGTGAATAAATGTAATTTATTTTAACACATTCTTTGCTTTGTTACTGCAATAGTTAGCTGGACCAGCCTACTTACCTGATAAATGAATGATTGTGGTAAAGTACAGTCATTATTGATAGCTGCCTTTATGCCTGGAAAGTGCTTTAAAATCATGTAGTGCACAGAGCTCTGTGATTACACTCTTTTAAACAGAAAAAGACAAATCAATTAAGCACTACAGTGGCACAAGACCTGAACTTAACAAATGTTAAGCCCCCCTCAGCCATTATTATCAGTTGTCTTTATGCTTGGAAAGTGCCTTAAAATTATGTAATGCATCTCATGCAAGGTTTAACATTTTTATAAACAGCATTAGATGAGTTTTAAAAAGATGAGAAGGTATCTCAAATCATTTCTAGATATAAACTTACCAAAGCCTTGATGACCATTAAGGACTATGCAAAAGCATTGTCTGCTGTTGTTGACATTGAAGCTGGAAGTATCAAATTGACAGTATTGTAGATAGTGATAGTTCTGACAAGGATAGCACTCAGAGATGGTACAAGCAAGGAACAGAATTATTGCTATTTTCCTTTTTTTTCCAGTCAGCAAAGTTTTATAATCGTAGATAAATAAAAATAAGCACACTCTTTACTACTGCCCACCATTTGTCATTAGGCCAGAATAAATGTTCTCCAGTGAGGTTATCGGGGTATGTGTTTGTTTTACTTTTCCTAACCAGGGTTAAAGCCCTCTAAGCACAAGTAACTTCTTAGGTGTGATCTAGAAGCTCTGATCTCATTTTCTTTCCTCTATTACCTAACACAAGTTACTAAACTGCAGATTTTGCCCCTTAGTAACAAATATATGTGCGTGTGTGTGTGTGTGTGTGTGTGTGTGTGTGTGTGTGTGTGTGTGTGTGTGTGTGTGTATAATATATAATATAATATGTGATATAATATATTTATAATATATATATATAATATATTTATAATATATATATATATATATATATATATATATATATATATATATATATATAATATATATGGAGGTTTACTATCATATAGTCGACACTCAAAAGACATTCCTACTTTAAATGTCAACTAAAAAGTTAACATGGAATGTCGAGAAGGTCAGAATATCACAAACACACTTCCTTTTGTGAATTCGACCTTTCTCGACACTGCACACCATGCGATGTGATGATTTTGCAGGGGGGCAAGCTCCCTTGCACCCCACCCCCCTGCACATTATATATTCCAAATCCAAGATTGCACTACAGTGGAGAAAAGGGTAAATTTCCAGATCCCCACTGTACCGCAATCTCCAGTTACAAGATCGATCTCATCTGTGCGAATGCACTGTGCATTCGCTGAACCGGGACTCGCACAACTGAAAGTTCAGCAACACGGGTCAGTCAAATGTAATTCGACATCCCGTGGTCACCGAACCTTTCCTCAGAATTGTAAATGTAAACCATATATGGATATACGGATATAAGTTCATAGGTTAGTACTAGGCTAACTGCCCTTACGAGCCATTTTAAGCCTAGCGAATTATCCATTGTGAGACTCAAACCCTGCACCTTGTGTTTGTAAGGCAAACACCTTAACCATATATTTAAAAAATCTAAACAACATAATATTAACAATAAAAATATAGACAAAAAAATAACTAAGCTCAGAAATATCTAAACAGAAAATATCAACCAAACCAAAGTTATACCAGGGAAGGGTTTATGCCCTTGCCCTAGTAATGTGTAACCTTGGAGTTGGTATATATAATTGGTAAAAACATTGATTTCGGATGTGGTTAGCTTTTAACAATATTTTATGTTTAGATATTTTTCTGTCAGTAATTTTGCTGTTGGCGTTATGCAGCTTAGATTATTTTAAATATACCCATATGTGTATGTATATGTATTTATATATGTATATACATGGGTGTATGATATGTGATGAAATGTTCACAAAATTGACCTCTGTTTGGTTGACACAATTTGGCTGACAGGTATGCAAGGTCAACATTCCCCAGGTAGGGTAATATTCCTTTCCCTGGGAAACATACTAACTCATAGCTATAATAATTAGAAGGGGGTGGGGGAGGCATAGGGGATTTGTCCCCCTGCAAAACACTTGCTGTTGGTTTAGCCCACTCTGGGGTAATCCTTGGAGCATGCACATGTGTTGATGTTAGTACACTGAAATATTGGCCATTCATATTGACCAGTAATCTTTTGTATATATATATATATATATATATATATATATATATATATATATATATATATATGTGTGTGTGTGTGTGTGTGTGTGTGTGTATATATATATATATATATATATATATATATATATATATATATATATAAACTATATATATATATATATATATATATATATATCTATATATATATATATATATATATATGTATATAAACATATGTATAGTTATATATATATATATATATATATATATATATATATATATATATATAAATAAATGATTCCTTTTCAACAGCTAGACACTATTACTTTAAAGAACCCCCCCACCATTCTCATTGAAACTAACAAAAAGCTTTCTTTAGACTTGTCCCAGCTGTCTGGAACTCTCTATTATAATATATCAGAAACCTCCTAAGCAATTCTGTATCTAAGCAAATTATATCTGAACAATCTTAAGCACATGATTCCACTGTGCATGTAATTGCTTAAAATCAGTCTATCTTAGCTGTTTCTCCTTTCATCTGCTTGTGTGTTTTCCTGCTGTCTCTGTGCTTCCTGCCTACCCTTGCATTGCTTTCCCAAATATACTTAATAGTTATCTGATTGCTTTTGTTCTCTAGACTTATGAATCATCATTTATTTTTTTGTTTCTTTTTTGACTGTAACCTCCATGTTGACTGTTTATCTTATATTTAATGTGTCTTTATGTATTACATATGCTAGCTGTTGTAAAAGTGTTACTGCTGCTCCTAGCCCAGGTTGTGGCTGAAAAGGAACATTGATCCAGACCAGTCAGTTAATAAATTAATAAATGCACAAATGAAATGAACAAATAATTTAATCAAAAGTGTACGGGGTACAAATGAAGACAAGGACTAAAACCATGCTTTACAGTATGAAGCTTGTTAGCAGCTCATAGCCTTGACCTTCTGTACTGAATTGTCTTGCCAGATTTACATTTATGTCTGTAGATCTGAAGTTGTTGTTTTCATTTGTGCTTCAACCTGTGGGTTCCCAGATCAGGCACAGATCTAACAGCTGCATACTCAGCATCTTGATCCGAGCTCCAAGCTCCTCTCCTAGCCATAATGCCCCTGTCTGCTTCCTCCCTTCAGATCTCATTTTCTGCACTTCAGCTTGCATCACGATTCATGTTCCACGCTCTGTTTTTGGGTAGGTGTTGCTTCTTTAATCCCTTTTGCCTAATTTTCTCTCCTAATGTCTACCTTTTCTATTTTTCTACTCTCCCATACCATGCAATTCCATCAGTTCAAAAAAAAAAAAAGTCCCTCTTTTTTCCTTTTCTGTTAGCACGTGTGTGTTTGTGTGCGGGCTTTTTGTTGGGCTTCTCAGTACCTTTTATTATGTCTGACACCCCAAAAACCAGGTTTAGAAAGTACATGGAGTGTGGCCATAAGCTCTCCCCAGCAGATGGCCACACTCTGTGCATGGTATGCTTGGGAGCAGCCCACATACAGACCTCCTGTTCCATCTGTGCTGGGTTTAATCCCCGGGCACTGATGGACAGGAGAAACAAGTTAATTATAAAAGGGCTTCTTCCCTCTCCTTCCACTGAAGCACAGGCCTCTTCTGCCTCATTCTCCTCAGCTGTTTCCACCCTGGTCTCTGGTACTCATACTCCCGCTAAGAGGCCCGGGAATGGAGATAAGCCTCGTAACCATAAGGATAGGTCCAAGAAGCAATCCCCAGATTACTCGGGTCTGGCAGGTCCCCCCCCCAAGGTTAGGTCGGCCAAGAGGTTGAAGTCCCTCCGGCTCTGTTCCCCTCAGTTTTCCCTGGAGCTGGAGGAGCTTTGGACCCAGTTGCCAGTGCAGGCTTAGCCCCCACCACTACTCCTGGCTGGTGTATGTGGCCTTCTCATCTCATTCCACCCACAGTCTTTCCGAAGCAGAGATGGACAGGATAATGCAGAAGTTTATCCACACCCAGATCCAGTTGGGAGTCTTGCCTGCCCCCTCTCCCTCCAGAGCAGGAGGCATGCAATCTGTGTTCATCCTTATTTCTCCTTCTCTGATCTGGTCCTCTGTTTCAGAGCCCTTGGATCCGAGGACACTCTGTGTCAAGTGGTCGGCTCCAGTGGTACCTTGTACCTCGATGCTGGCCATGGCCTTGAGCAAGTCAGATATGACTTGATCTGATCCATCCAGCTTTCAGAGCTGGAGTGTTGGCACTGGATTCAAAGAAATGGTGTTGACTCTGAGCCTTTCATAGCAGAACCTTCCACTAGGTATCTTGTCCCTCATAGGCTCGGCTGTGACTCCGCCATCGGGTCAGAGGGATACAGCTCCGACTATCTCCCCTTCTCAGGAGATCTGTACACCTTCAGCTTTCGATGTGGTGGAGAGGGTCCTCTCGATCCCATTGAGACCCTTGACTATTTAATCTTTGGAGTCCATCCTGACTCCCTCTGTATCTGGTGTGGGTTTGACCATTCTGTCATTTTAGGTATAGCCTGCCACCTCTATGCCACAGGGCACCCCCTCTTGGGAGCAGCAAGCTGTTGGTGAGTCCTCCCTAGAATCTCCCACTGAGGAGGCTCCTCACAAACACACCTGCAAAAGGAGGCACTTGTACTCCCCACCTGAGTCACTCACTGAAGACACTGATTTGGAGGAAGAGGAAGGTTCCCCCCGATCACCCCCCGAGGATGTCTCCTTTGGAGACATCATGGAAATCCTACATCAGCATGGGGGTGGTTTGTCCAAAAACCTAACTCAGATGAAAATTCCTGGAGGCTTTTGGTGCAGGACCCTCTACTTCCTAGGTGTCCCCTCCCGTGGATCCATTGGTGTATCTGATTACATCTCGGGAGTGGAAAGAACCAAATACTGTGGAACCCATTCCCAAACTCCCTGATAAAGTTTTGAGCCCCCCCTTTGGATAGGACCTATTGGCACAAAGGATTCCTGGTTGATGCTATGGTGGTGGCAGCTGCCACTAAAAAGGAGCTTGCTCAGGAGAGCTCTACAGTCCACCCTCCAGACTGAGAGTCTAGGACGATGGATCATTTTGGGAAGTGGGTCTATGCTTCAGTGATCTTTTCTGTCCGGGTGCTGAACTACCTGTGATTAGACTGCAGCAAGACCTGGTCAAAGAGGTCACTGAGTCTACCCCGGGGTCCATGTCGGCAGAGGACAAGAAAGCTTTCTCCTCCAGAATGGCCACTCTGACATCTGTTGCTAACACCTCTATGCGTCTCCTCTCCAGTCCAATGGAAAGCACTGCTAGAGCTGCCGGTACTGGCGTTGGCATCAGGCATCACACCTAGCTCTGGTTCTCTGCCTTTTTGGAACCCTTTAAGGCATCTTTTAAGAATGCCCCATATGACAGTTCTTCCCTTTTTGGGGAAGACAGTACATGACACCCTAGTTCAGAGTGAAAAGGATGGGAAGACTCTGTCATCGGGATCCGCTTTTTGACCCGTCAATAATCCTTCTGTAGAAATCAGCGAGGGACCAAGAAGATGTGGTTCCGAAAATCTCAGAGTTTTCCCAAGGACACTCAGGACTCACCCTCCCCCAGGGGCAGAAAGGGATTTGATAGACACCACCCTAGAGGCAGAGGGGTCCGAGAAGTCAAGGGTCTTGAGAACTTTTCTCGGACAGACCCATGCAGCAGCCCTGAAGAGTTGCCCGACTTCTCGTCTATGGAAGTAGTTGAGGGTCGCCTTTCACTTCACCTAACAGCTTGGGAGTCCATCACAGAAGATTGTTGGGTGTTGCAAATTATATCCAGAGGTTATTCAATCCCCTTTCTAAAGTCACCTCTACCACCCAGTCACATCCCAGATGTTCCACCCACGCACAGGGAGGATGCAGCGCTGGAAATGACAAAGTTGCTAGAAAAACAAGTCATCCAACACATCCCCCCAGACCAGTCTGGTTTAGGCATTTATTCCAGGTTTTTTTAGTGCCAAAGGAGACGGGGGACTGAAGACCAATTCTGGATCTATCCATCTTGAAACTGTCAGTAGCCAAAACAAAGTTTCAGATGGTCACCCTTCAGTCTATCCTGCCCTTCCTGTAGGAGAATGATTGGATGTGCTCGATCGATCTCCAAGATGCATGCTACCACATCAAAATGGATAGGTGCTCTCTGAGGTTCCTCCACTTCTGGCTGGGAGCCGATCATTACCAGTTTCGAGTGCTCCCCTTTGGTCTCACTACAGCCCCCAGGGTGTTCACCAAGGTGATGGCAGTAGTAGTAGATCACCTGAGACTCCAGGGCATGCAGGTCTTTCCTTACCTAAACGATTGGCTCCTCGCTGCCCCTTCCAGGCATCAGCTCTGTTAAGTGAGGGATTATTTTCTTTCCCTAGCCCAGCAGTTGGGCATCACCATTGATCTCAACAAGTCATCACTGGCCCCGGTTCAGGTATTAGATTTCATAGGGGCTCGGGTGAACACAATTTAAACCAAGGTCTTACTTACCTCGGAGAGGATATAGTCACTGAAACTTCACATCCTGGGCATTCTTCAAGCCCAGCTTCTGACTGCAGAAATAATATTAAGGACATTGAGGTCCATGGTGGCCACAATCAGTCTCTTACCTCTGGCATGTTTTCACACACGGGTCCTTCAGTGGACTCTTGAGGTCCAATGGTCCATGTTAAATCTCCCACTGTCTTACCCTGTTCAATTCTCTCAGGTGTGCAGGGACTTTCTTTGGTGGTGGTGGTTAAATTCTCCCGACCTTAGTCGGGGTCGCCCCTTTCTTCCCCCTTTCCCCTCAACCACGGCGACTACGGAGGCTTTCTTTCTAAGGTGGGGGGGCATTGCTCGGGAAGAATAGTCCAAGGCACTTGGTCCCCCTACGAGACCAGATTGCATATCAATGTCCTAGAAATGAGGGCTGTATTTCTAGCATTGCAGGCTCTCCATGCCCATCTTCCCTCAGGAATGATAGCTATCCAGACGGACAATATGTCTGTGGTCTAGTACATCAACAAACAGGGGGGAACTAGGTCTTATCCCATATGTCACAAAGCCATGAGAGTGTGGGAGTGGGTGATTTTCACCGGCCATTTTCTGGTGGCAACGTACATTCCAGAGAGGTCCAACATTCTAGCAGACAGGCTCAGCAGGTCTATTCTGATGCCCTATGAGTGGTCTCTGAATCCTTTAGTAGCAAAACAGATCTTTCTCAAGTGGGGTCAGCCTTGCTGCAATCTTTTCACCTCTCCTTCCAATGTGAAATGCAGTGAGTTTTTCGCTCTGAACCCCCCCCCCTCTGGGGGAAATCCTCAGAGACGCTGTTGTTCATGCTTGGCCCCCCCGGTCTTCTGTACGCTTATCCTCCTCTCCCTTTAATACCAAAATTCCTTCAGAAAGCTCATAGGCTGGGGAGATTAGTAATCCTCATTGCCCCATTCTGGCCTTGCTAAGTCGGGTTTCCCTGTCTGTGGTCTCATCTGGTGGCTGCACCATGGTTGCTGGATCCAGTTCATGATCTCATTTCTTGCCCTTCAGGGATTCCCCATCCAGACCTGGGCAGTCTGAAGCTCAACACTTGGCTGCTCCAATTCACCTCATTGTCAGGACTCCCAGCATATCTTCACCTGTAAAAAAAGATCCTGGTGGCAGCTCATAAGTCTTTCACCAGAAAGGTATACTCCAGTAAATGGAGACATTTTTCGATCTGGGCTTCACAACGTGCCTTAGACCCTTTCACTGCTCCAGTCTTATCGGTTTTGGAATTTTTAGCAGGGATTTTTCAACAAGGTGCTAGTTTTTCTACAGTCAAGGTTCAACTTGCAGCGATTTCTAATTTTCATGTGGGGCACAATATGGCTTCCATAGCATCTTCAAAGCTTTGTAAAGCCTTCCTTAAAGGCACCTTTCTTCTTCAGCCACCAGTGAAGGACCCCATGCCACCATGGAATCTTACTTTAGTTTTACAGGTGTTGGTTTCTCCTTCCTTTGAACCCACAGCCTCTGTGGATATGCAATTTTTGTCTTGGAAGATGGCCTTTTGGTGGCTATTACTTCTGCCAGAAGGGTTTTGGAACTCCAAGCATTATCAGTCAAACCACCTTGTATGATTTTTCATAAGGATAGGGTTTCCTTGTGTACTAATCCTTCCTTTCTCCCTAAGGTAGCGTCTGAAGCCAATATTAATCAGGTAATTAATCTTCCCATCTTTTTCACGAATTTCCAAAATAAAGGGGAATACAAATTGCACTTATTGGATGTGCACAGACAGTTGTGTTTTTATTTACACAGGACTAAAGCATTCCGTAAGTCTAACCAGCTCTTCATATCTTGCTCTAAACCCTTCTTAGGGAAACCAGTATCTAAGGTCACCATCACCCGTTGGATTTCCCAATGTATTTTGCTGGTATATTCCGCTAAGGGATTGACTATGCCAGATCAAGTGAAGGCACATTCCACAAGGTCTATGGCTACTTCAGCTGCCTTCTGGTCTAGAGTTTCATTAGACGATATTTGTTCTGCGGCCACCTGGGTTTCATCTCATACCTTTATCTTGCACTACAAGTTAGACATCATATCCAGGAACAGGGCATCCTTTGGCTCTGCTGTGCTCCAGAATATCCTTCCATGAGGGTCTCTCAGGTTTCTAGTAGTTGGGGAATCTATCCCACAGGTTGAAGACCAAATGAAGACAACAACTTCAGATAAAGAAGTTATGTAGTCACCATAGCATTCCATCTGAGTTGTTGTCCTTCATTTGTCTTCAGCCATCCCTCCCTCCTTCCCCCAGCCAGGCATAGTCTGTGTGGTGGTATGATGAATAGAGGATGTGGTCATCACCAGGATGCCTATTACTTTTTCCTTCTTGTTTATGGATATTTAGCATTGGATAAGTTTTTGGGTCGGGTACGATGCTAGGTGGGGTAACAAACTCGATCTGAAGGGAGGAAGGAGACAGGAGCATTATGGGTAGGGGAGGGGCTTGGTGCTCAGATCAAGATGCTGAGTATGCAGCCATCAGATCTGTGCCAGATCCGGGAACCCACAGGTTAAAGACAAATGAAGGGCAACAACTCAGATGGAACGTTTATGGTGAGTACATAACTTCTTTTTTTCTCAAAGAAGACGATTTTCCTTGGTGGAAATACAGTCTCTGTGGACTGCAGTACACAATTCCAGTCAATATCACAGAGTGGTTAAAGGTACTTAGGTGGTTCCTTGCAGTGGATGTGATTGCTGGGTAATCAAAAATTGATGTCTCAAGACACCGTCCTTAATCCATTTTCCTAGAGCTTCTTTCCATCTTTTCTTTGCCCTTTTGGTTATATGGAATAATGGCAGTCAGTTTACATTTTTAATTATTGTCTCAATCTTCCTCAGATTTGTAGGGTGGCTGTATTCCCCCCAGTCCTTTTAGACCCTGTATGCATACTTCTGCTGTACAGGATACTGCCATCAATTTCTTAAAAATGTCCAATATCTTATGCAAATCTCCATTCAACCTGTCTGTATTCAACATACAGTTATTTACAAGCAAGTGAATATTTGTCCCACTTCCCACCATACTCCATTTACCCTCATAGCCATAACTTCTTTGACCCATTTTAATAATATCAGTGACAAAAGGAGCCCTGGCTTCATTCCTGTAGTCAGTAAAAATGCCTCCAGCTGTACATATTCACCGTAATCCCCAGTCTCAACTTATTATGCCGAGTATTA
This sequence comes from Protopterus annectens, assembly GCF_019279795.1. Taxonomy (NCBI): domain Eukaryota; kingdom Metazoa; phylum Chordata; order Ceratodontiformes; family Protopteridae; genus Protopterus; species Protopterus annectens. Next base: position 531,530,763 of record NC_056726.1, read on the forward strand.
GTCCTCCTCCTGATTTTTATTCCATTACTGCCTTTTGACACTCCCACTCTGCTGAGTTAAAGGACTAGTGAATATCAAGTAAGACTGTTTTCTGCTCTCTCCAATTTGTCCATTTTACTTATTACCTTTTTTCCATTGCTTCAGTGCAGTTTCCCCTTAGCAAAGCCCTATTTCTCACCTACTATTTCTAGAAAATTCTCTAACCTGTTCAATAAAAGCTTCAGCAATGCTTTCACATCCACATTTGTTAGGGCAACTGCCTATAATTCTCCTCATTTACTCACCGTTTAGTCCCTTTGAACAATAGTTCCACCAATGACTAATACACAGACTCTGGCAATATCCCACATTCCACCACTTTATTACATATTCCTATAAAACTCCCAGACTCTTCTCAAGCCATCATCTAAAAATCCACAGGAAACCCATCTTCTGCTGCATTCCTCATTCTAATACTTAAATGTTCTAACCAGTTTTTCCTCAGTATTCATTTTTACGGTCTCTTTTCTTCCCTTCTACTCTACTCTCCCACCTGTTTTTCAGGCCTCCAAATCTATTGTCCTCTTTTCCCATACAACTTCCAATAAAGTTTCCTAAATTCTTTTGCAACATGTCCCTTAGTTGCTGTTCTTACCAAAACAACTGATTTAGCACAGTGGTATGTTGCTCTGACTGTAGTGCACAGGGTCAAGGGTTCAAGACTTGGCTGTGAAATGGATGGTGGTAACACAGCATTATGATTGGAAGGGAAATAGGAAATTCACCCCAGGGATCACTTCTGTGGCTCTGCTCAACAGGGGCATAGGAAAATAATTTTCATGGGTGGCGAAAGCTAGGGTACTTTTTTGGCTAGGCTTATATAGGCCCTAGGGCCAATAGCCTAGTACTTACCTATATGCATTCCTCTCTCCTTACATTCTGCATTCTGCTTTTCAGCTTAACGCTCAACAGTATTCTTTCATCTGTACTTCTATCCACCATTAAGCCATGCTTTTCCCACCCTAATATCGTAGTATCATACGATCATAGGAGGTTGTTAGGCTAATGGCCCCAGATTTGTATATTCACCAGCTTTATAAACAGTCATTGAATCTTCATTTCACGATAACTGTATGGAACTAGTACTATCCAGGGTCTCTGAATTTTGACTATCTCTGGGAAGGGAACATTAATACATCACTGGTACCTACAGCTGAATGTGAATATGAAATCTCATCTTGTGATAATACAAACTCTAGTGACAATCCTGATGGATGTTCCTTCATACATTTCTCTTGAACACCTTGCTGAATGCTTCTCTGGACATCTCAAAGTCTGTAAAGTGTCTTGCACAATGTGTACGTATAGCCACTCTGAGACTTACAACTCATCTTGAGCAGGTATCTCTTGTTTCTTTCAGGCAATTTGCCATCTGATGTTTTTACAAGTAGTCTTGGATGGTATGCTTCAATAAAACTGTTTTAGCCTACTTCCAGTGACAGTTCTGTTGAGGTCTCACATCATGTCCTTTCTTTAATTACAAAAACATCATGATTTGTTTCTCATAATAAAATCATTGCCTTGTCTTCTTCTGTTTAAGGCTCTTAGAACTGGGTGTTCTGAGATTCAGCAGTGAAGAAGGCATACTTATTCTGCCTTCCAGTCTACAGACTATCCATAGCTGACATAACACTACCTTATAGAGAAGAGTTCCTATATTCCAGTAAAGTATTGTGAAGGCCACTTTTACTTCTACAGTGTAACTTCCTCGTCTAGAGCTTCACAGTTTGAACTATTCTTTCAGCTTGACCATTTGATGTTGCATAAATGGAATTAAAGCAATATAGAGAATTCTCATTTGTTTGAAGTAATTCTTAAACTCTACATTTGTGTACCACTGACAATTTGCTAACAGAATAACATCAGAAATAGCAAGGATATCAGTGATAACTATCAGTATTTTGTTGACACTGAGAATCATTCACCTTAACTTCAGGATACTTTAAATAGTAGTCAGCTTATATCAGGTGAATATCTCCATGATAATGGGAAAGTCTATACAAGCCTTGAACCTTGCCCATCAAGGAAGTAAGTAGGACATCAGTGACTGTCTTTTAATTATTACAATACAATTTATGCACATCACAATTCTGAATGATTTGTTCAAGCTACCTGATCATGCCTGACCAAAGTGAGACATCTTGTTTACTTTCTTTGCACTAGACTATTCCAGGTTAGACTCACATTATACCAAATATTTGTTTTATGAACTGATTTAGAATTATTAGTGTCTGTTTTGAGCAGCATGTCTGCTGTACAGCTTATCTTCTCTTTGAATGAAAAATAAGGTTGAGCTTGCTTAGGAATGCTACCTTTAATCTGGTCAACTTTTTGTGGGCATTTCTTTTGATGTTTTCTTCCCTGAAACTCTAACATTCTTATTAGTTTCTATGATGAGCAACTGTGATATAACTCATTTCATCTCCTGAAGGTCTTCTGTCTGCTTCAGTAAATATGAATGACTCAGCATCTTTGCTATATGCATCTGAATTTGGCTTATGACTCAGTGTTACATCATATTTCTATAACTGCAGTAACATTCTTTGCAATTTTAGTGATACCATTTGCAATGAATTTTCAAAATGCTCTTTAATGGCTTATGATCATTATCATCTTGAAACATTTCTATAAATACAGTAATGAGACTTTTTGGTGGTCACGGTGGTGTAGCAGTTAGTGTTGTCACCTCACAGCAAGAGGTTCTCCAGTTCAATCCTCAGCTGAGGTGCCTTCTGTGCGGAGTCTGCATGTCCTCCGGGTGCTTTGGTTTCCTCCCACATCCCAAAGACATGCTATAGGTGGATTGGACACTCTAAATTGGCCCTAGGCATGAGTGTGTGCATGTGTGTGCCTTCTGTGGAAGGTTGGGTGCCGGGATGGCAACTCGGCACTGTAAAACTCCACTGCCAATCATGAGCGGACAGGTGATCCACTGTGGTGACCCCTAACTGGGAAAAGCCAAAAGAAGAAGATACTGATGAGACTTTTCATATCCCTACATGATTCCAAGCAATTCGTCCTCAATCTGACTAATTGTTTTCTGGCAGTCAATAAGTACTTTTGAACCATATACAACCATTTATTTCATCTAGCAGAATCACTGCATACATGTCATTTAAATAACATTAACTTGCAATGTAACTATCGTATTCACATTTAAATATTCACAGTAGGTGCTCTGTTAACTAAGTGTTTGAACTTTTCAGAACTTTTCTTTCTCCTCACCCCAATGCCATACCACATCTTGTTCCACTAATTTCTTCATTAACATATTCAGTTCTGATGGCTTCAGAATGAACTTTGACAGATACTTCAACATACCCAGAAGTCTCATAGGTGTTTGTTTTTCTTCTAGGGACAGTAAATTTACAGTAGCTATGACTTCTGAAGTTAAAATATGAACCACCTGTGAAGATTAGAGGAAGATGGGTGAAGGCTGCCAGCCTAGTCAAATAGAATTTGATACATAATTCTATCAACTGTATAAATAAATGTAAAATACAGGCTTGTGTTTGTAAATGAAAGAAAACACTGTAAAATGTGAACTTCAAGATTGTTGCAATATTGCCATGTGCTGTAAGGAAAACCAAGCCAAGCATTTCAAATGTGTCTTTTGAAGTTGACAAGAGCTTATGAATCTCTGTGATGTTTTACAAGCCGGCTCCAGTGGGTCTGGATGAAGGTTTCATGCCCATTGTTTTAAGGTTAAAGTTAAGGGCCAGAATTTACATGTGGAAGGTGCTTTATTGTTCTGGTTTCTGCTAGAGTGTATATGTGAAATGCCTTGTATTGTTGTAGTTTCCTTAACAGGTGTTAGCTTGCTAAATAATGCAGTTTGTGGCCTGAGAAAACCCAAGTGTCAAAATGATGTAATTTGGGAGGGTCTCAACAGAGCTGTTGGTTAGTGTTTAAAAACTATTGTTCAGTGAGAGACTGTAAGCATTTTGATCTTGGACATCTAACCCAACACTGCTTGCTCTTTATGTATGTAAGTAGGATTATAGCACTGTATTCTCTTAAGATTAGCATTGTTCTGTAGTAGTATTGCCTTGTGTTTTAATTATTTATTATTAAATATTTTAAAAACTTTTACCTGTGGCTGGTTTATGTAGAGATAATTTAACCTCTAAAGTACATTACATATTTACAAATTTTACTGTCTAAGTCTCTCCAAATTAAGCCTAGACTGAATAGTCACATTACCAATTGGATAATAATTGGACATCCTTTTAAGGGCCTTTTAGTAGGTGATAGTTATTAGCTGGGTGGTGGCAGGAATTACTACCATATGGTCTAGGTAATAGGGGCACAGCTGGAGAACCTGTGCCAGGCTTTTCCCAGGAGGGTCTGTGTGGTTGTATAACCTCTTCTCAAAGTGTGTGTGTGGTGTGTCAGCTACTTGACAGGGACATGAAGCACTGGTTTGACAGAGAGGGCACTGGAGGTTTTAGCTTGCCCAGCTAGGCTGAGACCTGGACCCTATAACTGTGCCAGTAGGGAGTCTTATTGGGAACCTGGTGAGCAAAGGAGCAACCAGCCCCAGAATGACTGTGATCTCTGTGTGCACTTACGGGAAATTGTACTTTACTGTGTGTATTAATTATCCTTTCCTCTTCTAGGAGATGACCTCCCTAGTGTTAGTGGTGAGGATTGAGGCTCCTTGATTACTGGGCCAGGGTACGGGCATCACACCACCTATCTCAGCTCTCCATCTATGATCTTACACTTAATTTTGTTCAGCTGAGGTCTGTCTCAGTCTGTTTAGTAAGTGAAATGGCATTCTGTGGTCACATCCCAAACCAGTATATCATCAATGGTGCTAATAACATTATCAAGCCTTCATTCTTCTGTGTAATAAATCTGTCAAATATGTTGTGCTTACAGACTATGTGGAAATATACACAAATACATTAAATGTGTGCAACTCAGATCTTTCCTCATTTAGCATGATTTACAAAATTCTCTGACTTGCAACAAATTATTTGCATTTATGTCAGTAACATCTTCTGTAGTACAAGGTGCATGATGTTTCCTATTATTATAATGTCCTTTTCTAGTTGAGGCCCAGGGAGGAAAGCTCCAAGCTGTAAATTAGCATAGTAACAAAAAGTAGTAATAAAATACAACATAGCAATACAAGCAGTAAGTAACATAACAACGTTATAAATACAATACATTCAGAGTATTTATAGTTACATTTAAAGTTAGAGAAAGAAAAACAGAGATAATAGCTAAGTATGCATAGATGTCTAGTACAGCAGATGTAGTGATAGTCATAACAATTTACAAGGAGTTTAATGCAGTCAGCACAATACTTAAAGTAGTCCTATACAATTAGGCAGATGGGATAAGGAGGAAGGGTGATTAGCAGAGTGGGGCAGGGGAGCGTCCTATCCCAGGGAGCTGCAGGAACAGAGCCAGGTCTTTGCAAGGTGGGTTTTTAGGAGCTTTTTAAACTGTACTGTTGAGGGGATGGTCACTAGTGAGTTCAGTAGGCTGTTCCAAATCCTGGAAGTGTAGTTGGAGAAAAGGGATTTGCCTGCCGAATTCTTTGCTTTGGTGACTTGAAGGAGAAGTTTATTGTTAGAGTGGAGGGATCTGGAAGCAGAGTAGGGCTGAATAATATCTTTGAGGGCTGGCATATTTTGAGGGTGATGGAGAATTTTATGAGCTAGGGTTAGTTGATTAAAGTGTAGATGTTGGGAGAGTTCCAGCCAAGTGAGCTGTCTGATAGATAAACAATGATGTGACTTGTAAGATGCTTTGGTGGCAAATTTGTAGATTTTATTATAACAAGCTTCAAGTTTGGCTAGGTCTGTTTTGTGGAAGTTGGTTAGGATTAGGAATGCATATAGGAGTGTTGATAGAAGGTGTGTCCTGGCAATGGTGCCTTTTGTGCTGTTTGTTAGAAATTGGTTATTTCTATATAGGAGGGGACGTTTCTTGTGAACTTTTTTGATAGTTTGGTCTATATGGAGATCAAATTTCAGGTTATTCTCAATCATAACCCCTAACAGTTTGGTCTGGGCTGTTGGAGTGATCATAGTTTAATTGTTGGAGAAGATGTGGAAGTTTACAGAGGGAGAGGTATTCCTAGAGGGGAAAAAGAGCAGAAGTTTTGTTTTATTTTGATTTAGTATAAGCTGGGATCTGGTTAACCAGGTTTCTATGGACAAGAAGGGATCTTGGGTGATGGTCTGAAGGACATTGAGGGAGGGGGCAGAGCAGATAAAAGTGGAGTCGTCAGCATATTGAATCACAGTGGCATGAGGAGCGGAGGAGTGAAGTTAATTGGTAGAGAGAGAGAATAGGAGGAGTCCAAGGATGAAGCCTTGAAGGACCCCCCCATGGTGACTGGGAGGAGGTGTGAGAGGGATTGATGCCAACGGACACCTTGTTGACGGCCTGTTAAGTAGCTTTGAAACCAGTCAATAGCAGTGTGGCTGAGGTTAAGGGAGGAAAGAACACTGATGAGTTTGCTGTGATTGACCTTGTCAAAGGCCTTTGACAGGTACAGGTCAAGGAATATGACTGATGCAAATTGGAAATTGTTTCTGTGATGGCTAACTTTGTAAAGGACAGTAGGGCTGTTGTGGTACTATGTGCAGGATGGAAACCATGTTGGGTGTGGGATAGGAGATTGTGTGAGGGGAGATATTCCATGAGTTGAATAGGTACAACTCTTTCAAGAATTTTAGATAGGGGTGAAAGAATGGCAATAGGGTGATAGTTAGTTAGTTCACAGGAGCTACCTCCTTTATGTAGTAGGATAATGTGAGAGACCTTCCAGATAGTGGGGACATATGCTTCTGTTATTGATCTGTTTATGGGTATGGTTATTGGGTAGGAGATTGCTTCTGCAGCAATTTGTACATAGTCTGCAGGGAGATTATCTACACCTAGAGTGATAGGTTTTATTTTTTTCAGTAGTTTTTTGATGTGATGGACAGGGACTTTATTCAGGTATAATGGATCTATGCATATATTAATCTTTCCAGGTTTATCCACAGTAACCATACTATTCATCCAGTCAGTAGGATCAGTCTGTTTCTTAAATCACATTCATGCTGTCCATTTTACAAAGCTAACTTTCATTTCTACCTCTCTGTGTTATTGGGTCATGTACTTCTGACATGATCTATTTCAATGTAATGGAGATCTGGCAAATACCAAACACTCAAACCAGCAAAAACGTAAAAAACAAGTAGAAAACCAGAAAGAGGCTCCTTGTCAAAAAACAGATCCACTGGAAACCTTAACGCAATTTATTAGATAATAGAATAAGCGTTTTCGCTACAGTTATATGTAGCTTCATCAGAGGTAAAAATAATATATAAATGAAAAACGCTACATAAGTATCCAGAAAGTCAGGAAATGACATTGTTCAATTTCCTGTAATTCAAGTTGTTACATATGCTGTTAAAACAACTAGCGCCCCTGCGCTTAAATTCTGGAACTACTTTTAAACATTTTATAGGAAACCAGCTCACATACAAAAATTACCATGTTGAATAAAAACATTTAAGAACATTATTAAAAAACATTATTAAAAACAGTAACATTGTTAATAATGTATATATAAAGTGCATGTAGAATGCATCCTTAGCACCTAAGATATTTTTTACTTGAAACTCATAAAAAACAGTTTACAATTCATATTGCCAAAGTTGCCTTCCAGGGCATTAAGGTACAAGGTACATATGTTCTAATCATTATACCCTCACTACCTTTAATAAAGTGCATGTCTTTCTTTTTTCTTTTTTCATTTTTCTTTATTACTAAACTTATCCTAGCTTTGTAAATATATCCAATAGAAAAATGATATATATAGATGGATATCTGTGCCCAATTGTTTTATTTTATCTCAAATAACTCCTTAACTTTAATACAGGTGTGATGTTACAGTTATTATTAAGTCCTGGGTGCCTAAACGCATCCAGTCGTAACTGCCATTCTAGCTCCTTGTTTTCCAAAATCAGTGAAAATGGGCCACCCCTGATCTTCACTGGCACGTGGTCAATGGCCATGAAAGAAAAATCATGGCCTGGGTTAAGTTCAACATGTTTTGCCAAGGCGTTGTCGTTCTTACTGTTCCTAATAGCATACAAATGCTCATACATACGGTCCCGGACCCTACGGTCTGCTTGTCATGAAATTTTTCACTGTGTTAAGCTTCTGACAGGTCAAATGGCTTAATATTGGGGGAGCTTCTATTCAAAATATATAAAATTAAGCTTGTATTTATTATTTTTATTTTTCTTGAAAATCATTTCTGGCATATAGATGACCCCAATAGCCTCAATAACTAAACAGCTTGTATGTAGATGGGTCAACTTGTTTTCATTCAACCTCTACGCTTTGGATGAAAAAAGTGAAAAACTGACCGTACAACGAAAACTATAATCCAGACAAAACGGTCAAACCAGCTTTGGATGTTTGAGCAGGCATCACATTATACTCTACCCCAATGTCTAGTTTTAATAGCACACTGTAGTCATTTATGTTGAACTTTTCTGTCCATTGTTCTGACTGATAATGTTTTTGTAAATTATCAGCTTCACACTCTTGGACAGTATGTACTCTTTACTTATAGCATCCCAATATATAATTTTCAAGGTTCTTTCCTGCCATACATACTGTTCTTTCTCACATTTTGTGTACTTTAGCAACATTATTTGGCCACAACTCTTACAGAAATGGTTCAATGAATATTTCCTTTTTTTTTCATTTCTGTAGCCAAAATGAATGTAAAAAAGTTCCAGAGAAACAAATGTTATGCTTTTAATGACTCATTTTCTCTCTTCTTGACAACATATTTTATTACTAGTCACTTACAGTCTTATAGAAATCTAACCCTTCCATTAATCGTGTAACTTGACTTATACATTTTCTGGCTCTGTATGCAACCATTCCTTTATTTAATGTTACATCTGACTTTCATAACAATCCACCTCTCATCTGATTAATTTCTTTTGCCATGTACAGCCTGTATCATATAATATAATTTGCTGTGGCAAATCTTTGTGTCTGAATTCCTCAGTTCTGCAACATGAACTTAATGCTTTCCATGTGACCTTGTGCGCTCATGAAGAACAAAGAGTCAGTACATGAGAGATGTGTTCTTGGCTCACAATAATTTTGAAAAGTCTGCCACATCACAACTATACTATCTTTCTCTCTTTCTCTTGTGAAACTTAATTTTGTTTTCAAACTTTCTATTTCACTTACATTGTTTCTGGTTTTCAGGCAAATTAAATTCCAGAGAGAGATTTTATAAAAGCTGTAGTAGCATCATGTCTCAGATTAATAAAATCAATGCTGTTTATATCACCTTTATTCATTTGTCTTAATTTTTTATTTATTTTCTCCTCAGAGAGGGTGACTTTATGAACAGGACTGAATCATCAGAAACAAGATGGATTATTTGCATGCGTGCTGATACAGGACATGGTCTCCTCTCAATGATAAAGTTCCTATACAGCCTTTTTAAAATCTAGGGGCTATAGGAAATAACTATACAATTTTTATTAATAAACATAGTTTTTAAATGCAGGTTATACAAGCATGTATATAGAGCACTGAAAATTGTATGGTTTATACTGAGTTTTATTAGGGACTAAAATGGAGTTATTGTTATATATGCATTTGATTATGCATGTCTTGATGTATTTTTAATATTATATTTTGTTAATAATGGCTTTTGTGGAATCAGCACCTTGACAATGTTAATGTTTTAGCTGCAGGTTAGTTGCTCTTTGTATGAAATATAATATAGCAATTTCAGTGGAGCTAGTACTTTAAGAGTGTGAATGTTTTAACTGCAGGTTTTTGATTGGTGAGCTGTTTAAGTATAGGGGTGTATTAAAATACAGTGATATTATGTAGTCCAATCTCGCCTTCATTCTTACCCCTGGATTCAGAGCCGAACCTCGGCTCTGACTCGGCCATACTCTAGCTCAAAGTCTTCAATTGGCTCGTGGCTAAGAGGTATGCCATCATGCAACAGGCCCATTCCCCAGATCTTGTTTGCCGCTCGTTACGCTCAGACGTGGTCTCGCTTTTGGCCGTGGCTAAGTATACTTTTTTCTAAAGTTTTGGATATTTGTTGTTTATAAAAAGCTATTTTCATAGCTACTGTGTGTGTGTGTGTGTGTGTGTGTGTGTGTGTGTGTGTGTGTGTGTGTGTGTGTGTGTGTGTGGGTCTCTATTGCTGGTTGTGTGGCCTTTTTCATTGGACGTTTTGTGGTATCCCGTCCACTCCCTTTTATTCCTATGGGCTAGGCCCGTTTCAGTTAGAGGACCTAGTCCTCCCCATTGTTTTCCATGTGGTCTCTTTGTGTTGTGCTTCTGTTACTTGTAACTTATTTAGTGTTTTTGTCATTGGTAGTGGTGTTATCCTGCCTTTATTTCCCCTGGGCTAGGCCCGTTTAAATTAGAGGACCTAGTCCTCCCTGTAGTTTTGTTCCCATCGGTTACTAGGCTGTTTTTAGTTATTGGCTCTAGTTTCCCGCACGGGGTTTAGTTAGGTCTTTTGTGTGTACGTGTGGTTTTGCAGCTTGTCTGTGTGTGCTTACTCCTTATACAGCATATCTAAGGATTCTAAGGAACACAGGCCTTCGGGCTTTAAGAAGTGTATTGAATGCAACAATAAAATGTGTTTAACTGATATGCACTCCATGGGCATGTACTGCTTGGGGGCTATTCACCTCCAAGAGTCCTGCTTGTTTTATCATTCCTTCAGTCCCTGCGTGCTACAGGAGAGGAAGAACAAACTCATTCTGAAAGGACTGCTTAAATACTCCTTCGAGGAAGACTTGGCTAAGTCTTCCAGTGCCATATCCTCTCCAGCTAAAAAGGACACAAAGACTGCTAAGAAGCACTCTCCGGCTCTATCTGTTTCTTTGGAGCCACCAGAGCAGAGAAAGTTGCTAGAACAGCTTCTCCTTCTTCGGCTCCATTGGCTTTGGTGCCAACAGAAGGTGGTGTATTGACTAAGTCTGTTTTGGCTCCCAGCCTTTCAGAGCCAGTCACAGATATTTTAGTTCAGAGCCGGTCTCCAGTTGTTCGACCGGGTTCTCCTTCACGTCACTCTCCCTCTGTAGGGAGATACAGATCTCCAACTATATCCTCCAGGTCCTCGAGGTCCCTTTCTGATAAGGACGTTGAGAGAGTGGTGAAGAAACTGCTTCAGTCATCGGTGCTGGCCAAATTGATTTTGGCTCCGACCCAGTCGACTCTAGAGACCATGGCCCCTTCATCATTTGTTGCTCCTCCTCCGAGCCTTCACCAACAGTCAGAGTTGTTGGTTCCGTCGGGTGTCATTAGGTCGGTTCCAGTAGCTTCGCCTGGCCTCTCGGTTCCGATTTCCACTCCAACCCCATCAGGTCTGTCCACGGGGTCGAGGGTCTACAGTTCCCCGGACGGATCGATCTTCATCAGTTCCGAGCCTTCCTCTCAGTGCTTTGGCTCGGGTGAGCTTGGAACCGACATCTGCTTCAGACCTCATCTCCTCGGCACTGAGGGCTACTACCGTATCCTTTGTGGTTAGTTGACCTTTGGAGTCGGGGGATCAGCCTTCGAGGTTATGAGGAGCATGCTGGCCAGGTCATCAGCTGCATCCTACAGCACTGACACTCTGCCCCCTCCGGCACCGGTGTCATTTTCAGATCACTGTCTATCTATGGACAGCGGAGACCCAAGGCCTCAGGATACCTCCATGAGTGGTCCCCAACTTTCTGACATCTCCCCAGAGTTTTTGCCTGAGGAGCATGTCAGAAAGAGATTGTGTAAGAGGAAACACGTCGACTCCCCGGATGAGTCTCTCACATCGGACACTGACCTCGGGGAGTCAGAGGGGTCCCCCAAGTTGTCTTCTGAAGATATCTCTTTTTCAGATATCCTGGAGATCTTGAAGCAGAGAGGCAGCTGGCCCTCCAAATCCCCTTCTGATGAGGAGTCGGTGTTCCTGAAGGCTTTCGGGTCTCAACCTTCCTCCTCTTGGGTGTCTCCCCCTTTTGATGAGCTACTAGATCTCATCTGTCAAAAGGTGTGGGAAACTCCTGACACTGTGGAACCAGTCCCTAGGAGACCCAATAAGTTTTTGTCTGCTCCCACAGACAAGGAATATCTGACAAAAGGCGTTCCAGTAGATGCCATGGTGGTGGCAGCAGCCACCAAGAAGGAACTTACTGAAACTTCGTCTACTGTCCATCCACCTAACAAGGAGTCTCGGGCCATGGACAGGTATGGGAAGCATGTGTTTACCTCAGCGGCCTTTATTTTATGGTTGCTGAGCTACTTGATGCATTTTACAAGGCTCCAGAGAGATCTCCTAAAAGAGCTAGGAGATTCTCTACAGGGTAACTTTTCTGATGACGTGGCACAGAAGGGCAATGCACAGATGTCTACCCTAAATTCCCTTACCAACTCCTACATGAGGCTGATCTCATACACAGCCGACGGAGCGAGCAGGGCAGTGGGTTCTGGAGTCGCTCTTAGGAGACACTCCTGGATGCGCCTGTGTAATTTCATGGAGGCCTTCAAGTCTACGTTCACCAACGCCCCATTTGACGGTTCATCATTATTTAGAACCAAGGTGAAGGACACTCTCACTAGGTGTGAGCAGGAAGGAAAAACCCTGTCTGCCGTGGGAGTCCATTAGTCCATGCCTTCTGGACCTAGCCCCAAGGGCCAGAAGGGTGGGAAAATGTTGTGGTTCAGGAAGTCTCAGAGGTTTTTTCAGGACACACAAAGTGATTCCCCCTCCAGAGGCAGGGGAGGGGGTGGAAATTCAGGTAGACGCCGCCCTAGAGGCAGAGGTGGCCCGCGTAACCAGTGGGACCATGATTCCTTTCGCAGTTCTCCCTACCAGTGCTCCTAAAAGGAGGCCCAACTGTGTGTCTCTGGAGCCGGTCGGGGGTCACATTTCTTTATTCCCAGAAGCCTGGCAAGACATCACCCAAGATGAGTGGGTTTTAAAGATAATTTCCAGAGGTTATCATATTCCCTTCTCTTCTCCTCCCCCACCAACCAAGAGAATTCCAGACGTTCCACCCAGTCACAGGGATTCTGCAACTTTAGAAATAAAAAAGTTGCTTTCAAAGAGAGATATCCAGCCTGTCCCCGCAGACCAAGTAGGATTAAGGTCTTACTCCAGATTCTTTTTGGTGCCGAAAAGAACAGGGGACCCGAGACCCATCTTGGATCTCAGCCGATTGAACCTACACGTAAAAAAGTCCAAGTTCCGCATGGTCACTTTACAGTCAATACTCCCTCTTTTAGGGAAAGATATGTGGATGTGCTCCATCGACCTTAAAGATGCTTACTACCATATCAAGATGGACAGGGCATCGAGAAGTCATCTACGCTTCCGGCTGGGAGCCAGTCATTTTCAGTTTTGCACCCTGCCCTTTGGTCTCACCACAGCCCCCAGGGTGTTCACCAAATGCATGGCAGTGTTAACTGCTCACTTGAGACATCAGGGATTCCAAGTGTTTCCATACCTGGATGACTGGCTCCTTTCTGCCACCACCAGGCATCTATTGTTACAGGCCAGGGATGCCACCATTACACTGTGCCAAAGGTTAGGAATTACTCTAAATTGGGAAAAATCTGCCTTGTTGCCCTCGCAGCATGTCACTTTTATTGGTGCCGAACTAGATAAGGTGCTCATGAAGGCCTTCTTACCAGAAAAGAGAATTTAGGCTCTACAACAGCAGGTCTATGCCTTACTACCATTGAGGAAGTTCAAGGCAAAAGTGGTCCTCAAATTATTAGGGACCATGGCTGCCACAATCATGCTAGTTCCCCTTGCCAGACTACACATGAGGGTTCTTCAGTGGCTGCTTTTTGCACAATGGTCGCTACAGCATCTTCCACTCTCCCATTCTATTCTGATTATGGACAAGTGCAAGCAGGATCTACACTGGTGGCTTCAGTCCAGCAATCTCAATGGGGGCAAGCCTTTTGCCCAATCTTCTCCAGTTGCCACGGTGATCACGGATGCCTCCCAGATTGGGGGGGGGGCATTATCTCGGCAGGACAGTCCAAGCCATGTGGCAGGATCATGAGACCCATTTGCATATTAATGTGTTGTAGATGAGAGTAGTGCTATTAGCGTTGCAAGCACTTCAGAGCTTTCTCCCTCTAGGGACAATTGCAATCCACTCAGACAACATGTTAGTGGTATGGTATCCAAACAAGCAGGGAAAAACCAAATCATACCCACTTTGCAGAGAAGCACTTCGAGTTTGGCAGTGGGCAGTGTCTTCCCATCACTTTCTAGTTGGAACGCTTATACCGGGGAAGTCTAACGTGATTGCCGACAGGCTGAGTAGAGCTATCTTAATGCCTCACAAGTGGTCCCTGAACAAATATGTTGCGGAGAAGATATTCCACAGATGGGGTCAGCCTTGCTGCGATCTATTTGACAGCCCCCTCAATGCCAAATGCAGCAGCTACTTCACCCTTATCCCCCCTGGAGGGGGAGACACTCAGGTACACTCTGGTTCATGATTGGCCCTCCGGTATTCTCTATGCCTTTCCACTGTTTCCTGTGATATCAAAGGTCATTCAGAAAGCACAGTCTTTGGGAAGCAAAATGATCCTGATTGCCCCACACTGGCCTCGTCAGATTTGGTTTCCCTTCCTTCAACCTTATCTAATGGATGATCCCTGGATTCTGGACACAGATACAGATCTGCTGACTCATATGTCAGGACAGTTCTATCCCTCCATCCAGACCGTCAAGTTGACAGCTTGGCTGCTCCAGTTCTGTCCCTAGTCAGGCTTCATGATTTTTCCCCAGAAGTGGTCCACATTCTGTCTTCTTCCCACAAGCCTTCTACCAGGAAGATTTATTCCAGTAAGTGGAAGAGATTCTCCATTTGGGCCCCTGAAAGACATATTGATCCTTATACAGCTCCTATTTCGGCAATATTAGAATTTCTTTCTCAACTGTTCAGTCAGGGATCAGCTGCAGCAACTATTAAAGTGCAATTGGCAGTGATTTCTACCTTTCACGTTGCTAATGAGCCCAACCTTATGACTCATAGGCTTTGTAGGGCCTTTCTGAAAGGGACAATGTTACTTCGGACTCCAGTCTTTGATCCAGTAATGCCATGGGACCTCAATTTTGTTTTACAGAAGCTCACTTCAACTCCCTTTGAGCCTGCAGCTACATGTGACCTAAAATTCTTGTCATGGAAGACAGTATTTTTGGTAGCCATAACTTCAGCTAGGCGAGTCTCTGAGCTCCAAGCTTTATCGATTAAGCCACCTTATTTGGTGTTTCATAAAGACAGGGTCTCCTTAAGAACCAATCCTTTTATTCCAAAGGTTGCTTCTGTTGTTAATATCAACCAATCCATTGAGTTGCCTGTGTTTTTTTTCCTGAATTTTCTAACAAGGCAGAATTTAAGTTTCATCAGCTAGACGTTCATAGACAGTTGCGTTTCTATTTACATAGGACAAAAGATTTCAGGAAATCAGATCAACTGTTTGTCTCATTTTCAGACACTAGACTTGGGGTTCCTGTTTCTAAAGTAACCTTGTCTCGCTGGATCTCCAATTGCATCTCATTTATTTATGGTTCCAATGGCAAAGAATTACCCTTTAAAGTGAAGGCTCATTCTACACAATCTGTGGCTACCTCTACTGCATTTCAGGCTAGGATGTCTGTGGATGATATTTGTGCTGCAGCAACATGGGCTTTGCCTCATACTTTTATTAGTCACTACAAATTAGATCTGGTCTCTAGAGGCAAATCTTCCTTTGGTTCAACAGTGCTCAAGAGTATTTTTCACTGAGCCACCCAAGGTCAAGGTGCTAGGGACGCTGTCCCAAGGATAAGAATGAAGGCGAGATTGGACTACATAACATCAAGAAGTTATGTACTCACCATAACGTTCAATGTATGTAGTCCATCTCACCTTACATTCTTACTAACCCCCCCTCCTACCCCCCTTGAGGATCTGGAGGTGTAGTCTCTAGGTGTCAGTAGTCCTTTCGGTTGGGGTTGTTCTTCTTCTCAGTATGTGTGTGTGTGCGCTTGCAGCAAACAAGGTCTGGGGAATGGGCCTGTTGCATGATGGGAAACATCTTAGCCACGAGACAATTGAAGATTTTGAGCTAGAGTATGACCGAGTTGGAGCTGAGGTTTGGCTCCAAACCCAGGGGTAAGAATGTAAGGCGAGATGGACTACATACATCAAATGCTTTGGTGAGTACATAACTTTTTGTTTTACTTCTTTTATTATCTGATGAAGCAGTATGTTCGATACTGCGAAAGTGCTTATACTTTTAATAAAGCTATTGTTTTATGCCTGACCTGCATCAGTTTTGTTCATCTGCACTTCATGTTACATTTATTTTCTTTGTTTACTGGATGAGGTAGGCTGACTGAGCCTATTCAAAAAGCCTCATTTCAGGGGTAGCCTAGAAAAAAAAAAAAACAAAGAGAAATGAATAATAAGAGTACATTGCAGGTTTACATTAACAAGACAGTTTGGCAGTTACAATGTAGTTGTTGCAATATACACCATGTTTTACATATTTATACAATAAATTATATAAAGAGTAACATATATGCAGTAACAGTGTTTCAACTATAGTATAGTTTCACGTAAGTGGGATTGGTAAATGTATAGGGTTAGTAGTAGTCTGTTTTAAAAGTCTGACTTTAGATTGAGTAGAAGAAAAAAGATAATTGTATAAAATTTGGATTGGGACAATTGATTTAATGAGTGAGTAGAAAATAAAAATAGTAGGATGAGTTGGGGAAGGGTTATATGATTACTTTTAATTTCAGTTTGGTGTCAATGATGAAGTATGTTTTAAGGGTGGAAATAGATATAAGCATTATCTGTAGAATTGGTTCATTTTGAAATATGATTTTTTTCCATGCAAATTCAGTCTCATATTTTAGGTGTATATCTAGGGTTCTTATTACCAGATTGAAAGACCGTAATCGCGAATAGGAAAAGAGCGACACAGATTGCGCGAAAGACGGAAATGCCGAACATCCAAAATAGTGAAAATTTAAATGTCGAAGTTTAATGGTTGGCCCATCTGCAGTATAGCTCCGCAAGGTAAGTGTGCGATAGATAGGACTTTAGGGTTAGGATGTGGGTTAAGGTAAGTGAATAGATAGGTAATGTATGTACGATTTAGTGTAGTGTTAGAAGTAGGGATTTATTTAACTGTATGTATGTGTATTATTTATATTTTTGGGTGTATGTGTGTAGGGGATGTGTGCGGTAGTTACAGACCTTAGGGTTAGGGAGGGCTTAAGGATAGTGCATAGTTAGTTGTGTACGTGGGGTTTAGTGTAGGGTTAGAAGTAAGGTTTTGGTGCTTTACTTTTGGTTAGAAGTAGGGTTTAGTTAGTGTATGTATGTGGTTTATTTATTTTGTTTGGGTAGGTAGTATGTAGCAGGTGGTGGGGTTGGCTGACTATGACAGTTCATTATTTTATTTTTCGCTTAGTGCGTTCGGTATTTTCGCGGTTCGCGTTATAGTTGTCAACGTTTAGGTATTTGCATAAAGGGTTTTTCGATTTGGTAATATAGATCCGTATATCTATGATAAGCAAGCAATAATGCCTTATGGGGGTGTATGCTATCAGGGAAAGAATGCTTACCCACAGGTGTTGTGAGACTTGATGTCACAGGCCAAAGGCCTTTACACCATTGGAAGGGCATTATTTTCCCAAATCACGCATACCCTAGAGGGCATTATTGTGTTTGGAGAATGGGCTATCTGTTGTATTTGTTTTTTGTTTGTTTTTTTTTTTTGTTACTGTATATTTTTTATATTTTAATTAAAACTGTTCCTAGGCCTAATGTTTCAAACTTACTGTAGCATATGCAACTGTTGTTGAAGAAAGTAGTAGTGTTTCATGTCTACCCACCAACACACACACCACACACACACACACACACACACACACACACACACACACACACACACACACACACACACACACAAAAAAACCTGGCCAGCAGTTACAGCCACCTTGTTGAGTGAATACACCTCAGATGTCTGACTGTAATCAAATGAATGAAAAAAATGCATAGAATGCAAGGCCTCGCAACCCCCGCAACCTGTTAACTGTCCTCAATTTTGCTGCATTCTCCAGCTTTGTCTCTCAAGTAGTGTTGATTTGCAGGTAAATTACTAAGGATTAAAGTTAGTCAATAATGCCAGACATTAGAGTATCATGTTTTTATTGTTTAAGTAGTATGCACTGTGGATTGCCTGTTGCAGCCAAAAGACATTAATTTGCACCATCTCTGCCTCTCTCTCTCTCTCTCTCTCTCTCTCTCCCCCTCACACTTTTTGTCCTGCTCCCTCTGTCTCATATGCTCATGCATAGATGCACATGCACACAGAAATAAGCAGACACACACACATTTTACTGTTTTATTTACATTTTTTAATTTTACTCTCACAAATCAAAAAAGAGCTGTTTAATGAGAGTAAAAAATGACAGCTACTTTTTTCTGTCTGAGCTTCACAGCAGCTTATTATGCTGCCATGAAGAGATAAACTTTTTTTTTTTTACTTGACATTACCTGTGCATTAACAACCTGCTAGAGCACATTAATTTTCCAGTCAGAGTGAAGATGTACAGATCACTCATTCTCTAATACTAAGTAACTTGGTGTGTGATACTCGTTCAGTGGTGGAGTTATGTTTTGTAGTAATTTTTAACTTCCCACAGCAGTGCTACATCTATTCGGTTTCTACTAAACCTTGTAGTAGCCAGTGTTTTCTTTACAGTTTGTGTTATGTAAGTGGAGTTGATGAAAGTATAGGGTTAGTAGTAGTCTGTTTTAAAAGTCTGACTTTAGATTGAGAAAACCAGAAAAGATAATTGTATAAAATGTGGATTGGGACAGTTTATTTAATGAGCTAGTTGAAAATAAAGATAGTAGGATGAGTATGGGAGGGGTTATATGATTACTGTTAATTTCAATTTGGTGTCAATGACAAAGTATGTTTTAAGGGAGGAAATGGATTTAAGAGTTATTTGTAGAATTGGTTCATTCTGAAATATGATTTACTGCGTGCAAATTCAGTCTCAACTTTTAGATGTAGGTATATGACAAGCAAGCAATAATGCCTGATTGGGGGGGGGGGGTGTATGCTTCTGGGGAAATAATGCTCGCCCATGGGTGTTGTGAGACTTGATGTCCAGGCCAAGGGCCTTTAGATCATTGGAATGGCATTATTTTCCCAATAATGCACACCCTAGAGGGCATTATTGTGCTTAGAGAATGGGCTATCTGCTGTATTTGTTTTTTGTTTGGTTGCTTTTTTTGTTACTGTATTTTTTATAGTTTTATGTAAACTGTTCCTCTTCCTAATGTTTCAAACTTACTGTAGCATATATAATTGTTGGTGGAGAAAGTTGTAGTGCCTCATGTCCACGCACACACACACACACACACACACACACACACACACACACGCACAAAAAACATTTTACTGTTTTCTTTATTTACTTTTTTAATTTTAATCATAGTCAACAAAGAGTTATTTAGCAAGAGTAAAAAATGACAGCTATTTCTTTTTTTTTCTGTCTGAGCTTCACAGCAGCTGCCATGAAGAGATGGACTTGTATTTTTTTACTTAATTTTAACTATGCATTAGCAGCCTGCTGGAGAACATTTATTTTCCTGCAAAGGTGAAGATGTACAGATCACTCATTCTCTAATACCGAGTAGCTTGGTGTGTGGTACTCGTTCAATGGTGGAGTTATGTGTTGTAGTGATATTGAAAGTATTTGTATGCAATTGCAGTGATGTAGTTCTGAAAGAGATAAGTTTAGTTTTGTCAGTATTTAGCATTAATTGTGATTAATTGGGATTCATTTATGTATTTTTCAGAGCTCTGAAGAGCTTGATTAACTGGATTTCATTTATGTATTTTTCAGTGCTCTGAAGAGCTTGGTGTGTTGTGCTTTGAAGTTGTTCAATGGTTTTGACTGTGCCAATGACCGTGAAGTCCACATATTGAACTAGGTAAGAGTGCAGTGCACCTCTGAATATATCATTGATAAATATATTGAATAGAGGTGGACCCAGGGTTGACTCTTGTGGTACTTCTACTATAACTGGTCTGAAAATGGATTATGTGGGTTATTGCTGGTAACTGCTGTTTTCTGGGTGGCTGGTAAACAACTGTATCATATTATTGCTGATAAGAAGAGTTTGTTTTACAAGTTGATATGATACTAGATCAAATGCCTTAGATATGTCCAAAAATAGAGAAGCAATTTGTTTCCTTGATTTTATTGTTGATAGTAATATTTAGAAAGGTAAGTAAAGCAGTTTTTTAACAGTATCCTGGTCTTAAAGTATGCTCAGTAGGGAACATTAAATTGTTCTGATTAGGTAGTTTAAAAGTTGTTTATGTATACATTTCTGTCAGATCTTTTATAATGAAGATAATATTGTTATGGTTCTGATGTTTTTAAACTCCACTGTTATTCCTAATTTATGGAGTGGTGTGATAAAGGATTCTTTCTATATTGTTGTTATATATTGTTCTGTTATTGATCTCTTCACTAGGATAGAAATAGGGAACACTATTGCTCCAGCTGCTTTTTTAAATACTCTTCTGGTAGATTATTTAGCATTAGAGGAGTAAGTTTTATCTTCAATAGTATTTTAGTGAAGTGAATAGGCACTTTTTGTCAGGAAAAATGAACACAGCTATAGTCTTCATAGTCTTTTTTACTGCTGTGTGATTGTTGTAATTTGGTTTGTTTGGTGAAGATTCTATAAAGTGAGCATTCATTGCATGGACTATGTTGAAGTATTTTTTTTTTTTTTTTTTTTTTTTTTTATGGGAGTGAGTTTGGTCAAGTTTTTTTTTTGCCTAAAAGCATCACCATATTTATATAGTTCCATTGCGGTTTTGGATTATTTCTGTTTTTGTTTTGAAGGCTGGCAAATTACTATTATTTTGTCTTTTTTAACTTTTTTAAAGCATTGTTTATGTGAGTCTTGTATTGTTGATTATCAGCCCTTATTGTTTGCAGTGTGGCAGACTGCACCCTTTACCCCCACATTAGCATGCTTCTGATTTCATTAGTCCACCTGACAAACAGCAAACAAACAAATTTACAAAGTATTAATTTAATTTTTCTTGTGCTGTGTGCATGCCAACAATATACACTTGCTGCTTGACTGAGTCTGTTTATTCCATCACGGGGGTGAGAGACAGTTGCAGTGTGATTATCATCCAGGCAGATGTGAGAGTATTTCATGTTTTCTGGTATAACTCCTCTTCCTGGTGGCTGACATGCATGTGCACAGACGCAGGGGCTTGTATACCGTTTCCTGCATATGTGCTCATTCCTGCAGTATGCCCTGAGACAGTCTGTCTTCTGGTTCCAACATTTGAGGCAGAAAAGGTAGAAAATGCCATGTTAGAAACTTTCAGCAAGGTGGGCTTTCCATGCAAAATATTGATGGACAGAGGGAGTAACTTTGTGTTAGATCTGCTGACTTTTTGTGGAAGTACTGTGGAAGAAAACAGTTAAAAATTACCCAATATCATCTTCAAATAGTTTGGTGGAGAAGTTTAACTCTCCTCTTAAGACCATGTAGACCAGCAGGAATGAGCACATGTGCAAGGGAGGGCATGCAGGCCCCTGCATCTGTGCACATTTATGTCAGCCACCAGGAATGGGAGTTACGCCAACCCCTTGAGCTCCACAGACTTAATCCTGAAATTCAGCACATACTCCATAACAGATTCCTTGTGGGAATCTCATTCATCCTCCCACTCATCTCAATTTAGAGACCTCTTCATCCAGTAGATCAAATGTTGAAAGACATGAGGATTTTGGGGCACATCCCTGTAAGCAAAAAGGAAATGGGTAGATGTTCATTGTGTTTCACTGTTGCAGTCATTACAAATGGGTTACCCTGCTGGCAGGCTACCCGCAGTCGGCCCAAGTTCCAAAGTCTAGGTCCGGAGTCGGTTGCTGTCGCCTCTTCCCTGACGTCAGTGCACCAGGGGTATAAAAGATGCAGCCAACACCATTTTCTTCAGTCTTTCTTGCCGCACGGTGCCCGAAGCAAAAGCAGTGCCGGTCGGCCGACTCCTGAGATTTTCAAATTCGAATTTCAGATCCAAAGTCTTCATTAAAGCTAAGTACCCCATTGAGGAAACTTTTTTCTTGCTCCAGACCGATGTCAGAAAAAGTTAATAATTGTATTTCTTGTGGGAAGCAAATACCTCATAAGGATTTTCATTCTTATTGTATTCCTTGCCTAGGCCCTGACCACGACGTTGCTATTTGTCGGTTTTGTGCTAGATTTAACCAACGCACTATTAAGCATCGGTACGATTTTGCATTTCATTACTTTGGCCGAAGATTCAATTATATAATGCCGTCGGAACAGCCAACTACCGGATTTTATAAAAAACGCAAAGAAAAAGAAAGGGACAGGCATCTGAGGTCCAAAACCGATGACGAGGCTTCCGCTAGGCCTGTCGCTGGTTCTCAGTGAGGCGCTTTCGCAGCCCCTGACGTCCGCTACCTCAGAGCTACAGGCCGCTTCTGACACCCACATGGAGCCAACTAGGCCGCTGGAAACTCAAGGTATTGGACACTCGGAAACTATTCCCTCAGATGGGTCCAGAGCCGCTGAGCAGACATCGGCTTCTGAGAGTGTTTTCAGGCCTACACAGTTATGTGTAAAGCCGACTTCAGCTTCAAAAGCAAAGACTAAAGCAGCTCTAAAGACAAAGAAACAAGTACAGCATTCTCCTGCACAGGCCTCCATGCCTTAAAAACAGATGCTTAAAATGGCTGAAGACCTAATTACTTTGATCAGAGGTTTCCATCCTCCTCCTGATAAAAGGCCTAGGCAAGAGATAGAATATGAATCTTCAGAACAGGTTTCCATTTCCTCTGATTCCTCTTCTGAAAATGAATATTCCCTTTGTCCCTATGAGGATTCTGATGCTGAAGAATCTATCCCTTCAGCCTCTCCTCCTGAGGATTATTCTTTTGGGGAGACCCTGCATACTATGAGAGAGCATTTCCATTGGGAGAGCCAGGATTACTCAGAATCCAAGAAAAGGCTCAGAGACTTCCTTTTATTACCCCAGCACAGGCCCCTTGCTCTTCCTCCTGTTTTAGACATTGTAGATTATGTTTTTACAGAGTCCGGTCTATCTCCTGACTGTTTACCACCAGCTCCTATTAAGCCAGACAGATACTACAGGGTTCTGGATTCACATAAATTTCTTTACAAAAACCCTGCTCCTGACCCAGAAATTATTTCTCAGGGTCCCAAGGGGGTCAAGGCTTCCACTGCAAAAAACCCTATCCCCACTGATAGGGATTCAAGGGCCCTGGACAGATGGGGGAAAAAGATTTATACTTCTGCTACCTTGGCTGTAAGAGCTTTAAATTGTCAGTTTCATATGCTTAAATATCAGCAATATCTTATGTCAATGCTTAAACAGAAAATGTTGACAAATTCAGAATGTTCAGAAAACAAAGAAATGCAGGATTTATTGCATGCAGCTGAACAAGTGGGAAAGCATACTTTGCAATGTGGTTTTGATTCTCTAGAGGCCTCCTGCAGGGCCGCAGTTACAGGTTCTGTCATCAGGAGGCATGCTTGGTTAAAAGAACAGAATCTGCCTGATCATGTTAAAGCAAAACTATTAGATGCTCCATTACAACATGATACCTTGTTTGGTGTTAAAGCAGAAGAAGTGTTGAAGAAAATGGAGGACAAAGCTAAATCTATGCAAACAGTGAAGGATTTCTTAAAAGTACAACCTCCCGGATTTAACAGGAACTGGCCTACAAAGAATTGGTCCTTTCCAGTGTCAGAGAGGCCACAAAGAGGCAGATACAGATGCCCCAGAGGCAGATCACAGCCCCACGGCTCATACAGGCCTAAGCAATGGGGTGCTTCTACCTCCAAAAGTGGAGAGGAAAAATCACAGCCATACAGGAAACAGTCTCAATGACTTTCCCCTGCCAACACCAAGCACTTATCTTCTGGCAGCTCCTTTGGGGGGAAAAATAGCACTTTTTTCACAAAATTGGCACATAATCACCCAGGACAAATGGGTCTTAAATATCGTATCTCAAGGTTACAGGTTCCACTTTCACACCCTGCCAAGGCCAAACGGTATGCCAGACCTGCCACACAATCAATGGGTAGAGGCACAAAAACAAGTTTCATCCCTCATGGACATGAGAGCCATTCAACAAGTACCACAGCAAGAGCAGGGACAAGGATTTTACTCAAGGCTATTCTTGGTACCCAGAAAGGACAAAACCTGGAGACCAATACTGGACCTGTCTATCCTAAACACATTCTTGGATATTCCAAAATTCAAAATGTTAACTCTGCAGCAGCTTCTGCCCATGCTGGGCAAGAAGGCTTGGCTTGTGACTTTACACCTAAAAGAGGCATACCTGCATGTCCCAATCAGACAATCATGCAGAAGATACTTCAGATTTATAGCTGGCTCAATGCACTACCAATTCTCTGCACTGCCCTTTGGCTTATCTATTGCGCCCAGGGTCTTCACAAAATGCTTGGCACCAGTGATTGCATTTTGCAGACAAAGAGGAATACAAATATATCCTTACTTGGACGACTGCCTTATTCAAGCAGAGAACAAGGACACTCTACTACAACATCTGGCGTTTGTAAAAAGGTTACTAACAGGTCAAGGGTACACAGTAAACGAAAATAAATCAAAACTCGTACCCTCTCAAGAGATAATATTCCTGGGTGCAAGCTTAAATACAACTGCCCAGATGGCTTATCTCACGCCAGACAAACACAGACAACTGACTACTTATTTCAAAATGTTGGCAACAAAGACCCAGTTATCTGCAAGAAAAATTCTGCAGGCTTTGGGCTTCATGGCATCCTGCATTCTACTAATTCCATATGCAAGACTGCATATGAGGAAACTTCAATGGTATCTAAAAAGTGTTTGGACTCAACATTGCCACACCCTGGAAACAGTAATTACCCTCATTCCCTGCCTGCAACAGGAGTTTTGATGGTGGGCAAAAGCCTGTCAACTCAACACAGGACAGCCATTCACCATACCCACAGCCAGGCAGTAATTGACAACAGATGCATCAGATTATGCTTGGGGGGCCCATATGGCAGGAAGATGTATTCAGGGCACATGGTCCACAAGTCAAATGCATCTACATATCAATCAAAAAGAGATGCTTGCTGTACAGAATGCCCTGACAGCCTTCAGGGATCTACTTCATCCAGGACAACTACTGATAAAGACGGACAATACTACAGTCATGTGGTACATAAACAAGCAGGGGGGCACACATTCCTACCTCCTCTGCAGACTAGCCATGAACTTGTGGGACACAGCATTGACTTACCAAGTACATCTGCAAGCACAATTCCTGCCAAGAAGGATAAATACTCTGGCAGACGAACTAAGCAGAAACCTAATGGATCCCCACGAGTGGAAATTGGATCCACAAGTATTCAGCATGATAACAAAGAACTGGGGATGCCCAGACATAGACCTATTTGCCTCCCCTCACAACTGCCAACTACAGAGATTCTGCACAAGGACTTATCACAAGCAAGCATGGAAAGTGGATGTTCTATCTTTCAGCTGGAAAAACCTAACAGTATATGCCTTTCCTCCTCTGCCTCTCCTCCCCAAGGTACTCCTCAAGGTCAGACAAGAGAAGCCAAAAATGATACTGATTGCCCCAGACTGGCCCCACCAGCACTGGTACCCAATCCTAAAGAGCTTGTCTCAATGCCCAGCTTGGACATTACCTCAAATTTCTCACTTATTGACCCAACAAGACAGTCAGATACTGCACAGCCAACTCAAGACCTTCAACCTGGCAGTATGGCGGATAATGTAGCCATTCAAGACACACCTCTTTCTAAAGCAGTGATGGATGTTATTTTGGAGGCCAGGAGGCCTAGCACCAGAAAATCTTATGCAGAAAAATGGAAGAGATTCTGTGCTTGGAACCAGGCACAAGGTATTGACACGATTGTTCCAAATATTCCTCAGATTTTGCAATACTTAACTGAGATGCTGGATAAAGGCCTTTCCTTTTCATCAATTAAAATTCATGCCTCTGCCATTTCAGCTCATTACAATACAGAACCACCAATTATTTTGCATCCATTACTAAGGCAGTACCTCAGAGGGGCCAAAAACATAAGACCTCCAAGGAGAGCCCCAATACCTGCATGGGACCTCAACTATGTCTTGGAAAAACTCGCACTGTCTCCGTTTGAGCCAGCCTCTGCAGCTGATATAAAATTCTTATCCTGGAAAACAGCTCCGCTCCTAGCAATAACCTCCACTAGATGAGTCTCAGAGTTACAGGCACTCAAGGCTGTGGAACCTTTTATCATTTTCCATCATGACAGGATTTCTCTGAGGACAAACCCTACATTTATGCCTAAGGTAGTGTCCAGTGTGGCCCTTAACCAAACAATTAATTTGCCTACCTTTTACCCAAACCCACAGAATAAGGGTGAGAGACTTCTGCATACTTTGGAGATTCACATTCAGCTGCACTTCTACTTGGACAGAACCAAAGCTTTCAGAAAGACTGAACAACTTCTAGTGGTATATGCTGCAGGATCACAAGGAAAGCCTATCTCAAAACAGACTATTTCAAAGTGGATAGGCCACTGCATTCGTTTCTGCTATTCACAGCATGACAAATCAGTGCCTAAGGGTATTAGGCCACATTCAACCAGAGCAACAGCCACTTCAGCAGCCTTCCTCAGAGGAGTACCAACCAAAGACATCTTGGAGGCTACAACATGGAGTTCAGTGCATACTTTTACAAAGCACTATCACTTACCTCTCTACTCTAAATCCAGGGCAGGCTTTGCCACTGCAGTTCTGCAGGGCCTGATAGCCTCTCCTAATCCTATTTAGCACCAGCCTCCCAACCTTAGCTTTGGGAATCAACCCAATTGTAATGACTGCAACAGTGAAACACGATGAACATAGTACAGTTGTGTACCTACCATAAATGTAGATGTTCGAGTGTATTCACTGTTGCAGTCCAGGTTACCTTCCCACCATCCCCCTTTTCTTTGCTGGGACTTATCTGTACTTCTCTATTCTATACAACCTATGTGGTGTATTTGCTTGTAGATGAAGAAAAAGTTGTTTTTTCTGTATGCATGCTTTTTGGCATAATTTAGCCTACCATTTTAGGGGCACCTGACATCTGGGGCAAGAAAAACTGAAGAAAATGGCATCGGCTGCATCTTTTATACCCCTGGCACACTGACGTCAGGGAGGAGGCGACAGCAACCGACGCCGGACCTAGACTTTGGAACTCGGGCCAACTGCGGGTAGCCTGCCAGCAGGATAACCCAATTGTAATGACTGCAACAGTGAATACACTCGAACATCTACATTTATGGTAGGCACACAACTGTACTATACTTCTGTCACTCCCATTTAATCTGGTCTACAATGCTGTCTATGTGGTCTTAAGAGCAGAGTTAAACTTTTTCGACAAATTATTTGAAGATGATATTGGGTAATTTTTAACTTCTTTACTCCACAGTGCTTCCACAAAAGGTTAACAGATCTAACACAAAGTTACTCCCTCTGTCCATCAATATTTTCCAGGGAAAACCCACCTTGCTGAAAGTTTCTAACAGAACATTTTCTACCTTTTCTAACTCAAGAGAGCAAAGCCACCACTTTTTAGGGCACCTAGTAGCATAGTCTGCCCTAATCAATATATACTTCTTACTTGTGGTGCTTAGGGTACTAAGAAACCCCACAATATCCATACCTATTTTCTAAAATGGTTCCTTGATATCAGACAGTGGTACTAAGGCAGCCTTAGATTTGACTCATGTTTTGCCAACCTTTTGACACTCCTCACATGACTTGCAGTGCCCTCACATTTTTTTGCAGTGCCTGACAGTAAGAATGTTAGTTCAGCTTTATTTTGTATACTTTATGCATAAATGGCCTGAAAAAAAGAATCTCATGTCCTATGTTAAGAAGTGCAGTACAGTGTGTCTAGGGAATGCCGAATGCTAAATCACATTTCCCTCTATCCTTACTTAAAGAGTGAAGAAATTGTTATGCAGTAACCCATTGTCCCAGCATAGATTCCATTTGTCCTTGAGAATCAGAAACCTCCTTCAAGTCCTATAAGAGATGATGTAAGAGCTGTGATTGTCTCAGCCTTCCCATTGTGATTTTTCTCAGCTACTCTTGCAGTGGAAGTTCAATGTTTTTTTCACAACTGTGGCTAAGGCCTAGATTTACTTCTACCTACAACCTCTTCCCCCAAAGTAACTCCATCCACTCAGTCCACAGAAAGGTCAGTAACTTTTGATAGCTGTGGCTTAGGTCCAGGCATCCCACAGTTACCTATCCATTTTCCTAAAGTAGCCACATTACCAGCTTCTGTTGGTGGTATGGGCATTGGTTGAGTCTACACCTTCTACTCTCCCAACATGATTGCCTCCATGGTTAGCTGCATGTTCTTACATATACCCAAGCTGCTGTGTCATCAAAATCATTACATATTAGAACATCTGCAGGGCTATCATAAAATATTTATTTATTTATTTTACATTTGTTGACCGGGCTAGTCCAACTGGATATATGTCCATTTTCAGTGGAGGCCTGGGGGGAAAAGCTTCACAACACACAGTAATATTTACAGTAAATAACATTCTACAAATGCAGGTACAAAACAGATTTTTGCCAAAATACTGCCACCTAATTGACTTTCTGCCCCCCTTCTGAGCAATGGCATGTGAAAAGGTGTCCCTCTCATGACATTAAATGAAGTCGACTGAACAGGCCACTGATGTTCCTCTCAAACAACTACTGGGTTAATAGTAGTATGTCTGATGCAGTATTCCTCTTGGCAGTGATTTATTTACCCTCTGCCAGGATAGGGTGTGGCCTTGTGATAATCCGGAGCAGTTGTAGTTTCAAGCTAACCTACCACCACTGTGGTGCTGCTTTTGTTAAATCCATCATTTGGTTTTAGCTCTCCATTGTGTCACCATGGACATTTAGACTTTAAGTGTCCCATTCCATTACATTGGAAACATGTTGCTTAAAGACTTTGATGTGCAGTTAAGCTAGTGTTTCCACTTTGCCTGTGTAACCTGCTTTGAAGTTTTTGACTGCTCCATGTGTTACCTTTTACCCGTGTGTATTGCACTGCATTCGCTGTGTATGCAGTTGTACCAAACTTGGCTACATAAAGGTTACTTATTTTTCCCATTTACTCACCATTGCTACAGTCTTGCTTCATTTTTGCAGTTCTCATATGTGCAGGCAAAGTATTTAGTGTTTGCTGTCTTATCAAAATGTTTGACATCAGGTTTACTATCATTGTGTGGACTCAGTCGAATCCACTTTGCCTGAAGTCTGAAACTCCTTAACGTTGAAATTGTCAAATTCTGATATTTCCGAAGTACAAATCTCACCCCTATCTTGAGCCATGTTAATGCTTGTTCCTAAATTGAATTCGGAATGTATTTCGGATATGTCAGAATTTGGCATTGTGACTTTTCTTGGACGTGAGTCAATGATATGATCATTCGACCAAGTCCACTTCAATAAAAACATAGTAACCTTGACACCATTCTCTGCTATTCTTCTATGTTTTGTAAATTCTTTCTATTTTATAAGCTACAGCAATAAATTCATAACATGCATATAAACATTATTTAACTTTACCAAATCTTGGCAATCCAAATCTGACATTTTTAATACAAACCTTAACTTTTACCCTTAATCAGTTTGATGCTGATTGCACACCATTTCAGATGCCTGAACAAAACTACCAAACTCATTTATTTATATATTATTAATTGACATTTGTTTACTGGGATGATCCAACATGGCAGAGCCACTTTTTAGCAGAGGCCTGGGGGAGAAAAGCTCTACATGAATTTATACAAAACAATAAGGTTTTACAATACAATTTTCGAACAGATGTACAGCAGAAAATAAGCAGAAAATTCAACAATTTATAAATACATACTTGTAAGGAAACACTAGCATTAACCTTGGCAATTGGGGCTCCCGAGGGCTCATGTTTGTCTGATGCAGAGCAGGACTGCCTTTCAAGCTGGCACTGCTTTTCTCTTTCTTCAGCTTCATGTTGAAACTTACATTCCTCCTCTGCAGATTCATGCCTTTTTATTTGCTCATCTGCTTTAATGTGTTTTGATTTCAGCTCTAACCCCATTTTCTTTTCAATTCTAGCTAGATTTTGAGATTATCTGGGAATCAACTGAGTTATGTTGTATCCAGCACTCTCATAGCCACTATCAGACTACTCCAGTTTCAATAGACTTTGTTTTAGCTCTGCCCAAGGTGGCCGTATTGTCATTCTTGGTTATACCAGCACACACAATTCTCTTTGCTTGCACTATTTAGTCATATCTATGTTGACAATTTCTGATACTCCAAATAGCTGTTCTTCCTGTTACCTAATTACTATAACAAAATAAAAATAATTGCTGTGCAAGATATTTTGCTGTATATTTACCTTGTGCCTGTAAGGATGCATACACTTTCTGGTGACAAAACTGTTTTATAGGTTATACAAATCCAATATACAATATACACTCGCTATTGATTATAGAAAATGCCTTTGCTGAAGGTTGAACGTCGAGCTGGCACCTCGGCGTTCGTGAAAATCTGTTGCCAATCATTAGCGGACCGGGGTTCCGCTGTGGCGACCCCTAACCGGGAAAAGCCGAAAGACAACAACAACATTGCCTATGGAAAATATGTTTCATTTTTAAGCTGTAGTACATTTTCATAGGGGTAGATTTAATTATATACAATTTTATGCATCATTTTCTACACTTTACAATTCACTGAAAAGGCAAGCATAAAGCAACGTCTTTTACTTTTATGTTTTAATCACTTACTGTATTTTATTTCCTGCAGCTTTGTTCACTTCTAATTCATCTTTCTTTGGAAGAACAGTTGCATTTTCTGAGTTTATTACAGCATTCCTCACAATCTTAGCAGGGAGGCAATGCAGGGCTGGCAGCGGGTATAAACCAGAATATCTCTTTGACAATAAAGATTCTAAGGCAATTGATTCTTTCTTTCTTTCTTTCTTTCTTTCTTTCTTTCTTTGTATTTGTTAACCAGGATAGTCTAACTGAGCCAAAAGCCCCTTTTTCAGTTGAGGCTTGGGGAATAATCCCTCTGTATACAGTTTTATAACATATGAGTGAAACATATACTTTTAAAAAATGTACAGATAAAAAATGAACAATGTGAAGTACAAGATATTTAAAAAGGGAGATATAAATAGCTGAGAATTTATAGCATACGGAAGTAATGCATCTTTTTATTGTGATATAATATATTGGGAATTTTACAGAATAGTATGCAATCTAAGTTAAACAGGTAGTTATGAAGACTGCAGGTGTATATTTTCAAATTGTGCAATCAGAAGATTGGGAGATATTCAGTATGACACAAATCAAGGAAAAAAGAAGTAATTTTAGTTAAGGTGTTCAAACATCAATAGATTTATTTAAGATATATGAAAACATATTGAGTGAAGTGGTCTGGTAGAAAAAATGATATAGAATGAGAGAAATGAGTGAAGGAATAAGAAATGAGATAAGTAATGAAATATAAGAAATGAACATTCTTTAGCACCCTACATGTTGAGTATGTTGTTGAAGGGAGAGGTTAGTTTCATACTTAACCTGCATGAGTTACATGGGTTCTGTCAAGTTAATGTTAAATATCTCTCTTCATCAGATACAAGTAAATTTCCAGGTTGATATGAGGTATCTTTCAAGTCTGAGTAATAATATTTTATGGCTTGATTCTAAATTCATATCTGGATCTGGAGAGGGGGTATAGAGTTCCATGTATTTGTTACATGTACTGAATAGTGAGCTACCATAGTTATTGTTTGAGTTAGGTATAATTAGTTGATTTAGGTTTTGAGATCAATTGTCCTGGGGGTATATTTTTGTATCAGATGTGCAACTGTCAGACTTTTGTTTGGCCTGTATAATGTATTATGGGTAATTTTAAGATGAGAACATGTTGAAGGTCTAACCATCATTTCCTTTATATACAACCATTTTTCCACCCCCTAAATTAGCCACCCAGTTCCTCCTGTTCAAAATATCATCCCATTCAATCCTCCCCCACTTAACATACCTCTTAACCAACCGCTTTCATATCACTACCTCCATTATAAACATTGTATTTCAGCTTACATATCTAATTCTAATAAACCTGAACACAACTCTTCACTATACTAATCCTTTACAAATCGATCCTCAACTGACTAGAATAACCAGCCTCATATATTTTTTTCCAAACAAAAAACATCAACTCTGTGTACCACAGATATAAAATCTACCTTATCGTTTAGCCGTACTCTCCATTTTAACCCTGCTATCAGCCCTAACAGCTTTACAGCTGTCACAAAATCTTCCACTTCATGTGAAGGGTACTGTTACTGTGCCCACAAGTATAGCCACCAAATCTGCTCCTTGTTGTACAACTCCTCTGATTTACATAAAACACATTCTGCTTTAACAGCCAGACCACTATAATAAAACACAGGCTAGAATAAAAAAACAAGTATCTATCAGATGCAGTAAATAAAACACAGAAAGGATCCAAATAGATGCAGGTGGAAACGCCAAGAAAATCAAAACGTGCTGGAACACAGGACAAATTTATTATAGTGAAGCGCTTTTCGTCTGTGTGATACACAGACTTCCTCAGACAAAGTGCATTGATCAATCACAGCTTTTATACATTCCTTAATTCCCTAATTGACTGAGAACAGGAACAATTAGGGTAAACTAAATTATGGAAAGTCAATGTTACCAACACATTACCAACTTAAAAATCAAAGCATTATAAGGAAATGTGTGTTTAAAAGTACCCAAAGTTAAAGGTAGCTACACTTAAAAATAAAATACATACATATAAAAATAGGCTGCTTAATAAGATAAAATACAATAAAATACAAAGGCAGTCCCACAAACAGGCGCTGCAACAAGTACAACAGTCAGTTAACCCCACAAACTGTTTCTTAATGATCTTAATTTTATATTTCCCTGAAGGCAAATATAGGTATGTAAACAAATGTAAAAGCAAGAACCTCCAAATATGCATCAGTTTATATAAAAAGTGCATCAATTCAAGTAAAAAATAAATATACGTAAATACGTATGTATAAATTTAAATTTAAATTAAAGAGTATGCAGGGATAATTGTGCTTATATAAATCATACATTCGTATTCGTACTCTCTCTGGTATTACTACCTATATAGAGATGTTTGAACTATCTTAGTAAATTCCTCAATTTAAGTAAAGAACTGATGGAACAACCCTCGTTTAGTCCAGGAAAAGCGTAGGCATTCAGTCTAATCTGCCATCTCAGTTCTAGTGCTTCCAGAAGTAACTAGGATGGGGCACCTCTTTTATTTTCAACTAACTGGTCGATGGCCATAAATTTAAAGAAGTGGTCTTTACACATGGAAATGTGTTTAGCCAACGCATTTTCTTGCTTGTCCTTACTTATAGCATATTGATGCTCATAGACCCTTTCTCGTAACCTGCGCTCAGTTTTACCCACATAGAACCCTTCGCATTTTTGACACTGTGCAATATAAACAACCATGCGGGTATTACATGTGGATCTACAACGCAGGTTAAAGTGAAGGTTGTTAGCCTTAAACCTATTGGATTCTAAACGTGCTTACACTGGTTACAATTTTGACATTTGTACATGCCAGGTATTCGAGTGGAGGTATTATCATTGTGTTCCAACAAGGATTTCAAGTTTTTACCTCTCCGAAAAGTAATCTCTGGTTTACTCCCTACTTTACTTAGTACTGCAAAGTTATTCCTAAAGATATTCCAATTCTTTTTAAAAATTTCAAATGTAAGATAACTGTCAATGCTGTAAGTCAAAATTAACCTGGTGTTACTGTTAAATGTATTACCAGTGAGGGCCTGACTGGGTGTAACCAGGGTAGAGGTCGTAATAGTGGAAGTACTTTCTCCAACAGTATCTACCCTGAGTAGAGGTAGGTACATACCATTTAGTCTTTTACTAGTAACTTCTCTCACTAAGTTGTCAAGCAGGGATGGTGGATACCCTCTATGTAGGAACATATCAACCAGTGATTTACACTCATTGTGGAAATCAACGTCCAGACTCACAATACGAGCAGCCCTAACTAACTGCCCCTTGACAACAGATCTCTTCTGGTAGCTAGGGTGACAGCTGCTGTAATGAAGTAAAGAGTTAGAGTACGTTGGTTTCCTAAAACTCCTGGCTATGTATTTACCAAGTTCAAGGTTTTTCGCTAACCAAATGTCTAAATAGGCTATGGCACTCTTACTGAATACAAAAGTAAAGGACAAGAAGTCAGTGGAGGAATTGAATTCTAACAGGGAGTTACATTCAGGTTCAAGGTTCTTAAATAAAATGAAAATGTCATCCAGGTAACGTGTGTAATACTTAATGTTACACGAACTTGACTGTTGTTAAACACATATTCTCGCTCCCAGTATGACATGACCATATTGGCCAGACTGGCCCCACAGGGCGAGCCCATGGCCACCCCTGTTGTTTGTAGGTAAAAATTATCTCCCAGTAAAAAGTAGTTGTTATATAAAATAATCTCAAGGAGTTCTAGCACGAGAGATATTTCTGCAGCAGGTGCTGATTTCTTCTTAAGGGTGATGCCTACCCAATCACTGGCCAATTCTAGGGGTATACAGGTGTAAAGGTCTTTGACATCAATGGTGAGGAAATTGAGGTTGGGGTCGAAGGTGATTTCACCTATCTTAGCCAAAAAGGTCCACGAGTCTTTACAAATTTGTTCTTCTTGTGTCAAATATTTTTGTAATATAGAATCTACTAGTTTGGCACAAGCATATGTAGGGGATCCGCGTCCGTCAACTAGTGGACACATAGGTGGATTGTGAAGATCCTTGTGTATCTTAGGGATCCCGAAAAGACAAGGGAACTTAGGGTGTGACGTGGATAGGTAATTATACTGTTCTTGTTGGAGTCGACCCTCAAGAAACATTTCATTAAGACTGTTTTTAATGGTAGAGTAAGCTTTGTTGATTTCAGATCTTGAACTCAAAGCATAAGAATCATTGTCTAACAAATTAAGCATGCGGTCAAAATAATCAACCTTATCAAACACAACAGCCCCCCCTCCCTTGTCTGGTTTACAAATACGTAAACTGTACATCTTAACAAACTCAAGTAATTCCTGTTCCTTTTTAAGAACATTAGTTTTTTCATGTTGGGGCAATAATTTATAATTCTGTCTAAGATCCAGTTCACACATATTTTCAAAACACTGGATGATAGGGAGAAGGGGTGGATTAAAGGTACTAGGTACCCTGTATGGGTTACTAGTAGTGCTACTGATGTTACTTCCAAACATTAAATTAAAGTTAAGTTTGCGGCTATACATTTTAATAGCAAGAATATTGTCAACAAGATCTGATTTGTGCTGCGGTACATAGGTATGACCTTTAGCTAGAAGGTCAGCTAGTTCGTTAGGAATAGGTACAGACGAGAAATTATATATATTAAAATCACCTAAACAGTTAGTAGTCATAACAGGTTTCCTCATGTGTACAAATTCTACCTCCTGTGCCTCACAAATGCTATTAATATTGTACAGTCCTGTATTAGATGGATGATCAACTCCAAAAGAGTCATAATGATCCATGTCAGCATTACCAGTAATCTCGAGTATTAGAAGGGGTAGTGCTGACAGGAGTAACAGTTACAGTCTCTGTTGTCTGGGTCTCTGATAATTCCTTTTGTTCTGTTGATAATAGTTGTTGCGTGACTTGGGAATGGCTCCCTGCCTGGTAGCATCGTGAAAAAACGGTTGCTGGTGAAAAACCGGTGGCTGAATGGTGGGGGTGGAAGTCCCCCCAC
This sequence comes from Protopterus annectens, assembly GCF_019279795.1. Taxonomy (NCBI): domain Eukaryota; kingdom Metazoa; phylum Chordata; order Ceratodontiformes; family Protopteridae; genus Protopterus; species Protopterus annectens. Next base: position 531,566,795 of record NC_056726.1, read on the forward strand.
CGTTGGACTGTGCCTTCCGGTTCTGCAACCTCTCACTCCTCCTCACTGTCGGTTCTAGTTGAGGGTTAGTTTCAAACATGTCCAAGTCTCTAATACTGGTACTAGCAGGATTGTTAATAGCCGCTTTAAGATTAGGACCATTAACTGGGCGCTGATTGTGTGCTACTTCTTCAGTGCACAAAGTGTTGGAAAGATGTTGCCAAGATTGAGAAGGGGCAGGAGCTGGGTAAACAACTCCTTGCTCATACGCTCTACAGTCTCGATCTAATTTTTTAATTTTATTCAATTTCAGTTTGTTTAAATACTGGTCAATACTGCTGAAACAGCGACTGTATTCGTATTTATATCTATTAAATTCCTCATCCATTTTTATAGTGGAGTCAAGTTCAGTAATGTCAGTCACTAGTCGATCAATCCAAATGGTGTAATGCTTGATCATCAAATGTAAAAGGTCAGCCCCTTGCTGGTCAAATAACATAATTAACTCTTTATGAAAATCGGAGTTCACTACTAGGCCAGTTGGGTACTGGTAGTGCCTTAAGCCTTTAGGTATGATTTTGCGTTCAAGGCATTCCTTAAAATAAGAAATTTCTAACTGTAATTTCTTAATTTTGATTAATAATTTGTCAAACAATTGAAGCTTAAATGAAATGTTAGTTGTACTATTGTTTACCTCTTCTCCATCAACCATATTCTGCATCCGTTCACCATGCCCAGGGTTAGCTTCCCTCCTTAGTGAGAAGGTTTCGGAAATCCAATTGCCTAGAACGGGTAAGCCATGGGAACTGTTGGTAACAAGTTGCTCGTCAGGCCCTCTTAAAGGCTGCAACCTAATGGAGCTCTGATCGGAGTTCAAACCTTGTAATTCATTCACAGTATTAGCAGTTAATACCACGCTGCTGTTAGATGTAGTGACATCTCGGTTGTTGGAAATAAGCACTCCGCTAAACGTAGGTTCGGAACGTAGATGCACATTGCTGCATGAGGACGCTGGTAACCTAGTGTCATTATGGACATTTCCGTCCATTTGCGCTGTTTTAACACCACTATTTAGTGTAAAAGTCCCTGTTGAAGTAACTGCTGGTGCGGTAACACTCGCAATAAGCGGTGGTGTTGTAGTTAAGATAGACGCTATTGTCCCATTAACAGGTGGTGCATTTACTTCAACCATAGTTAAAGAGGTTACAACGGCATCAGGCGTAATTAAAGGAGTAGTTGTGGGGTTAACCTCACTAACCTTCTTCTTGTTGGTTAGCGGTAAGATTAAATTACGCATATCTTGCTGCTGTGAGTCTAATTTCTCCAATCTCGCACATAGCGAGTCCATCCTTTTAAAAAGGGAATCAAACAAGTTGTCCTGGTCAGCCATAGTGTTCGTCGCTGGTGCTGTAAAAACAGCACTATTGCAGCTCTTGAGGAGAACAGGAGTTGTGTTGGGCGAGAAGCCACTGCTACTATCGGATCCAGACGCCATAAACCTCAAACCAAGTACGAAGCACAAAAAACAGTAAATAAAACACAGAAAGGATCCAAATAGATGCAGGTGGAAACGCCAAGAAAATCAAAACGTGCTGGAACACAGGACAAATTTATTATAGTGAAGCGCTTTTCGTCTGTGTGATACACAGACTTCCTCAGACAAAGTGCATTGATCAATCACAGCTTTTATACATTCCTTAATTCCCTAATTGACTGAGAACAGGAACAATTAGGGTAAACTAAATTATGGAAAGTCAATGTTACCAACACATTACCAACTTAAAAATCAAAGCATTATAAGGAAATGTGTGTTTAAAAGTAGCCAAAGTTAAAGGTAGCTACACTTAAAAATAAAATACATACATATAAAAATAGGCTGCTTAATAAGATAAAATACGATAAAATACAAAGGCAGTCCCACAAACAGGCGCTGCAACAAGTACAACAGTCAGTTAACCCCACAAACTGTTTCTTAATGATCTTAATTTTATATTTCCCTAAAGGCAAATATAGGTATGTAAACAAATGTAAAAGCAAGAACCTCCAAATATGCATCAGTTTATATAAAAAGTGCATCAATTCAAGTAAAAAATAAATATACGTAAATATGTATGTATAAATTTAAATTTAAATTAAAGAGTATGCAGGGATAATTGTGCTTATATAAATCATACATTCGTATTCGTACTCTCTCTGGTATTACTACCTATATAGAGATGTTTGAACTATCTTAGTAAATTCCTCAATTTAAGTAAAGAACTGATGGAACAACCCTCGTTTAGTCCAGGAAAAGCGTAGGCATTCAGTCTAATCTGCCATCTCAGTTCTAGTGCTTCCAGAAGTAACTGGGATGGGGCACCTCTTTTATTTTCAACTAACTGGTCGATGGCCATAAATTTAAAGAAGTGGTCTTTACACATGGAAATGTGTTTAGCCAACGCATTTTCTTGCTTGTCCTTACTTATAGCATATTGATGCTCATAGACCCTTTCTCGTAACCTGCGCTCAGTTTTACCCACATAGAACCCTTCGCATTTTTGACACTGTGCAATATAAACAACCATGCGGGTATTACATGTGGATCTACAACGCAGGTTAAAGTGAAGGTTGTTAGCCTTAAACCTATTGGATTCTAAAACGTGCTTACACTGGTTACAATTTTGACATTTGTACATGCCAGGTATTCGAGTGGAGGTATTATCATTGTGTTCCAACAAGGATTTCAAGTTTTTACCTCTCCGAAAAGTAATCTCTGGTTTACTCCCTACTTTACTTAGTACTGCAAAGTTATTCCTAAAGATATTCCAATTCTTTTAAAAAATTCCAAATGTAAGATAACTGTCAATGCTGTAAGTCAAAATTAACCTGGTGTTACTGTTAAATGTATTACCAGTGAGGGCCTGACTGGGTGTAACCAGGGTAGAGGTCGTAATAGTGGAAGTACTTTCTCCAACAGTATCTACCCTGAGTAGAGGTAGGTACATACCATTTAGTCTTTTACTAGTAACTTCTCTCACTAAGTTGTCAAGCAGGGATGGTGGATACCCTCTATGTAGGAACATATCAACCAGTGATTTACACTCATTGTGGAAATCAACGTCCAGACTCACAATACGAGCAGCCCTAACTAACTGCCCCTTGACAACAGATCTCTTCTGGTAGCTAGGGTGACAGCTGCTGTAATGAAGTAAAGAGTTAGAGTACATTGGTTTCCTAAAACTCCTGGCTATGTATTTACCAAGTTCAAGGTTTTTCGCTAACCAAATGTCTAAATAGGCTATGGCACTCTTACTGAATACAAAAGTAAAGGACAAGAAGTCAGTGGAGGAATTGAAGGATTCTAACAGGGAGTTACATTCAGGTTCGTTGCCCTTAAATAAAATGAAAATGTCATCCAGGTAACGTGTGTAATACTTAATGTTACACGTAACTTGACTGTTGTTAAACACATATTCTCGTTCCCAGTATGACATGACCATATTGGCCAGACTGGCCCCACAGGGCGAACCCATGGCCACCCCTGTTGTTTGTAGGTAAAAATTATCTCCCAGTAAAAAGTAGTTGTTATATAAAATAATCTCAAGGAGTTCTAGCACGAGAGATATTTCTGCAGCAGGTGCTGATTTCTTCTTAAGGGTGATGCCTACCCAATCACTGGCCAATTCTAGGGGTATACAGGTGTAAAGGTCTTTGACATCAATGGTGAGGAAATTGGTATGTACCTACCTCTACTCAGGGTAGATACTGTTGGAGAAAGTACTTCCACTATTACGACCTCTACCCTGGTTACACCCAGTCAGGCCCTCACTGGTAATACATTTAACAGTAACACCAGGTTAATTTTGACTTACAGCATTGACAGTTATCTTACATTTGAAATTTTTAAAAAGAATTGGAATATCTTTAGGAATAACTTTGCAGTACTAAGTAAAGTAGGGAGTAAACCAGAGATTACTTTTCGGAGAGGTAAAAACTTGAAATCCTTGTTGGAACACAATGATAATACCTCCACTCGAATACCTGGCATGTACAAATGTCAAAATTGTAACCAGTGTAAGCACGTTTTAGAATCCAATAGGTTTAAGGCTAACAACCTTCACTTTAACCTGCGTTGTAGATCCACATGTAATACCCGCATGGTTGTTTATATTGCACAGTGTCAAAAATGCGAAGGGTTCTATGTGGGTAAAACTGAGCGCAGGTTATGAGAAAGGGTCTATGAGCATCAATATGCTATAAGTAAGGACAAGCAAGAAAATGCGTTGGCTAAACACATTTCCATGTGTAAAGACCACTTCTTTAAATTTATGGCCATCGACCAGTTAGTTGAAAATAAAAGAGGTGCTCCATCCCAGTTACTTCTGGAAGCACTAGAACTGAGATGGCAGATTAGACTGAATGCCTACGCTTTTCCTGGACTAAACGAGGGTTGTTCCATCAGTTCTTTACTTAAATTGAGGAATTTACTAAGATAGTTCAAACATCTCTATATAGGTAGTAATACCAGAGAGAGTACGAATACGAATGTATGATTTATATAAGCACAATTATCCCTGCATACTCTTTAATTTAAATTTAAATTTATACATATTTACGATATTTATTTTTACTTGATTTGATGCACTTTTTATATAAACTGATGCATATTTGGAGGTTCTTGCTTTTACATTTGTTTACATACCTATATTTGCCTTTAGGGAAATATAAAATTAAGATCATTAAGAAACAGTTTGTGGGGTTAACTGACTGTTGTACTTGTTGCAGCGGCTGTTTGTGGGACTGCCTTTGTATTTTATTGTATTTTATCTTATTAAGCAGCCTATTTTTATATGTATGTATTTTATTTTTAAGTGTAGCTACCTTTAACTTTGGCTACTTTTAAACACACATTTCCTTATAATGCTTTGATTTTTAAGTTGGTAATGTGTTGGTAACATTGACTTTCCATAATTTAGTTTACCCTAATTGTTCCTGTTCTCAGTCAATTAGGGAATTAAGGAATGTATAAAAGCTGTGATTGATCAATGCACTTTGTCTGAGGAAGTCTGTGTATCACACAGACGAAAGCGCTTCACTATAATAAATTTGTCCTGTGTTCCAGCACGTTTTGATTTTCTTGGCGTTTCCACCTGCATCTATTTGGATCCTTTCTGTGTTTTATTTACTGGTTTTGGTGCTTCGTACTTGGTTTGAGGTTTATGGCGTCTGGATCCGATAGTAGCAGTGGCTTCTCGCCCAACACAACTCCTGTTCTCCTCAAGAGCTGCAATAGTGCTGTTTTTACAGCACCAGCGACGAACACTATGGCTGACCAGGACAACTTGTTTGATTCCCTTTTTAAAGGATGGACTCGCTATGTGCGAGATTGGAGAAATTAGACTCACAGCAGCAAGATATGCGTAATTTAATCTTACCGCTAACCAACAAGAAGACGGTTAGTGAGGTTAACCCCACAACTACTCCTTTAATTACGCCTGATGCCATTGTAACCTCTTTAACTACGGTTGAAGTAAATGCACCACCTGTTAATGGGACAATAGCGTCTATCTTAACTACAACACCACCGCTTATTGCGAGTGTTACCGCACCAGCAGTTACTTCAACAGGGTCTTTCACACTAAATAGTGGTGTTAGAACAGCGCAAATGGACGGAAATGTCCATAATGACACTAGGTTACCAGCGTCCTCATGCAGCAATGTGCATCTACGTTCCGAACCTACGTTTAGCGGAGTGCTTATTTCCAACAACCGAGATGTCACTACATCTAACAGCAGCGTGGTATTAACTGCTAATACTGTGAATGAATTACAAGGTTTGAACTCCGATCAGAGCTCCATTAGGTTGCAGCCTTTAAGAGGGCCTGACGAGCAACTTGTTACCAACAGTTCCCATGGCTTACCCGTTCTAGGCAATTGGATTTCCGAAACCTTCTCACTAAGGAGGGAAGCTAACCCTGGGCATGGTGAACGGATGCAGAATATGGTTGATGGAGAAGAGGTAAACAATAGTACAACTAACATTTCATTTAAGCTTCAATTGTTTGACAAATTATTAATCAAAATTAAGAAATTACAGTTAGAAATTTCTTATTTTAAGGAATGCCTTGAACGCAAAATCATACCTAAAGGCTTAAGGCACTACCAGTACACAACTGGCCTAGTAGTGAACTCCGATTTTCATAAAGAGTTAATTATGTTATTTGACCAGCAAGGGGCTGACCTTTTACATTTGATGATCAAGCATTACACCATTTGGATTGATCGACTAGTGACTGACATTACTGAACTTGACTCCACTATAAAAATGGATGAGGAATTTAATAGATATAAATACGAATACAGTCGCTGTTTCAGCAGTATTGACCAGTATTTAAACAAACTGAAATTGAATAAAATTAAAAAATTAGATCGAGACTGTAGAGCGTATGAGCAAGGAGTTGTTTACCCAGCTCCTGCCCCTTCTCAATCTTGGCAACATCTTTCCAACACTTTGTGCACTGAAGAGGTAGCACATAATCAGCGCCCAGTTAATGGTCCTAACCTCAAAGCGGATATTAACAATCCTGCTAGTACCAGTATTAGAGACTTGGACATGTTTGAAACTAACCCTCAACTAGAACCGACAGTGAGGAGGAGTGAGAGGTTGCAGAACCGGAAGGCACAGTCCAACGGTGGGGGACTTCCACCCCACCATTCAGCCACCGGTTTTTCACCAGCAACCGGTTTTTCACGATGCTACCAGGCAGGAGCTATTCCCAAGTCACGCAACAACTATTATCAACAGAACAAAAGGAATTATCAGAGACCCAGACAACAGAGACTGCAACTGTTACTCCTGTCAGCACTACCCCTTCTAATACTCGAGAAGGGATTACAGTTACTGGTAATGCTGACATGGATCATTATGACTCTTTTGGAGTTGATCATCCATCTAATACAGGACTGTACAATATTAATAGCATTTGCGAGGCACAGGAGGTAGAATTTAGAAACACATGAGGAAACCTGTTATGACTACTAACTGTTTAGGTGATTTTAATATATATAATTTCTCGTCTGTACCTATTCCTAACGAACTAGCTGACCTTCTAGCTAAAGGTCATACCTATGTACCGCAGCACAAATCAGATCTTGTTGACAATATTCTTGCTATTAAAATGTATAGCCGCAAACTTAACTTTAATTTAATGTTTGGAAGTAACATCAGTAGCGCTACTAGTAACCCATACAGGGTACCTAGTACCTTTAATCCACCCCTTCTCCCTATCATCCAGTGTTTTGAAAATATGTGTGAACTGGATCTTAGACAGAATTATAAATTATTGCCCCAACATGAAAAAACTAATGTTCTTAAAAAGGAACAGGAATTACTTGAGTTTGTTAAGATGTACAGTTTACGTATTTGTAAACCAGACAAGGGAGGGGGGGCTGTTGTGTTTGATAAGGTTGATTATTTCGACCGTATGCTTAATTTGTTAGACAATGATTCTTATGCTTTGAGTTCAAGATCCGAAATCAACAAAGCTTACTCTACCATTAAAAACAGTCTTAATGAAATGTTTCTTGAGGGTCGACTCCAACAAGAACAGTATAATTACCTATCCACGTCACACCCTAAGTTCCCTTGTCTTTTCGGGATCCCTAAGATACACAAGGATCTTTACAATCCACCTATGTGTCCACTAGTTGACGGACGCGGATCCCCTACATATGCTTGTGCCAAACTAGTAGATTCTATATTACAAAAATATTTGACACAAGAAGAACAAATTTGTAAAGACTCGTGGACCTTTTTGGCTAAGATAGGTGAAATCACCTTCGACCCCAACCTCAATTTCCTCACCATTGATGTCAAAGACCTTTACACCTGTATACCCCTAGAATTGGCCAGTGATTGGGTAGGCATCACCCTTAAGAAGAAATCAGCACCTGCTGCAGAAATATCTCGTGCTAGAACTCCTTGAGATTATTTTATATAACAACTACTTTTTACTGGGAGATAATGTTTACCTACAAACAACAGGGGTGGCCATGGGTTCGCCCTGTGGGGCCAGTCTGGCCAATATGGTCATGTCATACTGGGAACGAGAATATGTGTTTAACAACAGTCAAGTTACGTGTAACATTAAGTATTACACACGTTACCTGGATGACATTTTCATTTTATTTAAGGGCAACGAACCTGAATGTAACTCCCTGTTAGAATTCAATTCCTCCACTGACTTCTTGTCCTTTACTTTTGTATTCAGTAAGAGTGCCATAGCCTATTTAGACATTTGGTTAGCGAAAAACCTTGAACTTGGTAAATACATAGCCAGGAGTTTTAGGAAACCAACGTACTCTAACTCTTTACTTCATTACAGCAGCTGTCACCCTAGCTATCAGAAGAGATCTGTTGTCAAGGGGCAGTTAGTTAGGGCTGCTCAGACAGAGTCTGGACGTTGATTTCCACAATGAGTGTAAATCACTGGTTGATATGTTCCTACATAGAGGGTATCCACCATCCCTGCTTGACAACTTAGTGAGAGAAGTTACTAGTAAAAGACTAAATGGTATGTACCTACCTCTACTCAGGGTAGATACTGTTGGAGAAAGTACTTCCACTATTACGACCTCTACCCTGGTTACACCCAGTCAGGCCCTCACTGGTAATACATTTAACAGTAACACCAGGTTAATTTTGACTTACAGCATTGACAGTTATCTTACATTTGAAATTTTTAAAAGAATTGGAATATCTTTAGGAATAACTTTGCAGTACTAAGTAAAGTAGGGAGTAAACCAGAGATTACTTTTCGGAGAGGTAAAAACTTGAAATCCTTGTTGGAACACAATGATAATACCTCCACTCGAATACCTGGCATGTACAAATGTCAAAATTGTAACCAGTGTAAGCACGTTTTAGAATCCAATAGGTTTAAGGCTAACAACCTTCACTTTAACCTGCGTTGTAGATCCACATGTAATACCCGCATGGTTGTTTATATTGCACAGTGTCAAAATGCGAAGGGTTTTATGTGGGTAAAACTGAGCGCAGGTTACGAGAAAGGGTCTATGAGCATCAATATGCTATAAGTAAGGACAAGCAAGAAAATGCGTTGGCTAAACACATTTCCATGTGTAAAGACCACTTCTTTAAATTTATGGCCATCGACCAGTTAGTTGAAAATAAAAGAGGTGCTCCATCCCAGTTACTTCTGGAAGCACTAGAACTGAGATGGCAGATTAGACTGAATGCCTACGCTTTTCCTGGACTAAACGAGGGTTGTTCCATCAGTTCTTTACTTAAATTGAGGAATTTACTAAGATAGTTCAAACATCTCTATATAGGTAGTAATACCAGAGAGAGTAATACGAATGTATGATTTATATAAGCACAATTATCCCTGCATACTCTTTAATTTAAATTTAAATTTATACATACGTATTTACGTATATTTATTTTTTACTTGATTTGATGCACTTTTTATATAAACTGATGCATATTTGGAGGTTCTTGCTTTTACATTTGTTTACATACCTATATTTGCCTTTAGGGAAATATAAAATTAAGATCATTAAGAAACAGTTTGTGGGGTTAACTGACTGTTGTACTTGTTGCAGCGCCTGTTTGTGGGACTGCCTTTGTATTTTATTGTATTTTATCTTATTAAGCAGCCTATTTTTATATGTATGTATTTTATTTTTAAGTGTAGCTACCTTTAACTTTGGCTACTTTTAAACACACATTTCCTTATAATGCTTTGATTTTTAAGTTGGTAATGTGTTGGTAACATTGACTTTCCATAATTTAGTTTACCCTAATTGTTCCTGTTCTCAGTCAATTAGGGAATTAAGGAATGTATAAAAGCTGTGATTGATCAATGCACTTTGTCTGAGGAAGTCTGTGTATCACACAGACGAAAAGCGCTTCACTATAATAAATTTGTCCTGTGTTCCAGCACGTTTTGATTTTCTTGGCGTTTCCACCTGCATCTATTTGGATCCTTTCTGTGTTTTATTTACTGGTTTTGGTGCTTCGTACTTGGTTTGAGGTTTATGGCGTCTGGATCCGATAGTAGCAGTGGCTTCTCGCCCAACACAACTCCTGTTCTCCTCAAGAGCTGCAATAGTGCTGTTTTTACAGCACCAGCGACGAACACTATGGCTGACCAGGACAACTTGTTTGATTCCCTTTTTAAAAGGATGGACTCGCTATGTGCGAGATTGGAGAAATTAGACTCACAGCAGCAAGATATGCGTAATTTAATCTTACCGCTAACCAACAAGAAGACGGTTAGTGAGGTTAACCCCACAACTACTCCTTTAATTACGCCTGATGCCATTGTAACCTCTTTAACTACGGTTGAAGTAAATGCACCACCTGTTAATGGGACAATAGCGTCTATCTTAACTACAACACCACCGCTTATTGCGAGTGTTACCGCACCAGCGGTTACTTCAACAGGGACTTTTACACTAAATAGTGGTGTTAGAACAGCGCAAATGGACGGAAATGTCCATAATGACACTAGGTTACCAGCGTCCTCATGCAGCAATGTGCATCTACGTTCCGAACCTACGTTTAGCGGAGTGCTTATTTCCAACAACCGAGATGTCACTACATCTAACAGCAGCGTGGTATTAACTGCTAATACTGTGAATGAATTACAAGGTTTGAACTCCGATCAGAGCTCCATTAGGTTGCAGCCTTTAAGAGGGCCTGACGAGCAACTTGTTACCAACAGTTCCCATGGCTTACCCGTTCTAGGCAATTGGATTTCCGAAACCTTCTCACTAAGGAGGGAAGCTAACCCTGGGCATGGTGAACGGATGCAGAATATGGTTGATGGAGAAGAGGTAAACAATAGTACAACTAACATTTCATTTAAGCTTCAATTGTTTGACAAATTATTAATCAAAATTAAGAAATTACAGTTAGAAATTTCTTATTTTAAGGAATGCCTTGAACGCAAAATCATACCTAAAGGCTTAAGGCACTACCAGTACACAACTGGCCTAGTAGTGAACTCCGATTTTCATAAAGAGTTAATTATGTTATTTGACCAGCAAGGGGCTGACCTTTTACATTTGATGATCAAGCATTACACCATTTGGATTGATCGACTAGTGACTGACATTACTGAACTTGACTCCACTATAAAAATGGATGAGGAATTTAATAGATATAAATACGAATACAGTCGCTGTTTCAGCAGTATTGACCAGTATTTAAACAAACTGAAATTGAATAAAATTAAAAAATTAGATCGAGACTGTAGAGCGTATGAGCAAGGAGTTGTTTACCCAGCTCCTGCCCCTTCTCAATCTTGGCAACATCTTTCCAACACTTTGTGCACTGAAGAGGTAGCACATAATCAGCGCCCAGTTAATGGTCCTAACCTCAAAGCGGATATTAACAATCCTGCTAGTACCAGTATTAGAGACTTGGACATGTTTGAAACTAACCCTCAACTAGAACCGACAGTGAGGAGGAGTGAGAGGTTGCAGAACCGGAAGGCACAGTCCAACGGTGGGGGGACTTCCACCCCCACCATTCAGCCACCGGTTTTTCACCAGCAACCGGTTTTTCACGATGCTACCAGGCAGGGAGCTATTCCCAAGTCACGCAACAACTATTATCAACAGAACAAAAGGAATTATCAGAGACCCAGACAACAGAGACTGCAACTGTTACTCCTGTCAGCACTACCCCTTCTAATACTCGAGAAGGGATTACAGTTACTGGTAATGCTGACATGGATCATTATGACTCTTTTGGAGTTGATCATCCATCTAATACAGGACTGTACAATATTAATAGCATTTGCGAGGCACAGGAGGTAGAATTTAGAAACACATGAGGAAACCTGTTATGACTACTAACTGTTTAGGTGATTTTAATATATATAATTTCTCGTCTGTACCTATTCCTAACGAACTAGCTGACCTTCTAGCTAAAGGTCATACCTATGTACCGCAGCACAAATCAGATCTTGTTGACAATATTCTTGCTATTAAAATGTATAGCCGCAAACTTAACTTTAATTTAATGTTTGGAAGTAACATCAGTAGCGCTACTAGTAACCCATACAGGGTACCTAGTACCTTTAATCCACCCCTTCTCCCTATCATCCAGTGTTTTGAAAATATGTGTGAACTGGATCTTAGACAGAATTATAAATTATTGCCCCAACATGAAAAAACTAATGTTCTTAAAAAGGAACAGGAATTACTTGAGTTTGTTAAGATGTACAGTTTACGTATTTGTAAACCAGACAAGGGAGGGGCTGTTGTGTTTGATAAGGTTGATTATTTCGACCGTATGCTTAATTTGTTAGACAATGATTCTTATGCTTTGAGTTCAAGATCCGAAATCAACAAAGCTTACTCTACCATTAAAAACAGTCTTAATGAAATGTTTCTTGAGGGTCGACTCCAACAAGAACAGTATAATTACCTATCCACGCCACGTCACATCCTAAGTTCCCTTGTCTTTTCGGGATCCCTAAGATACACAAGGATCTTCACAATCCACCTATGTGTCCACTAGTTGACGGACGCGGATCCCCTACATATGCTTGTGCCAAACTAGTAGATTCTATATTACAAAAATATTTGACACAAGAAGAACAAATTTGTAAAGACTCGTGGACCTTTTTGGCTAAGATAGGTGAAATCACCTTCGACCCCAACCTCAATTTCCTCACCATTGATGTCAAAGACCTTTACACCTGTATACCCCTAGAATTGGCCAGTGATTGGGTAGGCATCACCCTTAAGAAGAAATCAGCACCTGCTGCAGAAATATCTCTCGTGCTAGAACTCCTTGAGATTATTTTATATAACAACTACTTTTTACTGGGAGATAATGTTTACCTACAAACAACAGGGGTGGCCATGGGTTCGCCCTGTGGGGCCAGTCTGGCCAATATGGTCATGTCATACTGGGAACGAGAATATGTGTTTAACAACAGTCAAGTTACGTGTAACATTAAGTATTACACACGTTACCTGGATGACATTTTCATTTTATTTAAGGGCAACGAACCTGAATGTAACTCCCTGTTAGAATTCAATTCCTCCACTGACTTCTTGTCCTTTACTTTTGTATTCAGTAAGAGTGCCATAGCCTATTTAGACATTTGGTTAGCGAAAACCTTGAACTTGGTAAATACATAGCCAGGAGTTTTAGGAAACCAACGTACTCTAACTCTTTACTTCATTACAGCAGCTGTCACCCTAGCTATCAGAAGAGATCTGTTGTCAAGGGGCAGTTAGTTAGGGCTGCTCAGACAGAGTCTGGACGTTGATTTCCACAATGAGTGTAAATCACTGGTTGATATGTTCCTACATAGAGGGTATCCACCATCCCTGCTTGACAACTTAGTGAGAGAAGTTACTAGTAAAAGACTAAATGGTATGTACCTACCTCTACTCAGGGTAGATACTGTTGGAGAAAGTACTTCCACTATTACGACCTCTACCCTGGTTACACCCAGTCAGGCCCTCACTGGTAATACATTTAACAGTAACACCAGGTTAATTTTGACTTACAGCATTGACAGTTATCTTACATTTGAAATTTTTAAAAAGAATTGGAATATCTTTAGGAATAACTTTGCAGTACTAAGTAAAGTAGGGAGTAAACCAGAGATTACTTTTCGGAGAGGTAAAAACTTGAAATCCTTGTTGGAACACAATGATAATACCTCCACTCGAATACCTGGCATGTACAAATGTCAAAATTGTAACCAGTGTAAGCACGTTTTAGAATCCAATAGGTTTAAGGCTAACAACCTTCACTTTAACCTGCGTTGTAGATCCACATGTAATACCCGCATGGTTGTTTATATTGCACAGTGTCAAAAATGCGAAGGGTTCTATGTGGGTAAAACTGAGCGCAGGTTACGAGAAAGGGTCTATGAGCATCAATATGCTATAAGTAAGGACAAGCAAGAAAATGCGTTGGCTAAACACATTTCCATGTGTAAAGACCACTTCTTTAAATTTATGGACATCGACCAGTTAGTTGAAAATAAAAGAGGTGCCCCATCCCAGTTACTTCTGGAAGCACTAGAACTGAGATGGCAGATTAGACTGAATGCCTACGCTTTTCCTGGACTAAACGAGGGTTGTTCCATCAGTTCTTTACTTAAATTGAGGAATTTACTAAGATAGTTCAAACATCTCTATATAGGTAGTAATACCAGAGAGAGTACGAATACGAATGTATGATTTATATAAGCACAATTATCCCTGCATACTCTTTAATTTAAATTTAAATTTATACATATGTATTTACGTATATTTATTTTTTACTTGAATTGATGCACTTTTTATATAAACTGATGCATATTTGGAGGTTCTTGCTTTTACATTTGTTTACATACCTATATTTGCCTTTAGGGAAATATAAAATTAAGATCATTAAGAAACAGTTTGTGGGGTTAACTGACTGTTGTACTTGTTGCAGCGCCTGTTTGTGGGACTGCCTTTGTATTTTATTGTATTTTATCTTATTAAGCAGCCTATTTTTATATGTATGTATTTTATTTTTAAGTGTAGCTACCTTTAACTTTGGCTACTTTTAAACACACATTTCCTTATAATGCTTTGATTTTTAAGTTGGTAATGTGTTGGTAACATTGACTTTCCATAATTTAGTTTACCCTAATTGTTCCTGTTCTCAGTCAATTAGGGAATTAAGGAATGTATAAAAGCTGTGATTGATCAATGCACTTTGTCTGAGGAAGTCTGTGTATCACACAGACGAAAAGCGCTTCACTATAATAAATTTGTCCTGTGTTCCAGCACGTTTTGATTTTCTTGGCGTTTCCACCTGCATCAATTTGGATCCTTTCTGTGTTTTATTTACTGGTTTTTGTGCTTCGTACTTGGTTTGATATCTATCAGATGCAACCAGACATCTGTAGTGCACCAACCACTTATAATACATGGTGACATACACCCAATCCTAGGGCCTTCTACCACTAACAGTAGTCAAAACCTCACCCATCCAAACTCAAAACACACCCAAATAATCATTTAACTACTGTATCCAATGCTTCTCTAAAGCACAACAAATAAACAAAATCCTACCAAATCAGCTCACTCAACCCTTAAGATATAACTATAAATGCACAAGGTTCTGCAATAAAGTTAGAGAACTTCATGCCTAAATTCAAACCCACAACCCCTACATACTTACTCAGACAAGGTCAAAATCCTCCATCAAAGATGAAGAAATACTCCCACCAGGATATAACATAATAAGAAATGACCAAACCACTAAATATGCCAGAGGGATAGCTATCTTGTTCCTTAATACTTTAGAAACAGCAAGACATCCCAACCAACCCCTGACATTTCACTCAGAATAACTAATAATCACCCATCTTAAATTAAATTCACATGCGGTGATATGTATAATAGGTGCATGCATACCTCTAAATTGAAACAATATTAATACCACTGAAAATATACTTAACTGCATTATTAGCAATGTAAAGCAAGAAACACTTCTTCTCAGTGACATAGATTAGTCTGATCAATATACTAGCATATCCCATTTAAACGTCAATCTATTGAGTCTAACTCAATCAATTAAAAGTCCAGCAAGATATCTTAAAACCTCTGGCAAAGCTAGCAACCCAGATTACGTACTATCCACTAACCCTGAAAACTAGAATACTCCCTGATGCACTAAACAACCAACATCCAACTTATATAATCATGGACTTTGTAAAAATCACCAAGGGCCAGCACCTAAACTCTGTAAAAAACATTACTAGCCTCAACAAAGACACTTTCATTGAGACCCTGAAACATTGCCACTGAACCCCATTAAAATACACTCCTGCTAGATGATGCCATATCATACTTTTATACCACTTTTCTGCAGGCTTTAAACCAACAAGCACCTCAGCATTATAGGCAAGTCAAAGCGATAATCCACACTGGCTAACATGAAACACGAAACAATTAATGAAAACTAGAGATAATGCTTGGCGTGAATGGCACAAAGACAAAAAAAATTACCAAAATTACTGACACTCAAGAAATCTTACCAAAACATATGTTAATTTAGACAAGAAGAACTATTACACAACAGCACAAGCAACACATTCCAATAATCTCAAATTGTTCTAGTCTACTATAAGCAATCTGCTAAAGTGAAGTACCAAACCCACCCAACCCTCTTCCCAATGAAACTAATGCCACTATAGTTTGAAAGTTCAATGAACACTGGTGTACCTCCTCTCACCTCAAGCTGTAGTACCAATCAGACAAATCATTTCTCATTTGAACTAGTCCCAATTACTACAATAAAGAAATACTTAAACTAAAACCTATTGTATTAGCAGCAGACAGTGTTCTTGCAGAATGTCTTACCTCCTCTCACCTCAAACTGTAGTACCAATCAGACAAATCATTTCTCATTTAAACTAGTCCCAATTACTACAATAAAGAAATACTTAAACTAAAACCTATTGTATTAGCAGCAGACAGTGTTCTTGCAGAATGTCTTAAATTAGGAGCATGAAATGAACTACCCAGTCTCTATATTGATAGATCCTTACAAGAATCATTTGTTCCAAAAATGTGGAGAACCTCTTACATTTTACCAATACATAAAGCAGGTAGCTCCATTGAGTTTTCAAACTGTTGAGTTATTACAATAATACTCCCTCCTCCAACTGGGAGGATGGCAGAATGGTTATGGTGTTCACCTTGCAGATACAAGGTGCAGGGTTTGATTCTCACATGGGGTAACTGGCTAGGCTTAAATTGGCCCATAAGGGCAATTAGCCTAGTACTAATCTATGAACCTATGAACCTATAATCTATGAACCTATTAAGTACTAAAATGATGCAGCTATCATTAAATCCTAAACTTTCTGCTAGAAGAATACCTACCTCCCCATTCGCAACATGGTTCCCAGACCCAGTACATCACTGAAGCTGCCCTTGTACACTTTATAGAAACAGGAAACCAAAACAGAAATATACGTAACCCTGTCTCAACACTAGTTTTGACTTCTCAAAGGCTTTTGATACCCTGTCTCACTCTTTTCTCCTCGATAAGCTTTTGCAACTAGGACTAAGCAGCACTGCTATTGAAAGATATCCCAGTTACTTCAGCACACACAATCTGTCAAATGGCAGGATTCATACTCTACTCATCAGCCAGTACAAACAGGAGTACTACAGGGGTCAATACTGCACCCTTCCTATTTAATATATACATAAGTGACATGCACAAAGCAGCCAGACATTCAACACCCATGCAATATACTGGAACAAAAATAAACTGTTGAAATCACCATGAACGAACAGGAATCCTTGCTAAAATATCCAATATTTTATTCGACAATAAAAACAGAAGATGAGCGCTTTCACGTGCCACCTGCACGCTTCTTCAGATCTGTGAATATGAATACAGAAACGTATTGACTCTTTATATAAAGTCATTTGTGAGTGATTTAAGTCAGAATTTTGTAATCGGAGATTGAACAACATTTCTACTCAGATCAATATATATAGTGATAAGCTTCAACTTGTTAAACAGCGGAAGCTTCTAAGGGATCATAATGACTTTACATCAGGCCATATTTTTGTTTGGCCGAGAACTCCAGGGGGAAATGCTCCCCATATTCATCACACGCAGCTTACGCAGCATCATGTCTATGATTCTACACCTTTGCTAATAGCTGACACAGATGGAGCTCTGGGACATATGAATACAGCTGTCGTTATTGATCCGCCCATTCCATCTGTAGCTGACATCAATAATGCGACTTCGCTAGGAACTCCGCCACCTAATCAACAAGCTCTCCAGGCTCCAGGTGACGAGTTGAGGTTAGGAGCGGTTAAGCGAACTGGTAATATTCATCCTATTGCTGACAAGCCATCTTCTCCTTTTCCAATCAAGCAAACCAGGTTTGCGAGAGGGAGATCCCACAGCAGGGGCCCGAAGAAACGAAAACATTCGCAGGAGAGGTATGGCCAAAAGAGAACAGCATGGAATTGAATAGTCTGTTTTTTAATCACTCTAGCCATACTTTATCTGATTCTGACATTTCGTTACTTAACAAGGGCATGGGCTTTATTCCGTCTCAGCCCAGTAAGCTGAATGAAACATTTCTTGATCTCAGGCTATTTGGACGTAAGGTAGTGTTAAGAATGTACTTTAAAAACAGTGAGAATCCTCATAATAATGCCTCGTTTTCTCAACTGGTTAAACGCAAAAGTACATTTACACCTATATTACCTTCTGCTGTTGAGTGTTTCACAAAGCTATGTGAAAGGGATTTTTATGTACATTATTCAACTGGTAACAAAAGTAATAGGTTTTATAATTTGAGTAAAACAGAATTTGTCTCCTTGCAAACTCTTCGAATGAATGATAACATAACCATTAAATCAGCTGACAAGGGTGGGGGGTTGTTTTACTTGATTCAAGTGAATATATTGGCAATATGGAATTATTACTGGAGGATGCCAGCACATATAGGGCATTGATGGCTGGTGAGGTGGATGTTATAGTGAGAAATATTCATGATAACTTATACGATATGCTAATGTGCAGACAAATTAGTGGTGAAGTATATGAGTTCCTCCACATTGAGAACCCTTTAATTCCATGCCTGAATGGTCTACCCAAGATTCACAAAAATGTATCCCCCATTCCTATGCGTCCGATTGTCTCTGGTAGTCTGAGACTAGGTGACAATTTGAATTATTTGAATTATTTAGCCAGACTCGAACTGGAATGGATTTTTAGGTCAGGAGCACATCTACCACCAGGTTTGAATCATTATGTTTCTTTAAAACCTGTGTTAGAAGATAGCGTCCATAGATAGAACACATTAATGTCTATTAATACATTATATCAAATATATATACTTCTTTTTATAGTCTTTTGACTATTTTGTCCAGCATTTTGACATAAGTTGCATTCTTAAGCCATACTTAATAAATATTCATATGTATTGTTTTGATTGATATATTTTATTGTTCATAATGTTTATACCTTAGTATTTATTACAGGCTTGTGTTCAAGCCTATTTCATGCCTCCTTTTTATATAGATTATTAGTCTTTACGATTTTAGTTATATCTGTTTTTTTGAGATCAACCTGACATCAACTCAAGTATATTAGGATACTATTTATCCTGATTTGTTTATTATCTTATTAGTAATTTGATATGTTCTCAAGTTAGATGCTGCAGAATACTTATAGATGATTTATTTCTGGTTTAATTTATAAACATATATATATTGTTATATATTATTTTTATTTCTGTTATGTATTTATGGATGGACATGTTTTAGCCATTGTATATAGGATATAAACTGCTTGCAACGCTATTTCGATAAATGTGCACTAGCACTTTAAGTTTCTTTAGTGCAGGATGCTAAAGGATTTTTAGATCCTAATTGTTTTATTAGTTCAATTAAGACAAATGGTTTTGCTATAAAAAGCCTTTGTAAATTCATATTGACAGATCTGAAGAAGCGTGCAGGTGGCACGTGAAAGCGCTCATCTTCTGTTTTTATTGTCGAATAAAATATTGGATATTTTAGCAAGGATTCCTGTTCGTTCATGGTGATTTCAACAGTTTATTTTTGTTCCAGTTTATTTCTCTTTTTGACTATTGACTCTTCAGGAGGTTCGGGATATTATTTTGCTCACACCCATGCAATATACTGATAATGCAACTCTTGTCTGCACAGCTATAGCACTACCTCAACTCCAAAGATTCACCTAAGACTCCTTCTTCTCCTTTGAGACTTGGCTGGAACAATCCCAACTACCCTTGAATCCCAAAAAAGTAAATAAATCGCAATTACCTCCAATAACTTCCCACCAGCTATCAGTGTACTAAATATAGTCTCATCTAACAACACCAAAATAGAACAAGTCACCCATGCCAAGTTACTGGGTGTCATTGTGATGCCCGCGCCCTGGCCCAGCAAACAAGGAGCCTCAATCCTCACCACTAACACCAGTGAGGGGCATCTCATATAGGAGGAAAGGATAACAAATACACACAGTAAAGTGCAATTTCCCTTAAGAGCACACAGAAATCACAGTCAGTCCAGGGCTGGTCGCTCCCTTGCTCTCCAGGTCCCCAATAAGACTCCCCACTCGCACAACTATAGGGTCCAGATCTCAGCCTAGTGGGCAAGCTAAAACCTACAGTACCATCTATGTCCAACCAGTGCTTCGTGTCCCTGCCCAAGTAGCTGACACACACCCACACCACACAAACACACACACACACACACACACACACACACACACACACACGCACGCACTGTGAGAAGAGATTATACCACCACACAGACACTCCTGGGGAAGGCTGGCACAGGTTATCCAGCTGTGCCCCTTTTACCCAGACTATACGGTAGTATCACTTGCCATCATCCAGCTAATATTTATCAGCTACTCAAAGGCCCTTAAAAGGGTGTCCAATTATTACTGTGCAATATTATTATCCAATTGGTACTATGACTAAACAGTCAAGGCTTATTAGAGTGACTTGGTACAGGATCCTTATATACATGCAATGTACTCTTAGAGCTTAACTTATCTCTACACAAAACAGCCACAATTGAAAGGTTTTAAAATATTTAATAATAAATAATAAAAACACAAGCTAATACTTCTTACTACACGGTGCTAGTCAAGAGTTCAGAGATCACAGAGAAATACTTAAAACAATTCAGTAGTACAGTTCTGACATCACAGAAAACACTTAGACTAACCTTTCTAGTTTCTAGCTATTTCTAAGAGAAAACACAAATCTAAGATAACTTACACATAGAACACAGGGAGTGCTGATGAGTTGGATGGTCAAGATAAAAATACTTAATAATCTTTGATTCTCTCTGTTTTTAAAACCACATTCCTGGTTCCCATTACATCATTCTTCCCACTTCCCTGGGGTTTCCAGGCTAACAGAAACTGCATTTACATTCTTAACATCTCATTGTGTTATCTTGCAGCTGGTCAGGAAGCAGAGCAATAAAAATACATTTGCATGTTTAAATCTAGCAATTTAACTCTTGATTAAAACAATAGAAAGAATGTCTTCATCTAGACAGACTGGAGCCGACTTTAGATCAAAGGGTCACAACATGTTTTACTTGGTCAGCTTTCTGCCAGCAGAGTACAATCTTGTTGCATTTTTTGCAGTTCCACATCTAACAGCAGTCTTTTTCCATTTAAGATAACAAGCCTGTGTTTTACATTAGTATTTACAAATGAGAGAATTATCTATAAAATTCTATCAAGCTAGGCTGGCACCCTTCACAGTCATCATAGATGGCAAACTTAAATTTGACCAGCACATCAGTGCTGTTGTCCAAAGAGCCCACAATAAAATTGGGCTACTTTACAAAGCCAGGTAATTTTTCACTGACCACAGCAGGAAGGTAACTGAAATATCTCACTTACTTCCTAGCCTACTATATGCATTTACAATGTTTACAATTCTTCAGACTACTCTAATGCATCACCTTGAACAGAGTTATAATAAAATTAGTAAATTTGCCAGCAGTCTCTCAAGCTGTATCCATAATTGTAGTTCCTTGCAGAACCTGAACTGGCTAGAACTACCACACCACATATCATATGTGCAACTCACAATGGCACATCCAATACTATACCTTCCCTCCGTCAGTAATACAGTAAAATAGTACAAATCCAAAATGAACCTTTGATTGGACCAACACCTAATAGAATCCCAAAAATCTAGCATCCCAAATGGGGTCCCCTTATACTCCATGAGCATACCTACACTATAAAACAGCATTCACTTCACA
The DNA here is from genome assembly GCF_019279795.1 of Protopterus annectens. Lineage (NCBI taxonomy): Eukaryota > Metazoa > Chordata > Ceratodontiformes > Protopteridae > Protopterus > Protopterus annectens. Next base: position 531,588,587 of record NC_056726.1, read on the forward strand.
TTCAAAAGAATAAACAATCTTCTTGTTTTTAAGGCCAACCTCAAACTACATCAGAATGTACTAGAATTAGAAAATGTCCTGAATCTCCAGGTTAGAAATACCCAAATAGTCATGATTTCCTCCTCTTACCCACTAAAATATTTCTTCTCAATTGGCTTTTTGTGTCTTACTGAAGTGAGTTCATTGCACTCCTCCCATGAGAAACATAGGTACTTCTGTTCTTTTATTAGCTCACAAATCAGATTGATTACATATCACATTACTTTAGCTACCAAATGTTATCCTCTCCACTGTTTAGTGGTGTTGTTACATTTGTACCAATAATTTCCTACTTCAGTGATGTACTGTAATATGCACCGATGTCACTTCTTAGAACTTACTACACTTTATACCTTTGTGTGATATTTCCTCATTGTTCAGTGTTAACGAATTTCAATATTTTTGTACATATTTCTTTAGACCTTATTAAAATTTTATTATATATGTTCTACTATTTCTTGGAGCTTTTCTGTCCAGGCCTCTGCTGAAAGTGGGCATTGTATCCAGTCAGTCTTTCCCGATAACTAAAAGATAATAAATAACCAACCAGTCTTTAAAAGCACTCCACAAATTGTATGGTTTGAGAGGTAGGTCGCTGCATATTTAGCAGTGTTCTTGTATGTTTGTTGAAGCTTGTGGAGCTGGGTTTTTCAAGGTTAGTTAGGACTGAGGATGCATCTGATAATGTATAAGCAGTATGAAGGTGTGCTTGTCAAGTACATTTTGGATTTATATACCATAGCATGTTTTCGATTCTTTTTATATAACATAGTCTATGTTCATAGGTTCATAGGTTCATACTAGGCTATCTGCCCTAGGGCATTTATAAGCCTAGCCAGAGTGTATTTGGCTTTCGCCACCCATTTTAATTTAATTTTGCTATGCCCTTTTTCGAGGTTAGTATACTGTGCCTCTGTCTAACAGTGACACAGAAGTGATACCAGGGGTAAACCTACGATCTCCCATCCACTCATCAAGATTCCTCTTGAAGAGAGTCAATGAGGGACTCTGCCTAACCTGGACTGGGATTTTATTCCAGAGTGAAGGGAGCCTCTGGGTTATGAATCTGTCCCTCCAGCATGTCCTATTTATTTCAGTGCTGAGGTTCAAGTCTCTCAAGCGTGTAGCTCGATGGGATTTGGATTTTCTGAGGTGCAGCATGTCCATTAATTCCGGGTTGGACATGGCTTTGTACATCAGGCACAGATCGCCTCTGAGCAGGCGGTATGCCACTGAGTAGAGCTGGAGTTTCTTTAACCAGGCAGCATATGGCATCTGCTTGAGCCCTTTGATCCTCTTGGTGAGGTACTTTTGGGGTCTTTCCAGTTGCTGCAGGTGTCTGGCAAGGTACATCCCAAAAGGGGCATTATACTCAATTATGGGCCTGATGAGGGATGAGTAAAGAGGCATGATGACCTCCCCTGATCAAGATGTGAATCCCTTCATGATTAGGTGGGCTATATAAAATGTCAAATGAGAGATTGCTATCAACTTGGGCCCCTAATTACTTCTTCCGTACTTAATGGATTACCGCTAATGTGGTAATTTGTGGGCACTTTGTTTTTGCCAAAGGGGATGACTATACACTTTTTGGCATTTAGCTTAAGGCTATGGCTCTGGCACCAGTTGTCTCTCTCTATGAGGCCCTTTTGGAGGATGCTTGTGTCGGCTGGAGAGTCGATTATGGCTCCCAGTTTGCAGTCATCTGCGAACTTGGTCAGCCACAGTCCTTCCATGTTGGCCTGTACCTCGGAGAAATATATACCGAACAAGAGAGGTTCCAGGACTGAGCCTTGTGGGATGCCACTTGTAACTGGTTTGGAGTCTGACATGGCTCCAGCAATTCTAACCATGTGGGTTCTGTCCTTGAGCCAGTTTGCAACCCATCTAATATATTTAAGCTGGTGAGCTTATCTATAATGCCCAAGTGGGGTATTGTATCGAAGGCTTTTGCGAGGTCCAGGTAGGCTGTGTGGACCACCTTCCTCTCGTCAATGGCCTTGGTGACTGTTTCAAAGAAATTGACCAGGTTTAAGAGGCAGGATCTGCCCTTAACAAAGCCGAACTGGGTAGGATCCAGTGTCTGTAGGTCCCCAATATCTTTATTTATAAGGTCCATGATGATCCTTTCCATAGCTTTGCAGACCAAGCTAGTCAGGCTTATGGGGCGATAGTTTCCAGGATCCGTTGAGGCACCACCTTTGTAGAGAGGAACCACCGTTGCTGTACACCACTCTTTGGGTACATATCCTTGTAATATTACAGTTTAACAATAATCCATGACTATATTAGGATTTATCCACAGTTGGCATGGTTTGATCAGAAGGGGAAAGCCTGAGTGATTAAACAAAGCCAGTCATGGGTACATTATGACATACCTACACAATTATGTGGATTATTGTTATTATACAATGACAAAAGTTATAAAAGAAATTGGTTACCTTTTTTTTAAATAATGCCATTATATAAATGTAGTTTAGTGTTCTTCTACAGCTCCTTTCTTCTGGTTGGTGTGTGAGGCATGTAATACGCATGAGTGCAGCATGTACATGCCGACACTTACAGGTTCATAGGTTCATAGCTGAATACTACTGAAGGGCCATTTTAAGCCTAGTCAACAACCCAAAGTCACACTCAAACCCTGCACCCTGTGTCTATGAAGTGAAGATCTTAACCATTATGACAACCCACCCCACCCCCCTGCACAGTACATGTTTATTGCAGCTGATTCTGTCGCTTTTTTTTTTTTTAATAGGTGTCAGGGTGCTGTGCTGTGCTGCTTCTGCTCCTGGCATCCCAACCTGTCAGTGTCTTTTTCTTTTTAATTAACAAATATATTTGTCTTAAGTTGCTTTGCTGCTCGGACTTATGTTCGGCAGTTAGCACTTATAGCAGCCTAGTTTAGTTAACTATAGGCTTTTTTTTCTTTTTACACTCCCTTACTCAGTGAAAATGAACAGATCATAATGTGTGAGTTTGGTAGCCATGCTGAGAAAATAAATATCCCTGTGGCACAGTAACAAACTCTTTTCTGTGATTAACTCTGGATTTACCATAAGCACGCTGATTGGGCTGTCCATTCAGCATGCACATTTTTGAATGTTGCTGTCCATTTATTATATAATCTGCCATAACGCATAGTAGTTGATGTGGATTACTCTTTCAGTAACATTGCTATTTAAGGATTTACTATGGAGTTTGGTACTATGTTTACAATGAATATTATTTTCAGAGTATTATTATTTTTTTTTTTGTATTTAATTCAGCCATGTTCCTGAGTTGCTCATTTTTAGATGAGTAAGTGAAGTTCCTGACCATATAACTGCTTTAATCAGTGCTGTTGTTGTGTCTTTCAGCTTTTCCCAGTTAGGGGTCGCCACAGCGGAACTCCAGTCCGCTGATGATTGGCAGTAGATTTTTACGTGCCGAGTTGCCGGCCCTGATGCACAACATTCAACGAAGGTATGCCCATTCACGGATGTCTCCACACAGAAGACGCTCTAGCTGAGAATCGAACAGGACAATGTCTTACTGTGAGGCGACAACGCTACCGTGCTGTAATCAGTGTACTGAATGGTAATTGCTCTGTCAGTTATTGTGTGTATTTCATTAATTAATATATTAAATAACAGAGGTCAAATGATAGTTTACTGAGGTAGGTTCTAAAGAAGGGAAAGATACTGGCATTTAACTCACTGTGATCTTTAAGTGAGATAGTTATTGAACCACGTTATATATCTAAATCTCTCTAAATATTTGCACAAATTGGAAAGCCCACTGAAATACCTCACAAAGATATTCCATGGCCTCCAACATCTGTCCTATGCAGACAGGCTCAAATCACTATTACTGTATTCGATATTGTACAGATTGCACAGGGATGATCTGTGTCTTGCCTACAAGGCAATCTCGGACCCTGCCCTACTAGAGATGCTCCATATCCATTAGTCTAACTCCTCACGCACTACCCACTCAAAAGGCTTGAACCTAATATGTGACATTAACAAAACCTGCTGGAGACACAGGTTTGTCTCCCAGAGGCTGCCTCATCTCTGGAATAGACTTCCCATGCATGTCAAACAGAGCACCTCACTGACCCTCTTCAAGCGCAACCTTGATGAGTGGATGGGAAACTAGAAATTTGTCCCTCGGGTTCCACCTGTGCCCCTCATTGACAGTGGTGACAGGTGCTGACTGAGGTTTATTTTTGGGAATAAACTCTTGGCTAGGTTTGTAAGGGCCTCAGGGCCATTAGCCTAGTAACCTCCTATGATCCTATAAATTGGCTAGTCAGTTTAACAATAAACTGTGTGAGATGGTATGAAAGACTTTTGATAAATCTATTAAGCCTTGATTTCTTTAATGATTTATTGTGTTTAAGAAGAGGAGTCTCAGTGCTGCAGCCTGGATAAAAGCCATATTGGGTTTGAGATGGTAGGTCTTTTTTTGTTTTGGTTAGGTGTCATAAAATTTGTTTGTGGACACACTTTTCAAGTTTCTTGGTGAGGAAAAATAAGATGGCAGTGGCTCTATAGTTGGAGAGGTCAAGCTCAGTTCTGCTTTTATGTTCATAGGTTCATAGGTTCATACTATGCTATCTCCCCTAGGGCATTTATAAGCCTAGCCAGAGTGTGTTTGGCTTTCGCCACCCATTTTAAATGAATTTTGCTATGCCCTTTTTCGAGGTTAGTATACTGTGCCTCTGTCTAACAGTGACACAGAAGTGATACCCGGGGTAAACCTACAATCTCCCATCCACTCATCAAGATTCCTCTTGAAGAGAGTCAATGAGGGACTCTGCCTAACCTGGACTGGGATTTTATTCCAGAGTGAAGGGAGCCTCTGGGTTATGAATCTGTCCCTCCAGCATGTCCTATTTATTTCAGTGCTGAGGTTCAACTCTCGAGCGCATAGCTCGATGGGATTTGGATTTTCTGAGGTGCAGCATGTCCATTAATTCCGGGTTGGACATGGCTTTATACGTCAGGCACAGATCACCTCTGAGCATGCGGTATGCCACTGAGTAGAGCTGGAGTTTCTTTAACCGGGCAGCATATGGCATCTGTTTGAGCCCTTTGATCCTCTTGGTGAGGTACTTTTGGGGTCTTTCCAGTTGCTGCAGGTGTCTGGTAAGGTACATCCCAAAAGGGGCATTGTACTCAATTATGGGCCTGATGAGGGATGAGTAAAGAGGCACGATGACCTCCCCTGATCTAGATGTGAATCCCTTCATGATTAGGTGGGCTATATAAAATGTTTTTTTAACCACTTTGGTCACGTGGTTTTCAAATGAGAGATTGCTATCAACTTGGGTCCCCAGGTCCCTAATTAATTTTTCCATACTTAATGGATTACCACCTATGTGGTAATTTGTGGGCACTTTGTTTTTGCCAAAGGGGATGACTATACACTTTTTGGCATTTAGCTTGAGGCCATGGCTCTGGCACCAGTTGTCTGTTTCTATGAGGCCCTTTTGTAGGATGCTTGTGTCGGCTGGAGAGTCGATTATGGCGCCTAGTTTGCAGTCATCTGCGAATTTGGTGAGCCACAGTCCTTCCGTGTTGGCCTGTACCTCCGAGAAATATATACCGAACAAGAGAGGTCCCAGGACTGAGCCTTGTGGGATGCCACTTGTAACTGGTTTGGAGTCTGACATGGCTCCAACAATTCTAACCATGTGGGTTCTGTCCTTGAGCCAGTTTGCAACCCATCTAGTGACATAGGGGTTTATATTTAAGCTGGTGAGCTTATCTATAATGCCTGAGTGGGGTATTGTATCGAAGGCTTTTGCGAGGTCCAGGTAGGCTGTGTGGACCACCTTCCCCTCGTCAATGGCCTTGGTGACTGTTTCAAAGAAATCAACCAGGTTTAAGAGGCAGGATCTGCCCTTAACAAAGCCGAACTGGGTAGGATCCAGTGTCTGTAGGTCCCCAATATCTTTATTTATGAGGTCCATGATGATCCTTTCCATAGCTTTGCAGACCAAGCTAGTCAGGCTTATGGGGCGATAGTTTCCAGGATCCGTTGAGGCACCACCTTTGTGGAGACGGACCACTGTTGCTGTATGCCACTCTTTGGGTACATATCCTGAAGTAAGGCTGAGACTGAACAGTAGTTTTATGTTTGGGTTTAGCTCTTCTTGGAGTTCATGCAGGATGCATCCCGGGACACCGTCTGGTCCCATTGATGCTGTGTTTTTTTGCTTTGGAGAGGGCGGCTCTTACCTGAGCATCTGAGATGTCAGGGGGGCAGCACTCCGCTGGGATAGATATTTGCCCTTTTGGTGGGGAGGGGGGGGAGTTTGCGCTGAACCTGTCAGCTAGGATGTTGGCAAAGTCTGTGGGTTCAGTGTATTTTTTGTCATTTTGGAGTAATTCTGAGCATATCTGGGAATTCCCACCCAGGTTCCTAACATAACTAAAGAAAGCCTTGTGATTATCCTTAGTGTCCTGTGCAATTTTTCTCTCGAAGCTGGCCTTAGATGATTTTATGAGTGCCCGTAGTTTTTTGCTAATACTGATCAGAGATGCCTTCCTTTTTTGGGATTTTGCTCTATCATGTAGTAGCTTCTTCCTTCTATTGTATAGTTTGTTTATGGCTGGGGTCCACCAGACAGGACGCCTGCCTTTGGAGGATTGGGACTTGGTTTTATTTGGGATTGCATGATCCATGCATTCCTGAAGGTGTTCATAGAATGTGTTTATAAAGGATTCTGCGGTCTGGGCCGTATTTTCCACAGGCCCGGGGGCTTTGAAGGATTCCACCTCAGTTTTGAGGAGTGTGAAATTTGCTTTAAAGAAGTTTTTCACTGTGGTTTTCTGGGCAGGGGGTGGGGTTGGGATGTGAATATCCAGTGAGATTAGTTTATGGTCTGATCTTACCAGTGAGGGATACACTTCTGGTCTGGAGCATAGAGCCCCCATGTTGGTGATGATCAGGTCCAGTATGTTTTCCCCTCTTGTGGGAGTGGTAACAAGTTGTTCCATAGCATTTGAGTTTATAAATTCTAGGAACCTTTGGGCTAGGGTGTTGGAGCTAGAGTAATGCTCCCAGTCTATGTTTGGGTAGTTGAAGTTGCCCAATATAATGGTGTTTGGAGAGACCTTCATATTCTCCAGTGTTCTCAGGAAGGCCGAGTGGGGTTCCTGGGTTTGGGAGGGTGTTCTTTAGCAGGCTATAAACTGGAAGGCAGTTTTACCCACTGTTAGATGCACATGGATAGTCTCTGATGCTTCGTGCTGTGCCACCTACCTGGAGGTGTGGGTATCTTTGACGAATATTGATACTCCCCCTCCTTTTGTGGTTAGGTCCAAGTTTTGGGGCCAAAAATCATGGTATGAGGTATATCCTGGTAGTGCTGAGGTGCTCTCGGGAGCCTTGAACCAGGTTTCTGTTACTGCACAGATATCGATGTTCTCCATGCTAAGGAGAGTTTTGAGTGCGTGCATCTTGAAGTTTAGACTTCTGGCGTTGAGTAGCATTACTCTTAGTTTCTTATCCCTTGTGATACCTATGGAGGTGGGTTTGTCTTTTGAGCCTTGCCTAAAAAAGGCACTATGGGGGTGGCAAGAGCCTTTGCCAATATCCGAAAGCCCAGGGGTGACAGGTGCAAGCCGTCCCTAGCGAAGCATCGTGACTTGTCGAGCATGTCATCCCAGGCTGACAGGCATTGGATCCCCTTTGAATGACACCAATACTTAAGCCAATTGTTCAAATTGATCATCTTGTCTTCATATTGTGGCATCATTCTTGGTGAGGGTAAGATGCTACTCAAGGTCGGGGTCATACCGGCCTGGGCTACATGCTCAGAGAGTTCCTCTATGTCTCTTTTCATGTAGTCCAGGGAGGTACGTCTCAGGTCATTCACACCAGCATGGACAATGACTGAGTCATATTTGTACTTGCCTTGGAGTGACCTGAGTGCTTGTGTTATGTGGCGGATCCTAGCGCCCGACAGGCAGCTCACCGTGACCTTCTCCTTGTTCAGCCTGGTGAGCGGGACATCAGTGTGCCTGACAATAGAGTCACCTATTACAAGTGTATCAGGTGCGTAGTTTAGCCTTAAGGGCTGTGACTGTTCAGCACACTGGCTTTGTGAGCTATGTGTTGCAATTGTTTTGTTTTGGGGTAGCGGTTGCTTGGGTGTCTGCTTTGGAGGTCTCTGCTGCTTAGGCAGATTTTTATTTAGAGCCACCAAGTATGTTTTTGTGTGTTTATGTGTTTGGTTTGCTGTCGTGGTAGGTCTATGTGAGACTGGAATTGCAGTGAGTGTGGTTTCCTTCTCCTCCTGACTGGTTACGCCAGTACTGAGTTGAGAGAGCTTAGCCTCCAGTTTGGCTATATGGTTGCATCTCTCACAATTGTTGGAATTTGTTGGGAGGAGGAGAGGGTTGTCTGTGTACATCAGGCAGTTGTAACATTGCCTCAAGATTCCCAGATTCACCAGCTGGACCGGAGAGGAAATTGACAACTGACCTTTGGGCATGCTAGAATAGTATTGGGAATTCCTTTATAATTGAAGAAAAGGGACAATGGGGAACAAGGTACTTAAGGGGAGTTTGTGAGGGTGTAGTGCTTTTAATTTTTAGTGCTGACTTATATAATTGCTTTAGTGAGCAAGTGCCAGGCTTTAGAGTAGGAATAGGGTGTTTATTATGAGAACTAGATCAGTTCCAAGGGAAAACGTGAAGAGCAGACTTTGTGGAGCCGAGAATGGTTTAAACCCAATTAAGCGGAGCTGCCTGATGCTGCACTATGCGCAACATCGCGCAAAGCCACTGATTGTTCTATCAAAGACAATGATAAGTATGGCAGTGGCTACTTAATGGCTTCAGCTGCAACACTTCGATATTTTGATGGAGGTTTATCAGAGGCTCGGATGGTACATTTTCATTTTTTGAGCAATTTTTTGATGAAGTCTACAGAAACTGAATATAGATTGAAAGAGACATAAGCATTTTCATTTATTTTTTCTGAATTTGTGGTATTTTTCTGATTCATTACAAAGATGGCTAGTAGTATGAAATTTGTGTTTAGCTTGCAGAGAGCAGTGCAGTCACATTGGTTAGTCTGTAGCTAGGGATTTGTCTGCATGGCTTGATGAAGTTAATAATACTGTTCCGGTATTGTTTTGGGTTGTTTCTGTGAGTGGATGGATGAGACGTAGCTGTTGTTTTTTTACTTATTTTTAGGGAAATTAGAGTATTTTAGTTAAGGTTTACTTTGATCTCCCTTCCAGTAATTCCATGCTTTACATGTTAAGAGTCACCACTTGTTTTGTTTCAGCTGTTAACCATTGTGCAGGTTTGATTTTTTTTTTTATTTTCTTTTTGCATAAAGGTGCTACAAAGTTGAAATTATTTGGGAAAGTTTTGATAAAGTAGGTGACTGTAACATCAAGCTGTAGTTGTTTGAGTGGACTCCACCTACATTCCTCTTGGAGATTGTTGAACATAGATTTGTGAAACAATTCCTTTTATTCATTCTGAATTGACATATGCATTTTATGGAATTTAGTTTGCCCCCATATTACATAAACTGGTTGGTGGTCATTTTTGTAGTCTGACAGTATACCAATTGACTGTGTGTTGTTAGGGGTTGTTGTTAAATATTTATTCAAGTATACTTTGTTTGCCAGATGCGTGTGTCAATTTTAGTCAGTTCTTGGATTAGTTGAGAGAGTCCAAAGAGGTTAATGTCTGATGGCTCATTTTAGTAGATAGTGTCATTAGCCAATCAGAGCTAAAGTCTTCTAAGTATTAATATTTTGTGTTATATGTGCTGTTATCCATGACAATGTATCTTCTAAAGGGTTGATGTTATTTGTAAATTGGTTCAGAGGCATATAGAATGTAGTTAGTCTAGTATTTTGAAAAGGTTTAGTTTAATGGTAGCGAGTATTTCTGATTTATCAAAAGTTGGGATTTGTAGGTGGTGTTTAGTTATTTGGAGCTTGTTAAGAGTAGAGTTTACTTAATCTCCCTGATTAATTTGAAAGTGTATCTATTCTATGCCTACTGTTTCCTGATGGGAGCATGTGCTCATCCTGTATTTTAGATTGAAGACAAGTTAAAGGTCATTTGATTGTAGTAGATTGGACTGGGTTAGGTTCAATGTCTCCATAAAAGAGACACTCTAATAATATTAGTACACTGTTTTAAGAAGTTTTAGTCTTATCTTTTATAGCAGATTTGTGTGCTATTTTTTTTCTTATGAGTTGTGAATGGGTTCAAATGTTTAAGTAATTTAATTTTACTATATTAAAAAGTTATATGTGATATTAAGTAAAATGAGTGATCTTTACTATATTAGACATTTCTGTGTAATATTGATTAAAATGAGTGGTTTTTTTATTGTCTTGTGTATAGTGTTATGCCAGGAAAGAGCACTACAGATGCGATGTTTGCTCTGAGAGTGTTGATGGAGAAGTACAGAGAAGGTCAGAAGGAGTTGCATTATGTCTTTGTGGATTTAGAGAAAGCACATGACAGGGTGCCTAGAGAGGAGATGTGGTATTGGATGAGGAAGTCGGGAGTGTCAGAGAAGTATGTAAGAGTGGTACAGGATATGTACGAGGGCAGTGTGACAGCAGTGAGGTCTGCGGTGGGAGTGACGGATGTGTTTAAAGTGGAGGTGGGATTACATCAAGGATCAGCTCTGAGCCCTTTCTTATTTGCAATGGTGATGGACAGGTTGACAGATGAGATCAGACAGGAGTCCCCATGGACTATGATGTTTGCAGATGACATTGTGATCTGTAGTGAGAGTAGGGAACAGGTGGAGTAGACCCTGGAGAGGTGGAGATATGCTCTAGAGAGAAGAGGAATGAAGGTCAGCAGGACTAAGACAGAATATATGTGTGTGAATGAGAGGGAGGATAGAGGAATGGTGAGGATGCAGGGAGTAGAGGTGGCAAAGGTGAATGAGTTTAAATACTTGGGATTGACAGTTCAAAGTAATGGTTAGTGTGGAAGAGAGGTGAAGAAGAGAGTACAGGCAGGATGGAGTGGGTGAAGAAGAGTGTCTGGAGTGATTTGTGACAGACGAGTACCAGTAAGAGTGAAAGGGAAAGTCTACAAGAGGGTAGTGAGACCAGCTATGTTATATGGGTTGGAGACAGTGGCATTGACAAAAAGGCATGAGTCAGAGCTTGACATGGCAGAGCTGAAGATGTTAAGATTTGCAATGGGTGTGAAGGGGATGGACAGGATTAGGAATAAGTATATTAGAGAGTCAGCCCAGGTTGGAAGGTTTGGAGACAATGCCAGAGAGGCAAGATTACGTTGGTTTGGACATGTGCTGAGGAGGGATGCAGAGTATATTGGGAAAAAGATGCTAAGGATGAAGCTGCCAGGTAACAGGAAAAGAGGAAGGCCTAAGATAAGGTTTATGGATGTGGTGAGAGAGGACATGCAGGTGGTTGGTGTGACAGAGCAAGGTGCAGAGGACAGGAAGAAATGGAAACAGTTGATCTGCTGTAGCGACCCCTAACAGGAGCTGCCGAACGAAGAAGAAGAAGATAGTGTTATGTAAATTGTTTGAATTTATATGATGTATTGTTGCTTGGTAATTTGTGATCAATATTAATAGGGGGAATACTTTTGGAAATATTGCAAGTTGAGGTATTGCTGATGACATGTGGTACATTTGATACATATGTGCTACTGTTTGGATCGTGGTTATTTATCCATAGTTGTAAATAGTTTGCAGTGGTTGACTCACTCAGTCATAGTTTTGGCCCTTTTATAGAGTTTTGCCATAGGGAAGAATATAAACTTCCCCGTGTTCAGTTCAGCAGGGCAAGGAGGAGTTGAAGGTGGATGCATTCTTTTTAATGATGGGTAAAATCTACTATGCCTCTTCACCATTCCATCCAGTTGCACGCCTCATTGAAAAATTTAAAGAAGATAGAACAAAATACCCTCATCGTCCTGTTAGCTGGGAAAGATGTGGTTACAGATTCTGAGGTCCATGGCAGTGAAAGAAAGTATCTTAAACAATCTAAAGAAGCTATCCTCTTCTGGAGCAAGGCTTGGTGCCATCTCAGTGTCCTGCTCATCATTTAGATCATCTGCTCTCATAAGTCCTCTCTGCAGGAGTTTTAGTAGGTAAAGCCTACCTCTCTCCAGATGTTCTTTGCTAAGTGGAAGAAGTTATCAGTCTGAGCAGAGAGATAGCACAAGCTACCTTAGTCACTGGATTTTTAATGATTCTGATCTATCTCAGACACCTGTATGACTTTGGTCTCAGTTACTTCATGTCAGGATGCACACCTTCAGCACTTCTACATGTCATGACCTTATAGAAAGCAAAATAATGATCTAGTACTGAATTGTTGTACAGTTCTATAAAGGGTTTCTTCATCTTTAAGTGACTTTAGAGAATCCTTCATGTGTTTGAGAAATAAGTTTTATGACTGATCAGCTTACCCGTCCTTTGTTTGAGCTGGCTGGTTCAGTGGCTGTAAAGCTAATCTATTGAAAAATGCTTTGGTTAGTGGTTATCACCATTGCTTGTAAGATCTCCAAGCTAAAGTCCATCAATAGTAGGGAGTTATTTTTCATCTTTCATATGAATCAGGTGTCCCAAGTCTTATCCACAGGACAAAATCCATGCCTTTATACTTTGGACATGCAGCAGCATCTCAGGTTTTACCTGAAGGAATTCACATTTGGGTAGACAGAACAGTTGTTTGCCTACTTTGCTGAAGGTAGAGATGAATTAGCTGTGGCTAAGTAAACCCTTTACAAGTGGACAGCAAATGCGTTGTGTTTTGCTATCAGATAGTGAACTGCCCTTTGGAACATCTGTCCAAGCCCGTTCTATGAGAAGTATGCTGCTTTTAGTGCTGCCTTCAAAAATATCTCCTTTGCAGATATTCCTGCCATGGCAAGTTAGTCATAGGCTCACAACATCACTGAGTAGTATCACTTTGATTGTGATTCCCCAAAACTGAGCTTCCTTCAACAGTCCAGTAGTTCTGGACTCCGTATTCTGAAGCTTTGTGTTTTGCCTTTTCTCTAGCTGCCACTTCCCATTGTAAGATGTCTTGGAATTTTCCCAAAAGGTCCTCAAATGCAGAAAGCTTCAAAAATCATATATATCAGACATGTACTAGCCATGTTATTTGAGCTGTAAGGTTGTCTTCTGCAATGGGTGTTTTTTACCCTCCCCGTGTACCCTGCTTGTGTAGACAGCAATTGTAAAAAGATGTTCCTGTAACTGGGCAAGTATTTAATTTTTACACCACATTTGCTTTTCTGTGTCTTTTATGCCCTGTATATATGCTTTGTAACCCCCCCTTCATTGTAAGATGGGTTGCCAACTGGCTCCCAAACCAGAAACACACTATTAAAGTGGGTGACTCGACATCAACCAGCAGACCTGTTACCAGTGGGGTGCCACTGGGATCAGTGCTGGGCCCCCTACTGTTTAGTATATACTTCTCAGAAGTTTAGGTCAAAACTAAGGAGTTGTGGCTGACCAAGTTTGCAGATGACTGCAAACTAGGTGCAATCATTGAATCCCCAAATCTTGTCAGTATACTCCAGGATGGTCTCACGCAGAACAATGACTGGTGTATTAGTCACGGTCTCAAACTGAATGCAAAGAAATGCATCATCGTTCCCTTTGGTGCAAACAATGTCCCTTCACACTATCAAATCAACAGCAATACCCTAAGTACTCATGAAGCGGTAAGGGACCTAGGATATCAGGTTGACTGCAACCTTAACTTCAACCACCATGTGTCTACCATAATAAGGAAAGCTTTTCACATAGCACACTTGATTAGTAAAGGCATCACCTCAAGAGCAAAATAAGTTATACCCCCCCTATACTCTGCTTTTAGCTGGCTCATGAGTGAGTATAACACCCCATTACTAGGCACCTGCAGCAATTAAAGAGACCTCAGAAGTTTCTAACCAAGCAGATCAAGGGGCTCCAGTATGTGCTTTACGCAGACTAAAGTCCCTGTAACTATACTATATGTCATATAGACTTATTAGGGGAGACTTATGCTTGGCCTACAGAGCAATCCAAGACCCAAACCTAATGAACTTGCTGCATATCCGTAAATCAAATGGGTCTAGGGCTACCCTTTCAAGGGACTTAAATATGGCCTGTGACTTAAATAGGACATGGTGGAGGGACAGATTTATCTCCCAACGACTGCTACGTCTTTGGAACAGGTTACCAATTCATGTGAAACAGAGCACCTCTATGACACTGTTCAAGAGGAACCTGGATGAGTGGATTGTGCACCATAAATACTTACCAGGGATAGTGCCCAGAACCATCCTGAACATGGGCAGTCATCACTAACATGGCCACAAGCCTCCTGAACATGGGCAGTCATCACTAAAGGCAATCTTGGGTATTGAGTAGCACTTCTATGGTATTACATTGGGTTGAAACGGCTAAGCTTAAAATGACCTCTGGGTAGATAGCCTATTAATCTCCTATGATCCCATGATCATATGCTGTACTCAGTCAGTGCATGGGAGTAAAACCAGGGAATTCAGATGATGAACATGACCTCCTAGAACTGGCCATGATTTTTTAATTTGTGCTTCAGCCATGAGGTATGCAGATTTGCAACTGTGGGAGGCAGAGAAGTTTGTGAGCCAATCAAACTGTACCTGTTCCACTTCATTTTCACATACCTGTCTGCATATGGGGGGGGGGGGGGGGGAGAAACAAACATAATATGACCTTTGCTAAAAGTAGGTAATTTTGATGTCTGTGTCTCTTGAGAGGAGAATAGAAATACTGATTAACTCATTCATCTGAAAGTAAGACAGCAAGTTATTTGTTGGCAGAGAGTTGCCATGGGTACTTAACAGGTCTAACAAGTCTGTAAAATCTTCATATTAGTTATTTTAGTATATATTTATGAGGATGAAAGGATTCCATAACATTTTTTTTCAGGTTAAAGGTGCAGCTCTGTATTAACTTTGTGTGGGCTACAGTTTACTGACACAGCACTGCATTAACTCTAAGGTAGATTCATAGGTTCATAAGTGCATACTAGGTTAAAGGAAAACTCCACCTTCTCCTACAATTTAACTCAACTCTTAGGTTGCCTTTCTCCCTACAATATGATTCCAGTACTCTGTAGGCACCAGAAACCTGCTTGTACTTTATAAAACTTTCATTTCCTCACTTTGGTATCGAAGGGAAAGACTGCCCATTTTTTTAAGCTTAACTTTTCACATAAGTTGCAGAGGAATTTGTCTACACCTGCATGACATACCACAGACACAGATAAATTTGTAGTCAGGAGCTCAGGCTGCTGTAAACAAGACAGAGAGGTATGAAATTGTTTTCTGTTTTCTTTATTGCAGAGAGGAAGGGAACTTACACTGATTCACAGCTGTTTCCAATGCAGGCATGCCTTTCATATCAAAATGAGCAATTAGATCATTCAATGGTCCAAAGGGAGTTGTCATATATTTTGACAAATTTACATAAGCAGCATCACAGTATTGAAATACTAAGCTTTAAACTTTAAATATTTATTGTTTATACTAATTTACATTTTAAGATGACTTGAATGTAGTATCAAAGATGTCTGTGACATTTAAAGAAAAGTCAAAAAATATATATTTTTTGTAATTCTTGTAAAGCATCAGCACATTTACCAAAGTGTAGGGGAAGGGCTGTCAAGTCATCTTGGACTACAAAAAGATACTTTGAATAAAGGCCTGCAATTTAGCAACTGTTTTGGTTACAGCTGTATAATTCCTTCGTTTACTATAAAACAAGCCCTGAGACACACACAAATGAGGGTCATTCAAGAAATAAAAGCAGCAGTCCTGTTACAGACAGTATACAAGATGACAGTGACTGACACTAGTTCCATTATATGTCAATGGCATGGGAATATACCACTACTTCCTTATGACATGTCTAGCATGACTCATATAAAGCAGACTTGAAATGGATTATGGGAAAGAGAAAGGCTTGAAGAAAAATAAGATTACATTGATATGCCAAGCCCCACTGACAGCCATTTTGCATAAAACATATTAAAATTTTATAAGAAACAGTCAGAGTGATTTTGAAATGTTAAAATAACTCGGAAAACAGAGGCATAATGAAAATTGTTTTTTTTTTTTAGTTCTAAGGTGGAGTTTATAAGGTTGGGAAGTTCAATGGTTAAGATGTTTACCTTACAGACATAAGGTGCAAGGTTTGATTCTCACATGGGGTAGTTGGCTAGGCTTAAAATAGCCCACAAGGGCAATTAGCCTAGTAGTAATCTACGAACCTGTAATGACCACTGGGGCTTTTATAAGCCTAGCCAAGCATCCCAATTGTATACTGCAAGTTTATATGCCTTAGAGGTTATTTTAAGGGGTATGTGTAAACTATGACAAGATTTACAGGTTCCATCTTTCCATTAGTGACATACATGCTAGATCCAGAATATATTTCCAATTTCCGGTCCTCTGGTCCAGTCTTCTCTTAAAGAGCTCTGCTTCACATGCATGGGAAACCTGTTCCAGAGAAGAACTCTCTGAGACACATACTTGCCCCTCCAACATGTCCTGTTTATGTTGCAAGCAAAGTTTAAAGGTTTAGATTGAGTAATACTGATGCTGTTTATTTTGCAGATATGCAAAAGGTCCATCAGATTGGGATCCAAGGATGCCTTATATGCAGACTTAGATTAACTATCAACAATCTGCAGGAAACAGAGTATAGAGATAAGGCTGTGAGGAAGTCTGCATGGGACATGATGTTTACGCCCTGTATTCTTTTTTTAAGGAACCTCTGTGGATGTTTCATTTGCTGCAAGTGCCTGGTAAGTAACATACCGAAGGGGGAGTAGTACTCAATGATGGGCCTAATGAGGTCCAAATACATTGGAACAATGACTTCCTTTGACCTAGCTGCTAAGCCCTTGCTTATAAGATGAGCAACACAGAACAATTTCCTTACTACCATATTGGGTGAAAGCCAGGTTACTATCTGTATAAGTACTGAAATAACTGACTACTGGTTGCACTGTTAAGGATGTGTTATCAATGAGGTGATTTCCATAGGGTGGCTGAGTTCCAAAGGGTATTATGCATTTCTTGGCAGTGAGTTTGAAGCTGTGGCTTTGGCATGAGTCATTTGTCTGTATTAATCCTTCCTATAGGATGCTAATGTCTTGGGGGTTTCTATGACTGATCCTAATTTACAATCATCTGCACATTTGGTCAGCCAGAGGCCCTTGACATTGGCCTTGACTTCCAAGAAGTAAATGCCAAAAAGGAGTAGATCCAGCAGAGAGACCTGAGGGACTTCACTAATGACTGGACTCTTTGTGGAGGTGATCTCCTCATCCTAGCTTCCTGGGTCCTATTTGAGAGCTAGCTGGCTATCCAGCACGTCACAGGGTTTATGCCTATATCCATGAGTTTTTTTTACAATGCCCGTGTGGAGTACTGTATCAAATGCTTTAGCTACGTTAAGGTAGGCAGTATGCACTGTTTTTCCTAATAGATAAGGTATGCATTAGATAGGTCTGGTTTGCAGGAAGAAGCACTGAAAATGCTTACACATAAGTCATAAACAGCAATATATTAAGGTCTGCATAAGTGGTATGTTACTGTTTGTTTTTTTATTTGCACTTGTCTACAAGGAAATTCTGACTGAGTAAAGTATTCCTTTCAGCAGATGCACAGGGAGAAAAGCTCAACAAAAATAAATGATATACAAAGTATTACACCTCTCAAATGTACAGATTTTCCCAGAATGTCCAGATTTGATCTCATATTTTTGTTCCATTTTTCAGAAAATTGTGGTTTTTCTAGGAAATCATTAGCAAATCATTGAAGACTGAAGTCAGAAAACAATGACAGACATCTGAGCTTCAGACTGCACACCTTTCAGAAAATTCATGCTAATGCAAATCCTGTTATGTTATCAACTTTCTAAGTTAGTAAGAGCAATATTTAAAAATTGTCCCTATTTTTGGGCCTTTGCCCCCCCCCCCCCATTATTTATGGCTTTGTCCAGATTTCTTGCTGTAACTGAAAGGTATGCACACGTTTGCAGTAACAAATATTTAGTAAGGTAATATTTTCTTTAGTAAATACTAAACTAATTAAATGCTCTACAATAGTTTAGTATTTACTACACTAATGAAAAGCTCTACATTATTCTACAGTTCCATCTGTGGAGGTATTTAACAAAACAACAAACAAACAAACATACATGTTGTGTCTATTAAAATATCTTCAGACATGAAGCACGGACTTTGCAAATATTCCTAGATGTAGGCAGACTGCCTCTGCAGAATCACAAGGTGCTGGGAAACAAAGTAAAGACATAATTATTAATTTAATTTCTGCTCTGGGCAGCTGCCATTAACCTGTAGAGCTTGGAGTTTTGAGCTGCTGCAAACCACACTTGCTTGTTTGCTTTGAAACTAGACTTTTCCATGTATTGGGCTACCTCAATTCAAGCATGCCTAAAAGGGGTAGAAAATTAAACGTACAATGTTGCTTGAGACTAGCTTTAAAGGGAGCATTGCAAATGGAACTGGGGAGGGGACAGAAGTATTGTGCTCAGCATACAGTAAAGCAGATCAATCCAGCCATGACTGGTTACCAAAGCTTGGCCAGCTCAACAAAAGGCAAATCATAGTTTTAAGCTGTACCTGCAAATAAAGCAGTGAAGCACAGAGCACTTCCATGCTCTGAAGACATGGTAAGTACATCTGGACAGACTTAGGTAAAGCCTTGCTAGTGGAAGGCAAGTAGGTTGTTGTACTGTGGATTGCTTTTCAGTTTTTAGCTTCTTACTGTTTTGGTTTCAAAATAAAACAAAAACATGTAAATTTAACTGCTACTTAAAGGAGCAGTTATTCACCCTGGATGGCCTACTGGAGCTTGACCATTAAGGTTAAAAATAGTGGAACCATTCATTTTGTAGATCATACAGCAGTTTTCTGACAAACAAATACATATTACAGAATTAATATGGATATTGTCCCCTCTAGAGTCGTTCACTCAGCAGCATTGCCCTACATTTTTGGTTCCTTGTGCAGGAATACCAAAGGTTACATGGCATGGCATTCTGCCTTCTCTTGGGTCACCAGACCATTGAAATGCTCAAGAAGGATTTCCAGTTAGTACCTGTTTCCAGAGTGGCAGTAACAGGAGAATGTTACCATGCGTTCAGTAATTTGTTTTAGTGTCTATTGCTTGTGGTGATCAAATAGAAAAAAAAATCATGTCTTTTTCCTGAATGCTAGGCTTGCTATCAGGACTGGTCTTTGGTCAACTGGTGCCCTAGGCAAAAAGACTCCACAGTGCCCTCCCCACACCACTTGGTGCCCCCATCCTGGCATACCTACACTATCCAGATTACTGGAGAAGCAACCCTGCTAGAGCGGCGCCCTTGGCGGCCACCGAGTTGGCCTATGCCTAAGGCCGGCTGTGCTTGCTATATATAATGTATCTTGCAGTCTTTTTTTAATCCAGTAACAGTCATATTTAAAAAAAGGGGCATCCAGTATCTTTGCTTTTAATGTACAGTAATTGTTCATAAAAGGTTCCTTACACCCAACTCCAGAATGTCACTTGCCCAAGCATACTTTCTCCCTAACCTCTTCTACAGCTCGCAAATCTTAAGTAGCTTACAGTCCTCACTACCTTCCAAACTCGAAACTGCCTTACAAAAAAGTTGCTAGATTTGCAGCTAATCTGCCTTCTAAATCATATCACCGTCATGCTCTCTGGACACTCAGCTGGCTAGAATTTCCTAAGCAACTCTTTACTCAACTTCTCATCATCCATTCTATCCTAAACAAGCCATTCTCCTGCCCAAACATCTCCTCAATTGTCTCCCTCTATAACCCCCCTCAATCCCTCAAAAGCTCAGACCAATGTCTCTTACAGATTCACAAACCTAAAAAATCAATTGGATAGAATCTCTACAGCTACTTTCCAGCTCTTTCCTGGAACAAGCTTCCCATGACCCTCAGAAATATTACCCATGTCCATGAATTCAAGAAAACTCTCAAAAATGACCTAAACAGCACCTGGAGCTGTCACTGCAGTCATCCCACTTGAACCCATTCCGTTTTCCTTCATTACCCTCTCCATTCCTTCCTTTCTTTCCTAGTCCTCCCTTCCATCTAATTCTCTTATCAAAACCAGTAACTTCCTTATTATGCTAAGACAGTCATCTACTACTGTCCTTTACTTCTTAGTTCTGGAACCGTGCCACCTGCATCCATATTGCAATTTGCTTTTTATATTAAGTATCTACACCTACTGTAGCTTATAAAACAAACTGCTTTGAACTGTATAGTTGTTCACTGATGACAATCTTAATGTGTTTTGCCAGTTTTTAGTTATTGCCTAATCCTATACTTACTATTAAGTTTAAATGTCTCTGTTGCTGTTTTCTCTTACTTGTACTGTTATGAACATTTGCTTAATTATTTTGTTGTATATATTTTACTGTATTTTACTTCAGTCTTGTAATTTTTCTTACTTAGTTGTACTGTGGAGCTTTTCTCTCCGGGCCTCCGCTAAAAAAGGGCATTAGCTCATTCAGACTATCCCAGCCAACAAATGTCAAATAAATAAATAAAAATGTTATATACGGTATACCCAGTAACACTGGTTGGTTACTGTTTTCAGCATTAGTGATATAATTTCAGAACAGAGTCCAGCATGTCAAAGAGCTTCACTGGAAATAGCAAGTCATGGTCAATGTGGCTTGCATCCTTTGAATGAGACGTTAAACACCTGGAACCATGGATGTGCACTCATCAACCATTGCTATAGGTAGCTTGGTTGAAGTGAGCATCCCAAGACAATGTAGTATATATCATGTTTACTAACATGATATATCATGTTTACCAACAACCACCTACTACTTAAACAGACTGACACACAGTGTGAGAGATGCAGTTATTTAATGCGATTGGAGGCAAAACTCTTACATGAAGACACTAGCAATAGCAAGCAGGTTGTCAGTACCACACAACATGACAGTAAACCTATAACACGCAGATGAGAACAAACACATAGATGTATATATGCTGAGGTTCTTAAAAGTAAGCTACTTAAAATGCAAAGGCCTCTTAAATGTAACCTAAGAGATAAGTACCCTCAGCAACCTCACAAACACACATCAGAGGCAGCACTCACCATGAAACATTTGTCAAAGAGTCACAGTATCTCATTTCAAGAGTCCATAAGGCAAAGCTCTACTCAATCCAACATCATAGTCATAGGTGACTCCATTGTGAGACACCCGGATGCACTGCTCATCACATTGTGAGATACACTGATGCACCGCTCATCACATTGTGAGACACACTGATGCACTGCTCATCACATTGTGAGACACACTGATGCACCGCTCATCACATTGTAAGACACACTGATGCACCACTCATCACATTGTGAGACACACTGATGCACCGCTCATCACATTGTGAGACACACTGATGCACTGCTCATCACATTGTGAGACACACTGATGCACTGCTCATCACATTGTGAGACACACTGATGCACCGCTCATCACATTGTGAGACACACTGATGCACCGCTCATCACATTGTTAGACACACTGATGCACAGCTCATCACATTGTGAGACACACTGATGCACTGCTCATCAGGCTGTGCAAGAACAGGGTTATGGTCAGTTGCCAGTCAGGTGCCAGAATTCCCCTCATCATGCAGGTATTCTAGTCCATGAACCACAAGTACACGTATGTCATAGTCATAGTACACCTTAGTGTAAATGACTTGAGATGTACCTCCCTGGAATATATGAAGAGAGACATTAAGGAACTCTCAGAATATGTGTCCAAGGCAAGTATGAACCTATCCTTGAGCAGCATTTTACCTACACCAAGAATGAGGACAATACAAACAAAAGATTATTGACTTCAACAATTGGCTTAGCTTCTGGTGACATTCCCATGGGGTCCAATATATGTCTACCTAGGAGGAGATTGTAGTCCTAAATGCTTTGTCAGGAATAGTTTGAATCTATCCCCCCAAGTTTTTCTTATATTGGCTAAAACTTTGTCCACCTCCATAGTGCCTTTTTAGGCAATGTCAGTCCTCAGTAGCCTTCAACATAATGAAACAAAATCTGGATAACATAAAGGTATTGCTGCTCAAACAAACAATTCCAATCCTTACAAGCACTCCTTACCCCGGAAAATATCAGTATATGCATTGTTATGGGGACCTGGTTGGAGACCAGTCACAGTACCCCATCAGGGCAGGGATTCAATACCTACCATATGTTCAGGCTCATTGCACTAGATGAAGGCACTAAAATGTCCCTGTATTTGTAAAAAAATACACTTCACCTCCAATCTAGCTAGACAGAATAACAATCTAGAACTTCTCCCCATCCAACTTATGATTGACCAGACACCTTATCATATCATGGATAACTATAGGACTCCCTTTTAGGTCCTCCTCAGTCCATAGCTCCTACCTATCTAGTATGGAGTCCCTATCCATTAAGCCAAAGTCTCTTAGTTGACTTCAGCAACCCCACCATTAACTGGCAGAAATATACCTTGCCTGATACGTATACCCATAGAGTTCCGAATTTCATCAATATATACAAACTCTCTGGACCAGTTAGTCTAGACCACAACCACTGGCAATACAATCCTGGATTTGGTCCTCACCAACATGGAACAGCTCTGCTTCCTGGCAATTGTAATTCCCTCTCTGGTCAAATTGGTCACATTCACCTTAAGAGTAAAGCCAGAAGCATCCTCTAATACCTTGGTATTAAGAGATTATGCCAAGACTAATCTACTGAAACTGAGTGATGACCTGGCAAAATTAAAGCTTCCAACCCAATGGCCCTACTCCTTATGCAAAAATCCTTTACTGCCAAATGCAAATTGCTGCATAGATGCATCTGTCCCCCTCCAAAGTAAATACATTGCCAAATTCAAAAATAAACCCTTTTGTGGAGTCCAAATATACACACTCTATAATAAAAGAAAAACGCTCATTACTTGTAAAAATAACTGTAATTCTTAAGACGCAAAAAGAGCTCTTCCAAAACTTAACAGGGAACCCTGAACCCTGATAAAATCAACCAAAACCAAACATGACATAAAAACTGCCATGCAGGCAAAGGACCTCAAAAAAAAAAAAAGTACCCCAAAGCCTTTTTTTAACTATGTTAGAAATTTCTGAAACAATGCCCAGCACTGTGAAAAGCTAATAGTAAATTATATCACATACTTGGACCCAGAAAATATAGCCAATCTAGTAGTGAATAAATTTAGCCCCTCTCCCCCCATACATTCCCAGATCTCATACCTGCATCTACACCCCCCCCAAATCTCCTATGAAGAGGTCCTCAAGGCATTATACAAGGCTAAGAAAACTGTTTCTATCAGGCTAGATAACATGCCGGGCTGCTTACTGGCCAGTCTAAAATATGATCTGTCAGACCACCTACAGTGGCTATTCGCTGTCAGTCTCCAAACAGACCTTGTGCCAGATGAATGCAGAACAGCAACTGTCATCTCTTTTTGCAAAGGTAGGGCATCAACGGACCTGGGAAATTACAGACCTGTAAGTTTGACCAGCCTCATCTGCAAGGCTAAGGAAAAGATCATTGTGTAATTAATAAATAAAGACATTGTTAAACTACAAGTTCTCAACCCACACCAGTTTTTATTTCTTAAGGGCAGATCCTACATACTTAACATGGTTTATTTCTTTGAGAAGACTACTGATTACTGAAGTAATAGATGAAGGCAGATCATACTGCATATCTAGACCTCGCAAAAGTGTTCAACACCATCTCACACTCAGGTATGTTAAAACCTATGTAACTCATCATCACTATCAACCCCCTTTTTCATTTTCTGCGTGGGGTTGGGGTATCATTTCAACTGTCACCATCTGTCTCTATTTAATGCCACTCTCTTACCTTCTTCAACTCTCATGCCTGACAGTTGTAGATCTTCTCTCATGCAATCCATCCACCACTTTGCTGGATGCCCTTGTTTCCTCTTGCTTTCTTCCTTTCTGGCCCAAATCTTCTTCACCAGACAGTCTTCTGCTTTTCATCACATGTGCCTGAACCACAGTAATCTGTGCTCTTTTACCTTTTCTGCAACTGAAGCTACTTTGGCTTCTGCTGTTATGTCCTCATTTTTTCATATGCCCCACAGTGTGCATCCTACTACCTGTCTCAGGTAATTCATCTCCAGCACCTCTAGCTTCCTCAACTACTCTGCCTTTTCTTTCCAGGTTTCTGTACATTCAGTAGTACTGGCCACACCACTGTTTTCTACACCTTACTTTTCAGCTTCTTTGGCATTCTTCTGTCATATACTACACTTAATACTAGGTGTCAGTTGGCTGCAGCCACTCTGATTCTAGCTTTGACCTCCTCATTCAGACTTTTCTGCTCAACCACCCCTCCCAGATGCTTGAAGCTGTTAACCTGTTCCACTATTTCCCTTCTATCTCAGTTCTCAATGTCTGCTTTCCCCATTTGCTGCCATTACCATTGTCCTATCTGTACTCAGCTTCATCCCATGTGCCTTCAATTTTGCATCCCATTCCCCTATCGTTTGCTGAAGTTCTTCCTCAGGGTCTGCCTGTAATGCCATATTGTCTGCATACAGCAAGTTTGTTGATCTGTTCCCCTGACCTTTTCGCTAATATAGTCCATCACCAGTGGGCACTGGTTTATTTGAACCCTGATGCACACCCACTCCCACTGGGAACACCTCTGTGAGACTGAACACTGTTTGTACATGAGTCATGGGGTCCTTGTACATAGCTTGCACTAATTTTACCGCTGTTTCTGGGACTTTGAGCCACCATAAGGATTGCCCAAATCATCTTTCTTGGAACCATGTCATAATGCTTTCCTCAGATCTAGGAATGCCCGGTTAGACTCTTTCTTCATCTGTAGCTTCTTCTCAACTATCTGTATCACTGCAAACATTGGGTCAGTTGTGTTGCACCCTGATCTAAATCTGAAATGCTCATCTCCCATCTTACTTTCAACTTCTCTGCTTATTTGTTTATCAGTCACCCTCTCTAGAACTTTCATGCAATGTGACAGGAGTTTAATACCCCTGTGCTGCCCACAGTTGTGAATGTCACCTTTGCTCTTGAACACTGGCACTGGTATGCTTATTTTCTAGTCATCTGGGATATGCCTTTCTCTCCACACTGCTATGAGTACCCTCATGATCCATTTCTCCCCATCTCACCCAACATCTTTATCATATCTACTGTGACCTCATCTGAACCTGCTACTTTCCCTGAATTCATTTTCCTTAGTGCTGTTCTTACTTCTTGTATGGTGGGCTTCTCCTCTTCTCTTATCATAATCTGTGACTAGGGCAATACAGCTTCTGTGGGGTTTTCTTCATTCAGAAGCCACCTTTGATGCCCCGTGGACTGGTAAGCATGTTGTTGCTGGCATCCTTTATGAGGGATGCTTGGCTATCTTCTTTATCTTTCTGTCTTGGCCTTGCAACCTGACATAGTTTCCTTGTGCTATCCACTAAATAGTTTTCCAGAAGCTGGTAGAGTGTCTCTGATAGCTTGTTCCTTGCTCTTGCAGTTTTCTTTCTTAGCCTTTTTTTTAGCCAACCAGTATTGCTTCCTATCCCGACCAGTATTCCTTCCTATCCCGGTCTGTCTTTTCTATCTCCCACTTCTTCCTACACTCCTTTTTTTGATTCTGTATTCTCCCACCAGCTTTCCTTATGTACATTATTTCCATACCTGACTCGGCCTCATATCTGTTCAGTAGTCCTCACACATGTTGTTTTGAAGCACTGCCATTCTTCAACTCCACCTATTGTCTCTTTTTGAGGTGCTAGAGTCTTCTGCAATTACTTGAACTGTTGTACCCTCTCTAGTCAATGTCCAGGTCTTCAGCCTGGCCTGTGTTGACTTTAGAGCCTTCTCTGATCACTGTTTGCAGGTGAGTGTGGCAACCAGTGGTTTATGTTGTGGGGTGACTGTTTCACTGGGTATGACTTTGCAATCACTGATTATACCCCAGTGCCCTTTCCTTACTAGTAGGAAGTCTACCTGAGTTGCACTTTGGTCACTCTTGTATGTGATCTTTAGACTGTCTCTCTTTCTGAACCATGTGTTAACCACTATCAAGCCATTTACTACAGACAAGTATCCTTGGCCTCTCTTTCTTTATTGTTGTTGACTTACCCATGTGGACCCAAGCAGTCTTCATATCCTGTTTCTTTTTTTCCCCAATGTGTGCATTCAGGTCACCAATTATCAATACCAATTCATGTTGTCCTGCTTTATCTAGTAGGTTCTGCAGCTGCTGTCTGAATGCATTATTTTGCTCACTAGCATAGGCCAATATTATGAATACTACCCTATCCTTCCACTGGAGTCTGTCCTCTTCCTGATTAGTAGACTGTAGATCTCAAGCCTGGATAGACAGAATTTCCAGCCTCATCCTTACCATTATGTCATCCACTTCCAAGCTGCATCCTGTCACTAAGCATACACTAAATGTAGAAATTCTTGGTTTATGTTTGGCAGGTTGATTGGCTTTACTTCCAGCTTTCACTCAACAGAGCTATGCCAGGTAACTGAAACTGGGCAGCTTGACACCAGCCACCAGTAGCTTATTGTCCCAGGGTTGCTTGGCTTTTTGATGGCACACATTGGCCAATAGGGGCACATATACTCTTCCCACAGTTGACATACATCCAGTCTGAGTAGGCCAGGTCCTCAACCCACTTATCACCAGCAAACACCTTTGTCCATTTGGTGGCATTAGTCAACACAACCGAATTACCTAGAGCCATATTTTGCACCACTGAATGGCTAGCCCTGCCACAGCATGCAGTCTGTGATCCATGTTCTCCTAGCTTGAGGATAATGCACACCACAGTAGATGCCCAAAGCAGATAGTTTATACAACTCTTCCCCTTAAACAATACCATGTAGAGTCTGTGCTACTTTCCACAGCTCCATTTGTGGGTGAGTTTGAGATGTAAGGAACCCCACAGAGACACAGGGAGAACATGCAAACTACAAACAGGCATTGACCAGAGGCCAGGATCAAAACCTGTACCTTGTACATGGGAGGTAAAGACGTTAACCATTATACCAACTTGTTTCTACACTCCCTCTATGTACCTCATTGGACAGCAAATTGGCTAACAACTCAAACCCAGGATACTAGTGTGGACTGCTCTACCACCTCAAAAAGACCTATCAACAGCAGTGTATCCTAGGGTTCAGTCCTTGGGCCACTCCTCTTTGGCATTTATTTCTCAGACATCAAAGTTAAGGTTAAGCTTTTAAGGCTGACCAGGTTAGCAGATGACTGTAAACTTGATACCATCATAAACTCCCCAGAAAACACCAAGGATTTTTGCTTGGAAATGTTTGCATAGATATTTTTATACCCGAAGTAGACTCCAGAGAATTTTTTGTCAGGTAGATAGCAAATGTTGGAAGTGTGATGGAGAAGAAAGGGGTAATTGGGAACATATTTTCTGGGAGTGCAGTGAGCTGGCAAACTTTAAGGATTCCTGCTGGATGCACTGTCGGAGATGCTGGGTGGGCAGAGATGAATTTTCTGAGCTATGATACAGAATCATAATTGCTTAGACATGGTAGGGTCTTACTGTCTGTAATTATGGTGGCTGCCAAAAAAGCAATTACTAGAAAATAGAAATCAGAATCTAAACCAATTATATTAGAAGTAGTGAATATGGTAACAGAGATAAAACAACTGGAACTGAGATCTTTAGAAAAGGGTATGGCCAAACTACACAGGAAAAATGGGAATTGTGGAACAATACATACAGGGGAAGAATAAGGTTTAAAAGAAGGCAGGACTTTAATGAGCTATGTAATGTTTGACTGAAAATGATTGGGTAGATTGTAAGTGATGTATAATGTTTGCAGCTGGGAGTGTGTCAGTTTGGTTTGTGATGTAAAATGCTTGCAACTAGGATTAAGTCAGTGTGGTTTGTTTTCATTTATATAAATGTATGATTGCTTATGTTGTAAGTGATGGTTTAATAAAGATGTTTCTTGTTTATAAAAAGGGTCAGGAACTGAATAATTTATGTCATGTTGCTTAGATTATATGATATATAGCAATATGTGTGAAGCATAATGTTTATTAATTTTATCTTGTTAATACAGTTTGATTATTTTTATATAACTGCAAATGTGCCTGTCACAAGTGATAATTCAATAAAGGTGTTTAAAAAGAAAAGGACAGCCAATAGGAGTACAGTTGTTTTAAAAAAAAAATCCTCCAAGAGGACCTTCACAACGAGTAGCTGGTGTCAAGACCACTAACTAAAACTGAATGCTAAAAAATGTATAAGAGTGTCCCTTGGCAAGCAAGAAGTCCCTTGTAACTATCAAATTGACAAACACACCCATGAAAATTCAACCAGTAGTTATGGACCTACAAAAATATGTAGACAACAAAATGTTCTTCAAACACCACTTATCAACTATTGTGAGAAAGTACTTTTTTCATTGCGCAGTTTATTACCAAGGGTATGGCATCCAGGTCCAGGGATGTGATCATCCCACTGTATTTCACACTCACACCCTATCCTGTCAGAACTACTCCACATTTGCAAGTACAATGGAGCATAAACACTTGATCAAAAGATCTAAATCTCTTTTGCAACAAAAGTAGAGCATGTTGGAGGGACAGATGTGCATCACAGGGAATACAACTTCTTTTGAATTGTCTGCCTCTCCACATAATGCAAAGTACTTCTTTTACACTATTCAAATGTTATGTGGACAATGGGTGGGTAACCACAAAATCGTCACTGGTTTAGCACACTTGTACCGCATGGATAGGGGCAACATGTAAATGGTCTGCTCATCTCTGGGTTATTCATAGTTAAAATATGAGGGCTAAAAACTTCATGAGAATGTATGTCTAGGCTTCTAAAGATCCTCAAGGATCAATAGCTTAGTAACTATCTGTGATCCTTTGTAACTACGGGTATGATAATTGTTTTCATAAGTAAAACTAAAAACTCAAGTTTATGGGTACATACAATATTCTTGATGGTTTCTTATAAAGAATTATGGAAAATGTAACTAAACACCTATAAGCCATGTTAAACAAAATGTTAGCATGTGGACATATCCATGACCCATGTAAATAGGCTGTGGTGGTACCGAGTCACAAAGGTGATGATCGCACCTTCTTAAACAACGTCAGGCCCATCAGCTTGAACAGTGTTCTATGTAAAATCATGGGCAGAGGCATAATGGAGTGTAAGCAAAATAATACTGGAGGCCTTCTTCTGCTATGGAGCAGTATGCATTCATTAAATGGAGATGCTATTTGAACTTTCTGGAATTCTCTGAATAGGTAAAAGCAAAATGTCATAAGCATGCTGCTTATCTTGACTTTGTTAAAGTATTCATCACAGTTCCACATATGAGTAAAATGCTGGTTAAGCAAAAGGATACAATAATTTTAGATGGGGTATCAATGTTGTCCCATAGGGCTCCATACTGGGGTCACTTGTTCTTTTCAGATATATAAGTAAAAAATAAACTCTAGAGAACCAAATATGCTGATGACTGCCAAATCAGCAATATAGTCACCAATAAAATATGCAAATGCTGTCCAAGATAGTCTATAAAACACATACATTCGATGCAGCAGCAAGGATTTAACTTCTGGTGTCACTAAATGCAGCACAATGAGACTTGCAAATAAGACCTAAATTATGATTACTGAATAAATTCTTAAATCTTAAAAAAATTATGCCCTCAATAAAAATATTGGGAAATTGGTAGACAAAAGTTTAAACTTTTACAAACACAAAAATAAATCATTGCAATATACATCAATTTTTATTAGCAAAATATTAAAATTAAACTCAGAACTGCTGCTTCAGCAACAAACTGCCTTCTAGGTTAACTAAATGAAAAAAGTATCCAGAATATGTACCTTAAATTGAACCATAACTAATTAATCATTCCCAGCCAATTAATCATTTAAATAAGCTGATGAGGAGGACAGAACCAGGGTAGTAAAATATTAATAATAGCCAGACTGTAATGCAAAACCTACTGGAAGATGGAGGTATGTCAAGATGTAGAAAGCCAGTGTAGGCAGAACATGAGCATGATCATCCAAGCTTGGGATAATAGCCCGTGCTGGCATATCTGAAAGTGCATGAAAGTGTGGACAAAAGGAGATAGGTGGTCCTTACAGTGACACAAGTGCTCACATCACCACCAGAGGGGGGAGTAGGCTATTCATAGTAAAAATGTCCTCATAGCCATAATGCCAACAGGGGCACAACTAACCCAAATGCCTGCCTGTATGATCCCCCCCAATGACTCCTGCCCCAGTGAATCTGAGGATTTCCTGCTACTGGGAAACAAATGGGCACCCAGTAGGGGGATGCTTGATGGTCAGCAGATAGATGGGGAAAGTATCCAATAAAAATATTCCCAACTAGAAAATCAAATCAATATATTCATTATCCTAGCAGATTCACTGAAACACCACTGTGACCTACTTAAATCTATCAATCTGCTTGTGCTGAAATATCAGACCATACTTCTTCTGCGTGCACTAATTTTCAAAGTTATCATGCTGTTACTGTCCACCTCTGAGAAGACTACAACCTTTTAGAAATCAGACATGTTCAGTCAGAAATTCTCGGGATAATTCCTCTGACCTGATCAGGCCACGAGTGAGAACAGTAACTGGAGAAAGCCTTTTCCATACTAGGTTCTGCCACCAGGAATCTCCTCTCTAATGATGGCCGAAAACAAACATTAGCTGAGACATTTAAGTCTGCTGTTAAGGAACACCTCCAAAGGGAAGCATTATGGATCTGTTTCAAAGACCATGGATGATAGGCTAGACTTACTGAATGCTTCACTTATTAATCAACAGTAAATATGATTCTCTTTTACTGATGGCCAGTGAGCAAGCAAAATAATTATATACTCTTCCCTAGTATAGCTTGTATATAGTTAATATGCACATGCTGTTCTGTTATTTAATTGTATTTGTTATCTGTAACTTCACCGTGTCTTATTCGACTTCACTGACATGATATGTTGTTTTTCTTGCACTCTTATGTGTCTTTATAAATTGAGCTGTTTGAACTCAGGTTGCAGCTGAAAGCTCTCCTACCAAATGAACAAAGAAATAAAATCCAGTATTTCTTGACATGGCTTCTCTCAGTTTTCAAAATTATGTCCCCTTTCGTAGTGCATTTTTTCCCAAAAAATACTGCTGCACACTTTATTAACTCCGGTAAAATATATATTCAGCTCCATTAAGTTTTCCTTGCAAAACTTGTAGCACAGGCCTTGTACTATCTTGGTAGCCCTTCTCTGCATAACTAGATCTGTATTTGTCCCCTGTTAGAGAAGAGGCCTTCAGAACTAAAGATAAGGGTCTCACCAGTTGTACAGAGGGATAATAATAATCTTTTTTTTCCACTGGTACCTTCTCTCCCTGGGAATTTAAGTATACCTCAAATTTTTTTTATTCATAGATTCTAGGTTCATAGATTAGTACTAAGCTAACTGCACTTGCGAGCCTATTTAAGCCTAGCCAATTATCCCTTGTGAGACTCAAACCCTGCATCTTGTGTTTGTAAGGCAAACACCTTAACCATTAGGCCACCCTCCCAACCCTTGCATTGGTTTTCATTTGTACTGTCTGCACTAAATCATCAAAGTTTTTTTCCACATTTCTTGTTACCAGCACTACAGCTTTCCCACCCACCAATGTGTAGTCTTTCCTGGAAGTATTTTTCTTTTCATTGTACATTGCCTAACATTATGCTCATATGTATTAGGAAATTTCTGCAGTTTTTGCTATGTCCAGTTTCAGCTTCAGTGCACTACTTGTTGTATCTCCTCTATTAGTCTGGAGAAGAGTATAACATCCTGAGTTTTACAGAATAACTGGAGAACAGTAAATCCTACAAGAGAGAGTGGAAATGTAGATATTTGGCAGAGGAACAGAACTGGCAATATGGTATTTGAATTTGAAGAGAAGCTAAGACTAAGAGGATGGGAGAGGGTGATATGTCTGTGGCAAAAGTACACAGTAAGATATTATGCATTGATATGAGAACCAGACTCTGGAGTCAGAGTAGGAAATGTAACAGCAAATATGCAGTCTTGTGGTAAAGGTGTCTGAGATGAACGGAAAGAATATGAGGATAGACTTCCCTCAGAGGAGAGATGATGGTATCAGGGAACCTGTGCTGAAAGTCAGGGGTGAAGCAATGCAAAACTAATCAACAAAAAGGGAAAACTAGTTGTACAGGAATGACTGCTGTAGACTGCCATACGAACTACTAAAACGGGCCATTGTCACAACTTCTTATGTAAGATCAGTGGCAAAACTCACGTTGCATCCTTATTAAAAATAAGAAAAAAGGATTCAAGCTGAAATTGCTTGTTTAAACCAAAGTGATCTTACATAAGAAGTTGTGACAACTGCCCATTTTAGTAATTCGTATGCCAATATCTAGAGCAGTCTTTCCTTTACAACTAGTTTTCTTTCCTTCTTTGTTGATTAGTTCTTCCTTAAGAAAAGTATGTACAACCCTTAAGGCTGGAAAACTACATTTCCTTGGTACTAAGTAATGTTGTGTGTGTGTTTGTGTGTGTGTGTGTGTGTGTGTGTGTGTGTGTGTGTGTGTGTGTGTGTGAGTGTGTGTGTATACATATATATATATATGTATATATATATATATATATATATATATATATATATATTTATATATATATAGATGTATATATATATATATATATATATATATATATATATATATATATATATATATATATATATATATATATATATATATATATTTTTTTTTTTTAGTCTTAGCTGTTCAACATATCAAAACTTTGAATGTGTTATATTGGTAAATGTGTTTGAATCACAAAGTATCGAAGCACACAGATTCAATAAAAACAACTTCTGTTTTTTTTATAAGGGGCAAGCCTCTCTGCATCCCCACACCACATGCTAATTATATCTTCCATTTCCAAGATCGCACTCCAGTGTGGAAAGGGTATATTCCTACTCCCCACTGTACCAGGATCTTGTGCAGATAAGCAGCAGCATGTTTGAAAAGTTCATTTTCAAACATTGCAGCTGATCATTCAAGTGTTGAAACACTTGAGACTTAAAAGCACTTGAATGGAACATATATATATATAAATACAGTTGACTGATGAGTTGTTGAAATTCAGCTCATCAAATGCAAAAAGAATGCAGCACAGCTAATCAAAAATCAGCTTCTTGCACATGCCTGGGTTATTCTTGTGTGAGATCATGGTACAGGTGGGATAAGGGAATTTGCCATTTCCCCACTGCAATGCAACCTCAGAATTTGTATATATAATTAGCAGGAGGTGTGGGGAATGCAGGAGGGCTTGGAGAAAAAGAGTTTACTGCTGTTTGTTGGTTGTTTTCAATAGGGTAACTTTTGAACATATGTGCTCGATAAGTTGCGGTTTGACTTGTTGCTTTATTGACAAAGCAACAGACACCTATATATGTATGTATGTAAATAAATATATATATATATATATATATATATATATATATATATATATATATATATATATATATATATGTGTGTGTGTGTATATACATACATATATATATATATATATATATATATACATACATATATATATATATATATATCTATATATATATATATATATATATATATATATATATATATATATATATATAAAATGTATTTGGGGATCTTGTCTAATTTTGAAATGACTCATTTTGTCTAAGGTGAATAACCTTTCAGATTTCCAGTTGCATTTCGAGTAACACTATACCAATTTTGGTAGCCATAAGGCTTTTCAGCAAAATGAAAGTAAAATGTGTTCATTAAAAGGTCTGGGCTGGGGCTTTTATAATTATAACTGATTGCTGAAAGATAACAAAGAAAGGATTAAAATCCATCCCTGCTAAGGAGTGAATATGATAGTTTTAAGATAATTCTGCGTTGGTTTATTTTGAATTAGGCCAAATTCTTCAAAGGAAAGATGCTGCAGTCATCCTGTTCCCAAGCAACCACAGTTTTACGTATTTCGTTTGTTGTTCAGGGGTAAATTGATTCCTCTAACTCTATATCTTGCTCTTGAAATATTGAACAAGCACCCATTTTTCACCTTAGCAAGCAGTTCGTATGTTGTTTGTGTACTGAAAGATGTGTAAAGTTCCACTTTGCTTTTCTCTAGTAGGTTACATTCAAATGAAAAAAATGTTTCTGTTTTGCTGTGCATCTAAAAAGACAACTTCATTATCAGATGGTGTGGTGAATAAGATGAATTATCTGTTGAAACTTTCTGATATAGTTTTCTTCTTTTACAGACATAGTGCATCTTTCAGACTATTTGGCAAAATGCAGCAATGTCACCAATTCTTTCTTGCTGAATAACAAATGTTCTGTAGGGGATTTCTTACAGTTCGTTCTTCTTTCCTACTCCAGGAACTTTTCCCTATCTGAAGCAAATGTGCACACAACTTTGCCAGTTAGACATCATTTCAAGCCATCTTTACTTGAGCTAAAGTCTATAATTTAAAAATGCTTGTTGATGGTAATCATCACTTATGCCATGTGCAGCAGTCTGGCCTTGGCACAGAGAAAGGAGCTCTGGCTGCAGTCCAATTGACCTGAGTTTGATTAGTAAGCCTTAGCACTACAGCAGCTGATGAGGGAGAAATGAGAGCAAGTGGCTATTGCAGCTCACTCATCCTGGAGGAGAATGGCAGCTGATAGTCCAGTCAGCTTATGGAGATATCTGGTGGGATAGTCCAATCAGCTTATGGAGATATCTGGTGGGATAGTCCAATCAGCTTATGGAGATATCTGGTGGAGGCTGAGCCTGAGCACAGGCCAAGCAAAGCAAGTACCGTGTTTACCAAAAAAGTACTTGTGCACTCCAACTGGGTTATTGCTGTGTGTTAGCAGGCACTTGCACAAGACCCCAGCTGAGCAGACATTGCACTATATTTACCAGGTTCCAGAATGAGGGATACAGAGGGAGAGAGAGAGAAGAGCATGCAAAGAAAAATCTGAGCTAAAGAAGCCTAAACTAAACATTCATCCTTCATCACCTGGATAGAGAAAAGGATGAGACCTCCCACATGAAGGTATGGAATGCTAATGTCAGGTGGAATAGGGGAAACAAATGCTCAGTGGAAAGTTGGAAGGGCAAGGAGATCAAGCTACTAAGACCGACACTGATTAACAAAGAATACATTTTTCCTGTAAGAGTTATGAAAAAAAATAATTTTCTTATCAAATGTGTGATCTCTGGATGACTTCCATCACTTTAGCAGTTACAGACTTATTGAACTGTGATGATCCATATTGTGATGTCCAGCTGGCTTGCTTCTATCCATAGGTTCATAGGTTCATACTAGGCTATCTGCCCTAGGGCATTTATAAGCCTAGCCAGAGTGTGTTTGGCTTTTGCCACCCATTTTAAATGAATTTTGCTATGCCCTTTTTCGAGGTTAGTATACTGTGCCTCTGTCTAACAGTGACACAGAAGTGATAGCCGGGGTAAACCTACGATCTCCCATCCACTCATCAAGATTCCTCTTGAAGAGAGTCAATGAGGGACTCTGTCTAACCTGCACTGGGATTTTATTCCAGAGTGAAGGGAGCCTCTGGGTTATGAATCTGACCCTCCAGCATGTCCTATTTATTTCAGTGCTGAGGTTCAAGTCTCTCGAGCGCGTAGCTCGATGGGATTTGGATTTTCTGAGGTGCAGCATGTCCATTAATTCCGGGTTGGACATGGCTTTATACAATAGGCACAGATCGCCTCTGAGCAGGCGGTATGCCACTGAGTAGAGCTGGAGTTTCTTTAACCGGGCAGCATATGGCATATGTTTGAGCCCTTTGATCCTCTTGGTGAGGTACTTTTGGGGTCTTTCCAGTTGCTGCAGGTGTCTGATAAGGTACATCCCAAAAGGAGCATTGTACTCAATTATGGGCCTGATGAGGGATGAGTAAAGAGGCATGATGACCTCCCCTGATCTAGATGTGAATCCCTTCATGATTAGGTGGGCTATATAAAATGTTTTTCTAACCACTTTGGCCACGTGGTTGTCAAATGAGAGATTGCTATCAACTTGGGTCCCCAGGTCCTTAATTACTTCTTCCGTACGTAATGGATTACCACCTATGTGGTAATTTGTGGGCACTTTGTTTGTGCCAAAGGGGATGACTATACAGTTTTTGGTGTTTAGCTTGAGGCCATGGCTCTGGCACCAGTTGTCTGTTTCTATGAGGCCCTTTTGTAGGATGCTTGTGTCGGCTGGAGAGTCGATTATGGCACCTAGTTTGCAGTCATCTGCGAACTTGGTCAGCCACAGTCCTTCATTGTTGGCCTGTACCTCCGAGAAATATATACCGAACAAGAGAGGTCCAAGGACTGAGCCTTGTGGGACACCACTTGTAACTGGTTTGGAGTCTGACATGGCACCAGCAATTCTAACCATGTGGGTTCTGTCCCTGAGCCAGTTTGCAACCCATCTAGTGACATAGGGGTTTATATTTAAGCTGGTGAGCTTATCTAAAATGCCCAAGTGGGGTATTGTATCGAAGGCTTTTGCGAGGTCCAGGTAGGCTGTGTGGACCACCTTCCCCTCATCAGTGGCCTTGGTGACTGTTTCAAAGAAATCGACCAGGTTTAAGAGGCAGGATCTGCCCTTACCAAAGCTGAACTGGGTAGGATCCAGTGTCTGTAGGTCCCCAATATCTTTATTTATGAGGTCCATGATGATCCGTTCCATAGCTTTGCAGACCAAGCTAGTCAGGCTTATGGGGCGATAGTTTCCAGGATCCGTTGAGGCACCACCTTTGTGGAGAGGGACCACTGTTACTGTACGCCACTCTTTGGGTACATATCCTGTAGTAAGGCTGAGATTGAACAGTAGTTTTATGTTTGGGTTTAGCTCTTCTTGGAGTTCATGTAGGACGCAGCCCGGGACACCGTCTGGTCCCATTGATGCTGTGTTTTTTGCTTTGGAGAGGGCGGCTCTTACCTGAGCATCTGAGATGTCAGGGGGGCAGCACTCTACTGGGATAGATATTTGCTTTTTTGGTGGGAAGGTGGGGGAGACGTTTGCGCTGAACCTGCCAGCTAGGATGTTGGCAATGTCTGTTTGTTCGGTGTATTTTTTGTCATTTTGGACTAATTCTGAGCATATCTGAGAATTCCCACCCAGGTTCCTAACATAACTAAAGAAAGCCTTGTGATTATCCTTAGTGTCCTGTGCAATTTTTCTCTCGAAGCTGGCCTTAGACGATTTTATGAGTGCCCGTATTTTTTTGCTAATACTGATCAGAGATGCCTTCCCTTTTTGGGATTTTGCTCTATCATGTAGTAGCTTCCTCCTTCTGTTGTATAGTTTGTTTATGGCTGGGGTCTACCAGACAGGACGCCTGCCTTTGGAGGATTGGATCTTGGTTTTATTTGGGATTGCATGATCCATGCATTCCTGAAGGTGTTCATAGAATGCGTTTATAAAGGATTCTGCGGTCTGGGCCGTATTTTCCACAGGCCCGGGGGCTTTGAAGGATTCCACCTCGGTTTTGAGGAGTGTGAAATTTGCTTTAGAGAAGGTTTTTACTGTGGTTTTCTGGGCAGGGGGTGGGGTCGGGATGTGAATATCCAGTGAGATTAGTTTATGGTCTGATCTTACCAGTGAGGGATACACTTCTGGTCTGGAGCATAGAGCCCCCATGTTCGTGATGATCAGGTCCAGTATGTTTTCCCCTCTTGTGGGAGTGGTAATAAGTTGTTCCATAGCATTTGAGTTTATAAATTCTAGGAACCTTTGGGCTAGGGTGTTGGAGCTAGAGTAATGCCCCCAGTCTATGTTTGGGTAGTTGAAGTCGCCCAATATAATGGTGTTTGGAGAGACCTTCATATTTTCCAGTGTTCTCAGGAAGGACGAGTGGGGTTCCTGGGTTTGGGAGGGTGGTCTGTAGCAGGCTATAAACTGGAAGGCAGTTTTACCTACTGTTAGTTGCACATGGATAGTTTCTGATGCTTCATGCTGTGCCACCAACCTGGAGGTGTGGGTATCTTTGACGAATATTGATACTCCCCCTCCTTTTGTGGTTCGGTCCAAGTTTTGGGACCGAAAAGCATGGTATGAGGTATAACCTGGTAGTGCTGGGGTGCTCTCGGGAGCCTTGAACCAGGTTTCTGTTACTGCACAGATATCGATGTTCTCCATGCTAAGGAGAGTTTCGAGTGCATGCATCTTGAGGTTTAGACTTCTGGCGTTGAGTAGCATTACTCTTAGTTTCTTATCCCTTGTGATACCTATGGAGGTGGGTTTGTCTTTTGAGCCTTGCCTAAAAAAGGCACTATGGGGGTGGCAAGAGCCTTTGCCAATATCCGAAAGCCCAGGAGTGACAGATGCAAGCCGTCCCTAGTGAAGCATCATGGCTTGTTGAGCATGTCATCCCAGGCTGACAGGCATTGGATCCCCTTTGAATGACACCAATACTTAAGCCAATTGTTGAAATTGATCATCTTGTCTTCATATTGTGGCATCATTCTTGGTGAGGGTAAGATGCTACTCAAGGTCAGGGTCATACCGGCCTGGGCTACATGCTCAGAGAGCTCCTCTATGTCTCTTTTCATGTAGTCCAGGGAGGTACGTCTCAGGTCATTCACACCAGCATGGACAATGACTGAGTCATATTTGTACTTGCCTTGGAGTGACCTGAGTGCTTGTGTTATGTTGCGGATCCTAGCGCCCGACAGACAGCTCACTGTGACCTTCTCCTTGTTCAGCCTGGTGAGCAGGACGTCAGTGTGCCTGACGATAGAGTCACCTATTACAAGTGTATCAGGTGTGTTGTTTAGCCTTAAGGGCTGTGACTGTTTGGCACACTGGCTTTGTGAGCAATGTGTTGCATGTGTTTTGTTTTGGGGTAGCGGTTGCTTGGGTGTCTGCTTTGGAGGTCTCTGCTGCTTAGGCAGATTTTTATTTAGAGCCTCAGAGTATGTTTTTGTGTGTTTATGTGTTTGGTTTGCTGTCGTGGTAGGTCTATGTGAGACTGGAATTGTAGTGAGTGTGGTTTCCTTCTCCTCCTGACTGGTTACGCCAGTACTGAGTTGAGAGAGCTTAGCCTCCAGTTTGGCTATATGGTTGCATCTCTCACATGTGTTGGAATTTGTTGGGAGGAGGAGAGGGTTGTCTGTGTACATGAGACAGTTGTAACATTGCCTCAGGATTCCCAGATTCACCAGCTGGACCGAAGAGGAGCTTGGCATCTGACCTTTGGACATGCTAGAATAGTATTGGGAATTCCTTTATAATTGAAAAAAGGGCCAATGGGGAACAAGGTACTCAAGGGGAGTTTGTGAGGGTGTAGTGCTTTTAATTTTTTAGTGCTGACTTATATAATTGCTTTAGTGAGCAAGTGCCAGGCTTTAGAGTAGGAATAGGGTGTTTATTATGAGAACTAGATCAGTTCTAAGGGAAAAAGTGAAGAGCAGACTTTGTGGAGCCGAGAATGGTTTAAACCCAATTAAGCGGAGCTGCCTGATGCTGCGCTATGCGCAAAATCGCGCAAAGCCGTGCCAAAGCGGGTTTTATACAGCGGGACTTGAAAGAGCTAGAAATTGGCCCAAAACGGCCAATAGACTACCAGATTCTTGTGCTGGGAGCACTCCTCCAGGGAAAGATAGGCTGCTCTAAGCTCCCCACTGCCACTGGTGAACAAAGAAGCCTCCCTTTATCCAAGAAAGGAAATGGGCAACACAGGAACTTTCCAAAAGTCTAGAATACAGCAAAGCCTGTATTTGGACTACTCTAGGTCAGGAAAATCGGGAAATAAGGATCATTTTTTTGTTTTTTTTCTTTTTTGCAACAAACAGCAGGAAAATGCAATAAATATGTAACACAGGCTAGCGCACTTGAGTGTGTAGCCTCAACAGGTAAATGCAACAAACAGGACAAACTTTAAAAGTGCAGGTGCAAAAACAACTTTAAACAGTTTAAAACAGTTCAAGAAGCAGAAATACTTGCAGTTTAGCTAGATTGGACAGTTGCCCAGGTAGTAGCAGGAAAAAAACACTTTTATCAGGTTAGCAGTCGCTTTTTTAGCCTCTCTGCTGCTAGCACCACTCTGCAGGACCATAAGGAGCTTGGCTAAGTAGTAACAAGCGCAAAAAACGCACCAAAGCGGGTTTTATACAGGGGGACTTGAAAGAGCTAGAAATTGGCCCAAAATGGCCAATAGACTACCAGATTTTTGTGCTGGGAACACTCCTCCAGGGATAGATAGGCTGCTCTAAGCTCCCCACTGCCACTGGTGAACAAAGAAGCCTCCCTTTATCCAAGAAAGGAAATGGGCAACACAGGACCTTTCCAAAAGTCCAGAATACAGCAAAGCCTGTATTTGGACTTCTCTAGGTCAGGAAAGACGGGAAACAAGGATCATTTTTTTTCTTTTTTGCAACAAACAGCAGGAAAATGCAATAAATATGTAACACAGGCTAGCGCACTTGAGTGTGTAGCCTCAACAGGTAAATGCAACAAACAGGACAAACTTTTAAAGTGCAGGTGCAAAAACAACTTTAAACAGTTTAAAACAGTTCAAGAAGCAGAAATACTTGCAGTTTAGCTAGATCGGACAGTCGCCCAGGTAGTAGCAGGAAAAAAACACTTTTATCAGGTTAGCAGTCGCTCTTTTAGCCTCTCTGCTGCTAGCACCACTCTGCATGAAAAGGAAATTCTCTACATTTTGTCTCTAGTTTACTTTCACAATAAGTGCCCATATGCTTTCATCTAACTCATAATCCTGGACTAAAAAGGTGAGTTGTTGTGCAATTTATCTTATAAAAAACCTCATAAGTAAAGGGCCCCTGGATAGTGTTCGGGGATACCTAACCTTCTGCAAAACTATGCTTAAATAGCTACTGTTATGCTGAAATCACATAAGATCACTGTCTTATTTGCAACACATTCCTAATATAATACAGAGCAAAGGAGAAGAATGCAATTCCCAGGAGTGGGGACTCAACAGAGAAAAGTACACTATAATGAAATACGAATCACAGTGGATGCCCCACATTTTTCTACCCAAAGAAACCAAATCTATTCTGTAACGCCTGATGAAAAAGTCAACAGATGATGAGCCAAGTTGCTGAAGTACAGATGTCATCCAAGGTGTTGCAGTGGAGGAAGGTTGCTCAAAATGGTATTATGGCAGAACAGGCTTCTTGGTGCCTGAAAAGCTGGACTGTACTTCTAGCTAAAAAAGGTAATGTTGTTACGTAACTATTTCAAGATCCATTCTTTGGTGTATTTTCCCTCTACATCATTTTGAAAAAAGAAGCAGAATCATGGGTCCTTTTGGGAACAGTTTTGCCCAGAGCAAATAATATTGCAATCTGTTATACAAATCCAGTGAAGAAAAATGTTATTGCCCTTTATTTCATTTCATACAGAGAAGTGAATGTAGTTAGTTAAGTAGTTTGGTAATACCACCTTTGGTATCAGCCTAGGGCTCATCTGAAGAAAAACTGTTTTGTGGAAGCCAGTATAGAGCAGATATATCATCAAAGCCTCTGTTTCTCACTTATCCAGACTGAAGTAAACACCAGAAATTTTTTTCCAGGAGAATTAATATTTCTAAGTCCCCAAGGGAGAAATTCATCCTTCTACTGCAGTCTTTTTTTTGGTCCAAAGGATTGTCCCAGTGGCTCCCCTTCTTTCTCCTAATTGACCTTACTTTTACATCCACCAGGGCAAGGCTCTCCAGCCCATTGATTCAGCAGTGGAAACATGAGTCAGGTGTTAGGGAGCAGGTTAGTCTGCAGATTATGCTGAATCTCTCAATCAAAAATCACACCACATGCAGTGTGGGGCACATTGCACATTTCATGCTACAGCGCCTGCTAATCCAGTGAGCGAAGCTACATGTCTCCCACCAGCATGGACGAGCTGGTGTTGGGCACTCACACCTATCCTCCCTACCTGGATCCTCTTGCTGCTGCTAGCCAAACACAGGTTATTTTGGGTGTAATTAGGGCTTTACCCTCTGCACCATGGAGCCAGGTGTCCTTCAATAGCAGTCTTAAGTAAAAAGTGCATGCCTCTAAAGAAGGGCTTAACTGAAAGCAAAGAAGGCAGATAACTATTGCAAGTTCCACAATGGAAGTTTGAGAATGTAGAAACATTAACTCTGATATAACTGAAACTGAGTCCTGAATCAAAGAGCTACAATAAGTATTGTAACGCCAAAGAAACTCTTTGATCAGAGAAAGGAGCACTTTATTTAATAAATTCTCTTCAGTGACTAAATTTTAGTTGCTTCTAGGATATTTAAAACATCTGGAGAAGCATCCATAATCACAACTGCAAATATAGATATGGTGGGT
The DNA here is from genome assembly GCF_019279795.1 of Protopterus annectens. NCBI lineage: Eukaryota > Metazoa > Chordata > Ceratodontiformes > Protopteridae > Protopterus > Protopterus annectens. Next base: position 531,631,080 of record NC_056726.1, read on the forward strand.
CTATATTATTATCTCGAAAGTCCAGAATAGCGAATACAACTCTTTCAACACATAAACGTCGATCTACACATTCAGCGAACTACCAAACCATCGAACCCAAAGACATCGAATGTGTTTGTTGTCCAGCAGCATGATCATGTGGATGAGGAAATATATCATTTTCCTCACTGTAGTGCGGTCTCGGAGTTGGTATATTTAAGTAGGGGGGTGTGGGGGGCTTGTCGCCCCTGCAAAAAGTGTGTTAATATAGTTTTATTTAGTTGGGTTTCACTTACCTGAATAGCGCTTTTGCTGACGTAATGTGTTCGATGTCTTCATTTTTGATGGTTTGGTAGTTCGCTGAATGTGTAGATCAACGTTTATGTGTCGACTGAGTTGCATTCGCTATTCTGGACGTTCGAGTTAATAATATAGACTCAATATGGGAACTAGACATGCAGGTAGCAGGACCTTAGATTTCATATAATTGATAGTTCTGTACTGTTGGGATAGTAGATTCTTGAAAATTGAGTGGAACAGGTTGCCCACCAGACAGCTGCCTTAGAAATAAAATCACAGCTGCTACAAAACATAAAGATAATTAGGCCTGTGTCTTGTTTTTATATTAGCAGTTCTTGGAATGAGTCCAGAAACTCTTGGCTACAAGGTCTGATGAATTTGTCAAAACTTCTTCCAGAGAGGGTAGATGCTGGGTCATCTCTTGCAGGATGCAAGCAATGTCTTTCATTTCTTGTGTAAAAATGACAGTCACAAAATAGGTCAAATTACTTCACCTTCTGATATACTGGAGATGCTACTGAGACAAACAGCAAGAGTCTTCTAATCTTCTTGCAACATGAGTGTTCTGTTCATAGGCTATGAGCAGAACACTCATGTAGCAAGGAGATTAGAAGACTCTTTTTTTTTTCCAAAATCTCTTTATTTCAATTTTCTTTTTTCAAATAATAACAATACGCTAACTCAAAAACACAAATAAACAATACGAATACCTATCTAAAGAAAACAGACAACAATCTCATTCCGAGAAAATTATACATATATATATATATATATATATATATATATATATATATATATATATATATATATATATAATATATACACAAGAAGTCACTATATCAAGTGAAGTATGAGAATTCTTATGTTCATTTGGTCTCATAAGGGATAGTTAGAATGGGGATAGTCTATATATAAAGTAAAAATAGAAATGTAACTATTTATTTGTATGTTTAGGGAAAATATCTAGTTACACATATACTAAGAAAAGGGAGAAGATGCAAGAAAGACTGGTTATACTACATTCATTTCTTATTTAAAGGTTAGCTTTTCATGACAATTTGTAGGCAAATTTTATTTGTCAAGAATTATATCTAGCAAGTAACCCCAATATTTTTGGTAATAGCGTTTGTTTTTTGTTTTTGAATAAATTAATTTGTGAGATGAGATATATCTGATAGCAAGATTGCTAAAATTTTCCCATGTAACTGGTGACATGACATTCCAATTCTTTGTAATAAAGAATTTAATAAGGGCACACATTGTAATAAAGACATGTTTTAATATGTTTGGGAGTTGATTGATATTAATGTACAATATAGCTGTCTCCCAAGTAAGGGTTGATTTTTCATATCCCATCTTCTCTAATCTTACTCTCAAGGAACACCATACGTTGTGTATCTTAGTACAGTTCCACATGACATGTAAAATATCATCTGTTTGATCCGGACAATGGGGACATATAGGCGAAAAGTTAGGATTGAATTTATTTAATTTAGATAAGGTATAATATAGATTGTTATTTACCATAATTTGTGTATGTAACAGCTTCTTGAAAGGAATGAATTTGATTATATTTTCAATGGCTAGTTTCTTATTTTCTTCAGTCAGTGATTGATTTTTCGTTTGCCAATAGTTTGAAAATAATAAAGAATTCTGATGTTTTGCACTCATTACAATTTTATAAGTCCTAGAAATTGTTTTCCCTTTAATCGCAAGATTTTCAAGTATTAATGTAACTAAATCTATGTTCTGTAAGTCAGTGAAGATTAGAAGACTCTTACTGTTTGTTACCATATTTGGTTATACGAAAAAGAGGACAAAAAAATATGTGCTGGTATTACATATTTTTCTGTCCTCTTTTAGGGTTGCCAGATTCTTGACTGGCCAGGTCAGGACAAAAGGTCTTTCACACTAGGTGAAGACCAAAAAAAAAAGGTCTTTAGTTTTTAATGCCATGTAGAGTGTCTAGTCTCCATTTTATTTAACTTTCTGCTGAGATTTCATACTGTGTGTCCCTCATTTTCTTTCCTCTGTGTGAGCACTGCCAGTAATCCTACCCCTGGGGAATCTGTATAAATAATAAAAGGCTTGAAAAAGTCAGGGACTATCAGAAAATGAGAACTGGTTTGACAAAGAGGCATTGTTTATACTTCTTAAATGCTTCTTCTGGCCTTGGTGTATATCTGACTCATTTTGGAATCTTACATTTAGTCAGGTCTGTTAATGGACTATGGAAGAAATTTTCTGGTAATACCTTGCAAGTCTTAGGAAAGCTCTTACTTACTTTATTGTCTGAGAAGACTGAACATTCCTTCACTCTATATTTGGTTTATTGTTCTAGAGACTGGCCATTCCTTCACAGCCTCTGTTTTTTCTGTCTGTGGCTTAATTAATCTCTGTCTTATTACAAATCCCAAAATAACTAACTTCAGTTATGCCATCTTTACTTTTCAGAGCATATAACATAAACTCATCCTATCTTAGGGTGTCGAAAACTGCCTGAACTTTAGAAAGATGAGAGTCTAAGTCTTCAGAGTGGCTGACTATATTATCCAAGTAAGCCACTGCATTAGACTTTACAGAATCTCAGCACTCGGTCTAGTGGTCTTTAAAATGAGAGTGAGGCATCATGCAAACCAAAGGGAAGGGCAGTATATCGGAATAGATCTTTGACAGGAGAGAATGCAGCCTACACCTTAGCCTGTTTGTTTAAGGGAATGTCAATATACCTTGTTCAGGTCCAGTGTAGTAAGAGATGTGAAAAGTATAACGATACACAAAAAACTGGTAAAGAACAAACAAGTCCCAACAGCTATAAAGTCCACACACTTGATTTAATCAAAGAATTTTTAAAGTCCACACACTTGATTTAATCAAAGAATTTTTGAAGCGCTTTTCGTCTGCCAGAAAGCAAACTTCTTCAGAAATAATCACTTTACAAGCTCAAAACATTTAAATAGTCTCTTAAGGCAAAAAAACGCGGGACAATTAGCTAATTAGTTATTTAAAAACACATCCCCCCCAAAAAAATATATATATATACAAATGCAAAAATAACTTTTAAAATTAAACTATATATTACTAACCAAATACACAAATTGCAACCACAGTATGTATATAGCCTTTATGACGAAGGGCTCGTCTCATTATTACCTCTGTAAGCTCTTAAGTTTTAAAATGCTACTTACAGAGCATGACTCATTAAGGCCAGGAGCATTACACGCATCCAACCTTATTTGCCATTTTAGTTCTAACTCATCAAGTTTAAAAGAAACAGGGCCACCTCTAATGTCATGCTTAACACTATCTATGACTAAGAATTTAAAATTATGATTCATATTCGAGTTAATATGTTTGGCTAATGCATTGTCAAGCTTGTTGCACCTTATAGCATAAAGGTGCTCATACATTCTATCCCGGAGTCTACGCTCCGTTTTCCCTACATAGAATGCAGGACAGTGCATACACCTAGCCAAATAAACAATAATACTCGAATTACAATTAAATCTTGCTTGCAACCTATATTTGTGTCCGTTTACTGTAAATGAATTGTTTACATCAACAAACTGGACTCTACTGTGTCAGGGGGTTCAACACCATCCAGAACTGGGCTTCTAGGAACTAAAATGGGCTTAAAAGTAAAATTAGTTCTTTTAAATTTAACTTCCTCAATAAGTGCATCTAATAACCCTTCTGGATATCCACGATGTAAAAACAAATCTTGCAAAAATAAACATTCTTCTTGGAAGTCATCATTTTGTGAAATAATACGTGCAGCTCTAACTAACTGACCTTTAATAACTGACCTTTTCTGATGGAAAGGATGAGAGCTAGAGAAATGGAGAAACGAATTAGAGTAGGTATTTTTCCCAAAAGTTTTGCAATATAACAATTCAGTACTTTATTCTTAGTAAGCCAGATATCTAAATATGAAATGGCATCCAAACTGAAATTAGATGTAAAATGTAAAAAGTCAGTAGTGTTATTAAAGTTGGAACTCAGATCATTTCCTACCCTGTCATCCCCTTTTAACATAATAAAGATGTCATCCAGGTATCTGGTGTAATAAGTTAACACATTAGACAGATTAACATCTTTGAAAACAAATTCAGTCTCCCAATATGCCATTACTAAATTGGCTACACTTGCTCCACATGGGGAGCCCATTGCTAAGCCAACTTTTTGTAAATAGAATTGATTGTTAAATAAAAAGAAATTATTTGAAAGAACTAAGTCCAAAGGTTCTTTAACTAATGATATATCATTGCTCGAAGCACTGTGCTTCAGCATCATTAATGCTACCCACTCTGTACAAATTTGATGTGGAATGCAGGTATATAAGTCCTTGACATCAACTGTTAAGGAATTGTGGTTTTCAACATAATCTAAGGTGTTAATTTTAATGTTTTGAGCTTGTAAAGTGATTATTTCTGAAGAAGTTTGCTTTCTGGCAGACGAAAAGTGCTTCAAAAATTCTTTGATGAAATCAAGTGTGTGGACTTTATAGCTGTTGGGACTTGTTTGTTCTTTACCAGTTTTTTGTGTATCGTTATACTTTTCAGTTTGATGGCGTCTGGTTCTGCTGCTACACAGAGTCTATTCACACAAGATGATATTCCTCTTGGGATGTCTGAAACCGGGCTACCAGTTCCGGATGGTAATGTGGCTATTTACAAAAAGTTGGTTTAGCAATGGCAACTTTAATAACATCTAATTTCAGTTCGGATGCCAGTTCATATTTAGATATTTGGCTTGCTAAGAATAAAGTACTGAATTGTTATATTGCAAAAATTTTTAGGAAAAACACCTACTCTAATTCGTTTCTCCATTTCTCTAGCTCCCATCCTTTCCATCAGAAAATGTCAGTTATTAAAGGTCAGTTAGCTAGAGCTGCACGTATTATTTCACAAAATGATGACTTCCAAGAAGAATGTTTATTTTTGAAAGATTTGTTTTTACATCATGGATATCCAGAAGGGTTATTAGATGCACTTATTGAGGAAGTTAAATTTAAAAGAACTAATTTTACTTTTAAGCCCATTTTAGTTCCTAGAAGCCCAGTTCTGGATGGTGTTGAACCCCCTGACACAGTAGAGTCCAGTTTCCACAGTATGACAGAGTTAAAGAAAAATCAACTATCAAGATGTAGTTTTATCACTACATTTAGTGCACAAAGTAGGGATTGTGTGAAAATAATGAAATAAAACTGGGATTTATTTAGATCCAACCAGGCACTGTTTGGTAAACTTGGTGACTCTCCATATATTGTCTTTAAGCGAGGTATGAATTTAAAAAACCTGCTAGAGAAACACAACTCTAAACCTGTTAGAACTGTAGGTATGAATAAATGCGAAAGTTGTAATTATTGTAAGTATGTTGATGTAAACAATTCATTTACAGTAAATGGACACAAATACAGGTTGCAAGCAAGATTTAATTGTAATTCTAGTATTATTGTTTATTTGGCTAGGTGTAGGGAAAACGGAGCGTAGACTCCGAGATAGAATGTATGAGCACCTTTATGCTATAAGGTGCAACAAGTTTGACAATGCATTAAACAAACATATTTACTCGAACATGAATCATAATTTTAAATTCTTAGTCATAGATAGTGTTAAGCATGACATTAGAGGTGGCCCTGTTTCTTTTAAACTTGATGAGTTAGAACTACAATGGCAAATAAGGTTGGATGCTTGTAATGCTCCTGGCCTTAATGAGTCATGCTCTGTAAGTAGCATTTTAAAACTTAAGAGCTTACAGAGGTAATAATGAGACGAGTCCTTTGTCATAGGTTCATAGGTTCATACTAGGCTATCTGCCCTAGGGCATTTATAAGCCTAGCCAGAGTGTGTTTGGCTTTCGCCACCCATTTTAAATTAAAAGGCTATATACATACTGTGGTTGCACTTTGTGTATTTGGTTAGTAATATATAGTTTAATTTTAAAAGTAATTTTTATTTTTGCATTTGTATATATTTTTTTTTGGGAGGGATGTGTTTTTAAATAACTAATTAGCTAATTGTCCTGCGTTTTTTTGCCTTAAGAGACTATTTAAATGTTTTGAGCTTGTAAAGTGATTATTTCTGAAGAAGTTTACTTTCTGGCAGACGAAAAGCGCTTCAAAAATTCTTTGATTAAATCAAGTGTGTGGACTTTAAAAATTCTGTGATTAAATCAAGTGTGTGGACTTTATAGCTGTAGTAAGAGATGTGGCTTTACTCAGCTGCTTCACCAGAGGCATAGGGTAGCTGTCGAACTTTCCATTATAAGCAAGAAGCTCATTCTGCACTTATTCTAATGCAGTCTTGTTGGTAGAGTTGATGAAGTCACGTGTTCCACATTCCAGAAATTCACAACTGAAATTCAAAACTTACTAGCCACTTAGTGTAAGCATAATCAGTTTGCACTGCAATAGAATCTGTTACAGTTAAGCACCCCCTAGTGGCCCAATGCATGCATAACAACATTCGGCAATTGTGAGCTGCAGGCTGGGCTCCTCTACTGTTCAGCATTGAACACTGAGATTTCAAGTGGAAGGTGGAGAGTGGTTTTTTACTTATTATAAGGCCATCTCATTTGTTCTGCTGCTATAACTGCCCTGTGCAGTTACAGCAGCTCTCATCATTCTTTTATATAATAAGTAAAAATTCATTAACCAACTATAAACTGATTTCTTCTTGTGGCCATGTTCCCAACCTGATGTCACCACAAATGATGGTCACTAGGGCTGTTGGTTAAATTGGTGCGAGAAACTGTGTTAAGCTCTATACTGAAGCAGTTTACAAACTGCACATGAAGGCTCCATTTGTAACCTGTCTTTCTAAAACATGATTTATGGTTAGACAAAATATGACACCTTATAACTCTTTCCGAATCTTAACAAGTACTGATAATGTGAACAAATTCTTTGGTATGCATCTCACTGCCCTAGACTCTCTTTTTTGGATGGGGGAAGGCAGGAACAAAAAATAAGATGTGTTAATGTTTCTGAGCTTTTTTAAACTGCAGCTACTATAGTTGGATCAGACATGGTATTTTCCTGTGATATTAGAAAAAGCTTTCTTCATGGAAAAAATTATTGCCATCTCTGCAAGATGCTGATGCCATTATATCCAGAAACATCAAGTCCAGTTTCAGGATACATTGAAAGTCTTTGTCAATACCTGTCCCTCATGGCATACAGGGCTAAAGCTTTGACTGCATGCAGTCCAGAAAACCCATGTTTGATTATCAGCTTGGATGCTGGATGGTGAGGTTCGGGCAAGATGGGAATGGGCATCTGTTGCCCGGTCTCCCATTTTGGGGAAGGGAGGTGGCTTTGGCTCACCACTTGAATGATACCAAGTGGGACTATTTGGTGTTGCACCCACAAAGCATGAGCTCACAGACCACATGCTGCCAAGTGCTATGCAGCACTAAACAACCTGGATTATAGTGCGTGTGGAGGCATGCACACCTTCCTGAGGTTGGGCAGTATAATGGAGCTCTAGGGGGCTACTAACAAAAGAGATCTCCAGGGGGTACTGTGTTCCATAGGACCTCTGTCTAGCCCACTTCATAGTCTCTGTCTCTCACTGCTGGAGGAATGGCCAGTTCGACCAAGCTTCCAAGGCAGTTACAAATGGGATGTAGCTCTTTTGCCTAGCCCAGATATGCTATGGTGTCATCTCTACAGAACAAATGGGACCACTGGGAAAAAGTAATGGAGCCATTAGGCATTGTCTACAAAGAGTCTTCAAGAGAAATATGCCACTGTTCCCTCAGCTGTTTAAATACAGGGCTCTTTGGTTTACAAAATGAAGAACTAACTATTTCTTCTTCTTTCAGATGGGGGTAGTCCAGCCAATACGGAGATCAGCGCAGCTACTCTTGCATCAGCAACATTACTCATGTTTGACTCTGATGACAGAGAGAGAGAGAGAGAGAGAGAGAGAGACAATCTCTGTGTCTTACTGGAGGAAGAGGAGGAGGATATGTGCTTCTTATTTTTAAGTGACTTTACTTTCTAGTGGCTGCAGCATGACCAGTGTCACTAATTTTTATTTAGGTGTCCTGCACAGTGGTGCCCACTGAAATGCCAAGGAATATAATTACAACATATGGAATAGTAATTGTCTAAATGCGAATACTGGGTATATGTACTAAGTCTGAAGTTACGGTACCTCAGAGAATTCCTTCTTCTCTGAAACAAAGTGATCTTGGATTTGGCATATATAAATGTCAGGGGTGTGGGGGCACATGGGAAGTGAAATTCCCCATGAAAATGTTTTAATGTTCTGTACACAAAGTTCTATGCAGAATGACTTACAAGGCAGTGGTAGCACATTTTTTCCACTATGATCATTCTGTATCAGATGTGACAGTTATGGTTGTTCAGGATCATTTCTGTACATTTTTGGAAACAAGAGTAATGCAGATTGCATTTCAATGGGGAGCTATTCAGTCTTACAGTCAGTGGTTAGAACCTAAATATTGGTTTTCTGAGACATGTAACATTGCATAGCACACAACTGCAAAACAAAAATAATTAGAAATATTCATTGAGTCCTGGGGAAAAAGAGCCCCAAGAGTAATGCTGCATGTTCCATCTTAATATATAATATTTATAGTTGTTGTGTTTAAGAATATCTTTAGTATGAACCTGGTCAATGGCATAAAAAACTAAATCTTGCCCTGCATATAAAACATAGAGGATTATGAGTGGGTTGCCAACCATAACCAGCTTATTATGTGTCAAGACATGACTGTCAAGAAATTCACCCCAGAGAGAAGCTCAAGAGGTGAATCTCGGCATCCATGTTAGGATCACATAATAAAGGGTTATGATTGGAGACTTGCTCATAACTCTTTGTAGTGCATGGAGCTTTACCTGCTCCATGTACTTACTACTAGTAAGAAAAAAAAAGCACTAAGTGTTTTGTTGGCTTTCAAAGCTGTAAAGCACTTAATGAGTGCTGTTAGAGAAAGTCAAGGGCACATTACTGGCAGAGACAGCAGGCAGAAACAAAGCTCTTTTTTTATTCAGTGCTGTCGTTTGCTGGACAGAACTGGCAGATTTAATTGCCTAGGGCAATACCCAATCTTAACAAATAAAGCAGGGGTGCTTAAAAATTAAGTTTAGATCTTGCTTTATAGCAGTGCTTAACTGATTTGTCTTTTTACAGATATTGGAAGATAATCACCATGCTCCATGCACTGCAAGAAGTTTATATAGAGCATTACTGATTTCTTGACATCTGATATCACTTAAAAGTTCAGATATTAGTAATTTAAACTTTCTAGAACTATAGACCACGTAAATTTCCCTGGCATGTGCAAACTGCTAAATAAATAATATTCAAATTTCTACTTGATAGGTTCATAGGTATGTATTAGGCCAACGGCCCTGGAGCCTTTACAAGCCTAGCCCATAGAAGTGCCCTGGCATCATGCCGCCGTTAGTTCCCAGTGCCTCTATTAAGTAAAGCTTCTGGTGTGATCCCCGGGGTGAACTTTCTATTTCCCATCCACTCATCAAGGTTCCTCTTGAAAAGGGCCAGTGAGGTGCTCTGTTTGACATGTATGGGAAGTCTATTCCAGAGCATGGGCAGTCTCTGGGTTATGAACATGTCCCTCCAGTATGTTCTGTTGATTGTGGTAATGAGGTTGAGGTCCCTGGAGTGTGTGGTGTGGAGGGATTAGGATTTCTTCAGGTGTAACATTTCTAACAGGGCTGAGTCAGACATGGCTTTGTAAGTCAAGCAGAGATCACCTCTTAATAGACGATATAAGACAGAGAAAAGCTGGAGTTTTTTTGAGTCTGTCCGTGTAGGGCATGTGTTTAAGGCCAGGATCCTCTTCATGAGGTACATTTGTGGCCTTTCCAGCTGTTGCAGGTGTTTAGTGAGGTACATGCCAAATGGGGCATTATACTCGATGATTGGCCTAATGAGGGAAGAGTAGAGAGGGAGATGATGACCTCTTTCTTCCTGGATGCAAAACCCTTGGTAATGAGATGTGCCACATAGAAGGATTTTCTGACCACAGTGGCAATGTGGTGGTTGAAGGAGAGGTTGCTGTCAACCTGTGTCCTCAGATCTCTTATAACACCTTCAGTGTTCAGTGGGCTACCATCAATGTGGTAATCAGTGGGAACTGAGTTTTTCCCAAAGGGAATGATGACACATTTTTTGGCATTAAGCTTAAGGCCATGGTTTCAGCACCAGTTGTTGGTCTCAGTGAGGCCTTTCTGTAGGATGTCTACATCACTTGGGGAGTTAATAATGGCTCCCAGCTTGCAATCGTTGGTGAACTTGGTCAGCCAGAGTCCCTCCGTGTTGGCCTGGACTTCTGAGAAGTAGATGCCAAACAGGAGAGGACCCAGGACCGATCCCTGTGGGACTCCACTTGTGACTGGTCGGCAGTCTGACTTGGAGTCTGCTACTTTCACACTGTGGGTTTTATCTGTGAACCAGTTTGCAACCCACCTAGTGATATAGGGGTTGATGCCTAGTTTGGTTACTCTATCAATAATTCCTGAGTGGGGAATGGTATCAAAGGCCTTGGCCAGATCGAGGTAGGCTGTATAAACTGCCTTGCCCTCATCCACAGCTCTGGTGACTGACTCAAAGAAGTCAATCAGGTTGAGCAGGCATGATCTACCCTTCACAAAACCAAATTGTGTGAGATTCAGAGTTTGGAGATTCCCTATATCCTTGTTAATTAGGTCCATGATGATGCGCTCCATAGCCTTACATATCAGACTCATCAGGCTAATGGGGCGATAATTCCCAGGGTATGTAGTTGCTCCCCCTTTGTGGAGAGGGATGACTGTAGCAGTGCACCATTCTGTAGGGACAAAGCCTGATATGAGGCTGTGACTGAACAGGGCACACAGGTGTGGTGCCAGTTCACTTAGCAGTTCATGTAGAACACAGCCAGGGATATTGTTGAGTCCCATGGAAGCTGTATTCTTGGCCGTGGACAATGCAGCTTTAACCTGTGCTGCAGTAATGCTGGGTACCTGGCATTCTTCCGGTATTGTGATTGGTCCTTTAGGGGGGAGAGAGGAGTAAAGTTGCCACTGAATCTGTCGGACAGTATGTTGGCAATATCTGTTGGTTCAGTATAGGAGGTGCTATTGTGCAGAAACTCAGAGCAAATCTGGGTATTGCTGTGGAGATTCTTGATATAACTGTAGAAGGCTTTGTGGTTGTTTTTAGTGTCTGCCACAATTCTGCCTTCATAGCTAGCTTTAGAGGTTTTGATGAGGGATCTCAACTTTTTGTTGAGGCTAATAAGGGAGTTTTTCCAGTCTTGGAACTTCAACTTTTTCACCAATAGTTTCTTCCTTCTGTTGTAGAGTTTGTTAATGGCAGGGGACCACCAGATTGGCTTATTTTTTTTTTGGAGGAGAGTGTCTTGGTTCTGTTGGGTATAGCTAGTTCCATGCCATTTATGTACGTGTTCGTACAGTGCATTGGTGTATGATTCGGCGTTCATGCACCTATTTTCCATTTGCATGCGTGCCGTGAAGTTAGCCACCTCTATTTTTAGGAACCCAAAGTCAGCTTTGGAGAAGCTTGTAATAAAACTTATGATTTCTTGAATTTAGTGAAAATTCTTAGAAGTGAATTATTTAAGTATAAAGACATACTGACAGAAGGTACAGTTGTCACATGGATAACAACCACTAACTATTCAAAAGTACAATTTTTTTGGGTCAAAGAAATAACATATCCTTTGTTATATGAGCAAAGAAATTCTTCCACGTTCTTAGTTCTGTTGTATACAAGATGACAAAACTGGGGTAACAGCTTATTAAATTCAGTTTCAGCTTGTAAAATCAATAAGTGTATTTTTTGTTTTTTTACCAATTAAAGTACAGGATTTCACCGTATGCTGGCTCTATTTTGTTTGTTTATTTCATTTTTTGGCATGGTGAGTGTTGTTACCAAAGGTCTTGAAAAAAGCCAATCTGAAACTGCTGTATTTTCATTGTTAAGTGTAATAAGCTGGCTTCTAGTTGTCAAATCAGCTCTTTACCCTTTTCTGTGTCTGCCATCTTATATCCCCTATTGATAAACTGACTTTTTATGTCTTGGAAGCAAATGTCTTATTCTGTTGTTAGTGAGCAAATCTGTTTGATTCTGAGAAATTGTGATTTAGTTATATTTTAACAGTGTAAGGTGGTTATCAACACATGGCCAGTAATAAAAAAACTTTTTAAATTAATTTCTGAATAAAGCTGTATAAAAATATTCATTTGATTTTTTTTCTAAATGTCAGACCCAGAAAGAAAATATGATTCAAAGGATGGTTAACTGTGAATTCAATACCCCACTTGTTTTTGTTGGGTAAAGAACAAACTCCTGTAGGCTATCATATCAAAAGTCCATACCAGCCAGCAGTCATCTTGAACTCTATGCCACACTAACTCTGCCAAGTACTTTACAATATGTAGCCCTTGCCACATATGATCTTTGCTACCAGTGTTTCCACAGTGCAGCAGTTCTTTGTTGTTTCTTGTTTAATCTCTGTTGAATTATCACATTATCTCTTTTTTCCTGTCAGAAAGAGTACTGCTTTGTTTATCTAACAACATTTTTGTCTTATTTATTTGTTTAGTTTTGTTTATCTGAGTAGGAGACTGATCCACATGGATCAATGTCAGACTCATATGGTTTTGTTTCAGTTTCTGTTGTACATGATTTCTGTTTTATGAAGTCAACAATGAAGAAGAAGTAGGAATTCTGATCTTTAGTCTATGTCATATTAACAACTAAGCAGTGATGTCAGCTCCAAAATGCAGCAGAATACAGCCTTAACTGTGACCCAACTGGGTTATTTTCAGTTAGTAGACTGGATGCGGGAGAGGGTGGCCGCGGTGGTGCATCAGTTAGCGTTGCCACCTCACAGCAAGAGATTCTCCAGTTCAAGCCTCGGCTGGGGTACCTTCTGTGTGGAGTCTGCATGCCCTCCCTGTGTTCACATGGGTTTCCTCCGGGTGTTCCGGTTTCCTCCCACATTCCAAAGATATGCTGTAGGTGGATTGGATGCACTAAATTGGCCCTAGGTGTGAGTGCGTGCGTGTGTGTGCCTTCTGTGGAGGGTTGGGCACTGGGCTAGCAACTCGACACCGTAAAACTTCACTGCCAATCATGAGCGGATAGGTGATCTGCTGCGGCGACCACTAACCAGGAAAATTCAAAAGAAGAACAAGACTGGATGCTAGAGGAGCTGACTAGAGAGACAGAGGAATGATAAGGCAGGGCCTTTTTGTCTCTCTGTCTCTCTCTCTTTCGAGATGGGGGGGTGGGGATTGAGGTGTACATCTCAAAGGTGTGGACTGCAGCTCGAAACTCTGGTAGAGTCCAAGGATAAGTGGAGGGGTTTAGCTTCAAGGGTCTGGGCTGCTGGGAAGACATCTCTCTTAGAAATAGGACACATGCCCTCACGTATGCCTATTTGCATATCAAGCATGGGACATAGTGCACAAGTGTGGGGAAATAATAGGGCAGAACTGCTCCCATTCCACAGCAGATGACTGCACCACTCCAGTTACTCACCCCTCTTTCTTAATGTAACAAATGGACATTAAGAGGTCTTACCTCTAAGGGAAGTTATGGGCCGATTGGCAGACAAAAGGGAAGTTCAATAGTAACCAGAGACTGAGAGCAAAAAAAAAAAAAAAACAATTCAGTAGGTAACAAAGCAGCACCTTGCAGTGGGATATTCCCATGTTCTGTTCAAGTTAAATGACAGTATTACTGCTTTGTGACTTCTACATCACGTGTATCACTGTTAGCACTGTTCATAGTATCATAGGAGGTTACTAGGCTAATGGCCCTGGGGCCCTTACAAGCCTAGCCAAGAGTCTATCCCCAAAAAGAAACCTCAGTCAGCACTTGTCGCCTCTGTCAGTGAGGGACACAGGTGGAACCCCTGGGACAAATTTGTGGTTTCCCATCCACTCATCAAGGTTGCATTTGAAGAGGGTCAGCGAGGTACTTTGTTTGATGTGTATGGCAAGTCTGTTCCACAGAAGGGGCAGCCTCTGGGAGACAAACCTGTCTCTCCAGTAGGTTTTGTTGATGTTGCATATTAGATTAAGGCCTTTCGAGCAGGTAATGCGCGAGGAGTTAGACTTACGGATATGGAGCATCTCTAGTAGGGCAGGGTCCAAGATTGCCTTGTAGGTGAGACGCAAATCACCTCTGAGCAATCTGTATAATACCAAGTAGAGTGATAGTGATTTGAGCTTGTTCTTATAGGTAGGTGCAGATGTTTGGAGAGGTACATACCAAATGGGGCATTATACTCAATTGTTGGTCTAATGAGGGAGGAGTACAGAAAGGTAATAACTTCCTTTTTTTCTAGATGGAATCCTTTTACTTATGAGATGAATAATGGAAGAAGGCTTTTCTGACCACTGCCGCTACATGATGGTTGAATGTGAGATTGTTATCAACCTGAATACCCACGTCTCTCACCACAGGTTGTGTATTTAGGGGATTGCTGTTGATGTGGTAATCAGTAGGGGCCGTGTTTCTGCTGAATGGTATGATGATATTTTTTTTGTGTTTAGCTTGAAGCCATGACTTTGGCACCAGTCATTAGTTGCTGTGAGACCCTCTTGCAGTATGTTAACATCATTTGGGGAGTCAATGACAGAACCCAACTTGGTCAGCTACAAGGCCTTTTGTCTTTGCCTGGACCTCTGAGAAGTAGATGCCAAACAGTAGAGGTCCCAGGACAGATCCCTGGGGAACTCCACTAGTGACAGGTCTGCTATCCGAGGTGGAGGTGTCAGTTTTGACCTTGAGGGTCCTGTTGGTGAGCCAGTTGGCAACCCACCTTAGCTTTTCAATGATGCCCGAGTGGGGGATTGTGTCAAAGGCCTTGGCCAAGTCAAGGTAAGCTGTATGTACTGACTTTCCTTCATCCAGAGCCTTGGTGACAGTCTCAAGGAAGTCAACCAGGTTCAACAGGCAAGATCTGCCCTTGATGAATCTGAACTGGGTGGGATCAAGTGCTTGGAGATTGCCTATTCCTTGTTTATGAAATCCATAATAATACGCTCCACAGCTTTACAGATCAGACTTGTCAAGCTAATGGGGCAATAGTTTCCAGAGTCAGTAGTGGCATGACCTTTGTGCAAGGGGTTGACAATGGTAGTTCTCCACTCTGCTGGAATGAAGCCTGTACTTAGGCTGTGGTTGAATAGGTTGCTCAATGGCGAAGTCAGCTCTCGCTGAAGATGATGCAGAATACAGCATGGGATACTATCAGGTCCTATGGAATCTGTGTTTTTTGCCTTGGATATGGCTGTAACACTTAATCTATGGAGATGTGAGGTGCAGGACAAGCATCAGGGATGTCAAAAGGGCCTTTGCGGGGGCAAGGTGGTGAAGTTTGCGCTGAACCTATCTGCTAGCAGGTTGGCTAAGTCAACAGGATCAGTGTAAGTGATACTGTTAAGTACTAAATTGGAACAAACCTGGACTTTGCCATGGAGGTTCCTAACATAACTGAATAAGGCTTTGTGGTTTTCTTTGTTTCAGAGGCTAGTTTTGATTCATAATTGACTTTGGAGGTTTTCAGTAATAATATAATTTGCTTGTTGGGCTAAGGATAAAGTTTTTCCAGTTTAGAATTTGTTCCTTTTTACCAATGGACAACAGTTTCTTCCTGTTGACAGAGGATGTCCATCAAACTGGTTTGTGTTTCCCTGAGGAGCAGGTTTTAGTTCTGTTGGGTATGGCTGAGTCCATGCAGTTGTACAGGTGCTTGTATACTGCATTGACATACTGTTCGGCATAGCTATCTGCATTCTCTGAGGGGGGCGGTGGTGTAAAGCTACAGATACCATCCCTTAGCAGTTGTAGTCAGCTTTTGAGAAGTTTTTTTAGCTTGATCATGGCTGGGGGGGGGGGGGGGGGGTTGGGTGGGATGATGATCTGATCTCACCAGGGAAGAACATATGCAGTGGTCACCCATGTTGGTGAGAACCAAGTCCACAATGTTATCTCCCCCTGTGGGGGATGAGACGAGCTGGTCTAGTGCATTGAACTGTTGAAGTCAAGGAATCACTGAGTGAGTGCATTAGTGCAGGAATAGTTCACCCAGTCTATGGTTTGGAGTTGAAGTCACCAAGGATCAGGGTGTTTGGGGGCAATTTGATGGAGCCAAATAGATCCAGGTAAGAGGAGTGGGTGTCCTGAGTCATGGAGGGGGGTCTGTAGCTGGCTATAACATGGATGGGTGTCTTGCCAACTGTCAGTTGCACCTGCAGTAGTTCCAGTGCATCATGCTGACAAATCAGTCTGGAGGTGTGCCTGTCCTTAATGAAGATAGAGACTCCACCACCCTTAGTCCTCCCGACCTCATTTTGGGGTTGGAATGTCTGGAATGAAGTATAGCCTGGTAAGGCAGGGGTGTTCTCCACAGCCCTGAACCAGGTTTCTGTGACTGTACAGACATCAGCATCATCCAGTACAAGGAGACCCTCCAGTGAGTGCATTTTCAGGTTAAGGCTACTAGTGTTTAGCAGCATGACCTTCAGTTTGTTTTTTGACAGATCTTTTATGTTGGAAGATTTGTCTTTGGGACATTGCCTAAAAAAGGTACAATGGGGGAGGCGAGAACCTTGGCCAGGATCCAGAATCCCAGTAGTGACAGGTTGAGGCCATCTCTGGGAAAACAACGGGGCCTGCCAACCATGTCATCCCAGGCAGACAGATATTGGATCCTTTTGGAATGACACCAGAAACTAAGCCAGTTGTTGTAGTCAGTTATTTTGTTGTTGTTGTTGTTGTATTAACATTCTTGGTGAAGGTAGGATGTTGCTTAGGACTAGGGTCCTACTTGCCTGGAACACATACTCTGAGAGTTCAATCATGTTTCTCTTCATATAGTCCAGGGAGGTACATCTCAAGTCATTCACACCAACATGGACAATGACAAAGTCATACTTGTACTTGTTGTAGAGAGACTTAACTGTGTGCATGGTGTGGCAGATTCTGACACCAGGCAGCAACTGACTGTGCCCTTCTCCTCATCGAGCCTGGTGAGGGGGGACATTGGTGTGTATCACAACTGAATCGCCAGTGACTAGTATGTTTGCTTTATTGTTATGCTTTATGGGCTGTGATAGTTTGTTTTGCCTTATGGGCTATGTTTGTGAGATACTGATGTGTTGTCAGCTATGTGTGATGTGTTTGGTGTTATGTGTGGAATGTTTGTGAGTGTGTTTTGGAGGTCTCTGGTGTTTAGGTAAGTTTTTATTGAGGACCTCTGCATAGGTGGATGTGTGTTGTGCTTGGCTATGTGATGTGAGTGGTGTGGTGTTTGTGCTGGCAATCTCCTCTTTGTCAGGAGTGCTAACTTTGGTACAAGAGAGCATGGATTCCAGGTTATGGATGTAGATGCATTTCTCACAAGTAGCAGAATTATGTGCTAGGAGAAGAGGGCTGTCAGTAAACATGAAGCAGTTGCTACACTGTCTTGGTATCCCCATGTCGACCAGGCTGGCGGGAGAAACTGATAGAAATTGTCCAGACATAGTTTTCCGAATACTTAGGGTTTTGATAAGGGTTTGTCCACAAGAGTATAGACCACAAAAACCTTAAATGTAAAGTAACTGGCCTGAAACACAAGTGCTAAAACCAATTCTAAGATGCTTAGAATAACAAAGTTAATTAGGCTGCTAACAAGCAGTAATAAATGCAGCAGCATAAAAGCACTTGAACACTTAAGAGCACGCAGCAAAAATAAGGTAATAAAGTAGGAAGAACACAATTACAGTAAAAGTAGCTGAATAAAGTGCACACTTTTTATTTTTTATTTATTTTTTGAGTGGAGAGGGAGGAAACAGAAGATAGTTCAAGATCAAGAAGCTACGGGGTTGGCCTTCCCAAATTATCTCACTGTATTCAGTGGAGTCAGCAACTGAGATGAGAATGGGAGGAGTGACCAAAATCAATTTTACAGCAGGGGCAGGCAATAACAAACAATGCACACAAAATACAGAGGACAAATACATAAATGCAGTTCAGTGCAATCAAGTGCAAAATAGTATACTTATCAGTTGGTATATCAGACAGTTACAGAATCCAACACAGCCAGGTAGTTAACTTTGCACAAATTCACAGAATGTAAGTCTTTGTACTAGAAGTACAACTGAGAAAATAAGCCTCGGGCAATCAGATAAACACAGAGGTGTTGGCCAGTGGTTCTTTTACTATGACCACGTAAATGTGCACAACTGGAACTTGAAGCAACATACTGCATGGTTCATTTTTTATACAAAACACTTAAACTCGATACTAACATACTGCAGATTACTGATACAACAACATCTGGAGAACCATGTCTTAGAATCACAGCTTTCAATGCACTTACTCATTTGTAGTGTCACTTAAATTTGTGAGTTTAAGAAATGTCAGATAGTAGTACATTTCAAGCAGATACTCACTTAATACTGGAATAGATCTGTACCAGTGTTACAACCCAATCTTTCTGGAAAATAATAGAAAAGCACTGCATTTTTGGATTATTATTGCGATGGCCATTGAATACAGCATACTTCCAAACTACACATATCTGCTCCTGCTTCACTGTTCCCATAAGAGACCCATACATAGTGTTTAACATTTTTTCCAACTGATTTGAAGATAACAGTGAGTCTGCTTTGGACAACAAGCCTTATATGCAGCTTATCTTCTCTTTAAATAAAAGTAAGACTAAAATTATTTCTAAATGACACTTCTCTGTTCTAGCTATCTCTTCATGGTAACTCCTTGCAACATATTTTCTTCTCTGATGCTCTTTAAGCTTCTTTTTCTGTTATGGACAGTTGTGGTATAATCCAGTTTACTTCCATTTCATTCCCATTTCTGCTCCTGTAAATATGAATAATGAATAAGTCAGCACATATGCTATATGTCCTGGTAATCTGGTTTATAACTTAAGTCTCAAGGCATATTTCTGCAGATATAAATCAATACCACTGGTGTAGAGCTATAAAGCCCTCACTAAGGACACGGGGCCCGCAGGTCAATTAGCAGATCATGAACTTGATGGCATTGGCATGGGAAGATGGGCATGCTCATCTTGTACTGCATATATCCCCTGGGGGGGGGGGCTGGAATGCAAATATACAACCTACGGGTAGATGTTCGGCTCTTTAAACCATTGATGGATGGGTAGTCTTAATAGTAAGTGTGAACTAAAGTAGAGAAGGCATTGTGAGCCTCTGCACTGATGTGGCTCACCCTACCACCCCATGCCCAGGAGGAGTAGTGTTACGCCATTGAAGTGTTCTCATTGCTGGGATGACATCAAGAGAGCAAAACACCCTCATGGCTGCTTGAATGATGACCCCCCCCCAAGCAACTCTCACCTTGGCTCCATGTTATTGCCCCAGAGCTGAAGAAAGAACAGACTATGTGTCAGTGATAGCAATACTTGATATTTGGCAAGCATTGCCAAAATTACCTACAAAAAAATATTTCTGTTGATGTAACAGCATTCTTTGCAGCCTTGCTGCTGCCTTGTACAACCGGTTCTTTAAAATATTCAGTAGTGACTGATGGTTGTTTTCAGCGTTAACATTTTCCATAAATATCCAATCAGCCATATCAGTTGCAAGCAGTTGCCTTTTAATCTCCAAACTCCTTTTGTAGTAGTCAATAAATGCTCTGAAACTATAGGCAACCTATTTCTTATCTTGAATAATCACATATCCATTTACCAAGTAGGTATAATAAACCCAACAATGAAGACTCTGATCTGGTCTGAATACTAACCTTTGAATCTAATAAAATTGCTAATAGTGTTGTATTGCCTCATGCACTGAGCAATCACCATCCTACATACACTATTAGGCTCCTTCTCTCCACTGTAAAAACATAATTTTGGCTTAGTCTACAACCTCTCTTCATTTAACAAAAATTAATTTATTTCTACTCTAAAACTCCCTAATGGGTATTTATTGAAAAGACCCACTGGAGAAAGGAAAGCTATGTAGAGGTTTAGTACAATCACACTAAGCATACTAAATGAACAAACTCCACTAACAAGATAATGAGTTAAAGCCTACCCCCTGCAAAAAAAAGCAACTAATACAGAGGGAAAAGTGTGGAAAGCCAGAATCACAAGCAAAAGCAGGCATACCTACCAGAATTAGAGGTAACTTCAACATCTAACAAAAACGTATAAACTCTGGCATGAAAACTTACTATGGCAACCTCCAAGAACCTCACCGACAGAAAACTAAAACTTTCTAGACCACAATAAATAATCTTGTACACCCACGAAAAAACTTCCAAACGTCTCTCTAAATTAAAGTAATGAGAACACTACTTGCAAATTTAGCAGACACTATACATGCAGCAACTTCCCTTATTAAAGACAAAACAACAATCTGCCCACAAATTATATCAACACTTGGCAACAAGATTACCCCTTATTTCTTAAACCAGAGTCAACCTCCAGAATCATGAAATACCACCTTAAATTAAAGCCAGTCACCCTAGCAGCAGACAGTCTCCCTGATGAATATATTAGACTTATTGCTTATGCTTTAGCATTACCCCCGTGTCCAGTCTTATAAACAGATCTATACAGGAATGTTATTTTCATTCAACGTGGAAACAGTCTTATATCCTACCCTTGAACAAAGAAGATGACTCAACAAGACCTATCAATCTACAGGCCCATTGATATCCCTCTTCCCATATCAAATTTCCTTGAAAAATACATAAAGACACAATTGATCCAACATTGCATACACAATGACCTTTTGTCTCCATCCT
Organism: Protopterus annectens; assembly: GCF_019279795.1. Taxonomy (NCBI): domain Eukaryota; kingdom Metazoa; phylum Chordata; order Ceratodontiformes; family Protopteridae; genus Protopterus; species Protopterus annectens. The sequence goes on from NC_056726.1 coordinate 531,652,154, forward strand.
AATCGTAGTACAAACTCTACCCTACTCAGCTTCCTTAATACTAATAATCTGAATAGGAAGGATGACATACTGGTCTGCTCACTGTTTTTTGACCTATCCAAAGCCTTTGATACTGTCTACTATTATGGACTGTTGGACAAAGCCTCTTTTTTCTAATTTCATAGCTACCTAACCAACAGGCCCCAAAGTGTTAAATGGCAAAAGGATTATTCTTCCTTTCTACCAATTACTGTTAGACTTCTTCAAGGATCAATACTTTGGCCAATGTTGTTTAATATATTCATAACTGGCCTCACCACTGTTCCTACTCTTACTGAACAGGATATTCTGATACAATATACAGACAATTCCAGCATCAACTGCTCAGCACCCAGATCGCCAGACTTGCAAGCAAAGCCCCAGGAATCATTCCCCTCTGTGGAATCTTGGTTGGAAGATTTTAAGCTTTAGCTTAATCATAGAAAGACAAAGCTAATCTTATTTACTGCAAAGTCATACAATGACAAAACGTAGTACTTCACCATTACATATTCAAACTAAATTTAACTGGTCTCCTATTCAAACCTGCTAGGTGCCATTATTGAAAGTATAAAGTCTAACCTCCACTTACAATCTGCTGTTTAAAAAAAGCATCAAAACTTAAAGCTTCTATACAGAACCAAATCATATCCTACAGATTATACCTATTATGATGAAGAGAAATGAGTACCTAAATAAGTTTTTTTTCTCAGTTTGAGTAGGAGAGAGATGTGGATGTAGCAGAAAACTGTTGTGAAAAAGGGGAGATTGTAGTTAATGTTGGAGCAGAGGGTGGAGAGATTAGTGGCTAGAGGGGAAAATTTAAGTTGGGGTGTGTGATGGGCATATCCATTTAGTAGTAAGAGGAGAATAAGAGGGATTCTAGTTTGGTATGATTGGGGGTATTGCAAAGAATAGGAGGGAGAGAGTTCCAAAGTTTAGAGATGGAGCAGGAGAGAAGGAGGTGGCCAGGGGGTCGTAGATTTGTAGGAGGTTTTGGTTTTCTGATCTTAGTGAGTGATTAGGGATGTAGGAGATTAATGCGGTGGAGAGAGGGGCAGCTAGTGGGTTTATGGATGAGTTTGTGTGCGTTAGTGAGTCTAAGTAAGGTCAGGTAATTGGGAAGTTCAAGCCATGGAGAGAGAGAGAGAGAGAGAGAGAGAGAGAGAGAGAGAGAGACAATGGTGGGATGAGTTTTTAGAGTTGGTAGCAAATTTGCATATTTTATTATAGCATGGTTCGAGTTTTGTGTTGTAGACCACGCTGGAGATTGTTCAGCAGGGGGTGCCATACATAAGAGAGTGGAGCAGGAAGGAGGAAGCTAGGGTTTTTCTAGTGGAAGGGGAGAGGTATCGGTTGTGTCTGTATTGTAGGCCAAGTTTTTGGTGTTTTTTATGGTGGATTGAATATGAGTGTCAAATTTCAGGTGCTCGTCAATAATGACACTAAGGAGTTTGGCATTTGAAATTATTTCAATTGGGATGTTATTGTTACTGAGTACTGAGCAAGAGTTTATGTCTATTGGGAAGTTTTCAGAGGGGGAAAAGATCATCAGTTTTGTTTTATTAGCATTTAGAGCAAGGTGGTTATTTTTCATCCAGGATTCAGTTTTAGAGAAGGCTGATTGAGTTTTTAGAAGAAGGTTGGAGGGGATGAAGGCAGAGCAGATGATTGTTGAGTCATCTGCATATTGGATTATAGATGAGTCAGTATGGCGTGGTGAAAGTTGTTAGTAAATATAATTTATAATATATATATGCACTACAAAGCACAAGCCAGGGAACAGATGAGATAGATGAATCCTGGGAGGGCTGATGGTCACCAGGCAGTGGGAAATTGCTGAAGTGATTTTCACTGAATATATGTTGATGAATAGCTGTTTTCTGAAACTAACTTTCGATGAACTAATATAGACATCATAGGATCATAGGAGGTTACTAGGCTATCGACCCAGAGGTCATTTCAAGCCTAGCTGTTTCTTCCTAATGTAATACCATGGATACTCTAGTCAATACCCAAGCTGACATGAAAAAAGGAAGCTTACAAATATTTTTCTACACAAATTTCTGTGTTTTGACAGTATATTTGTTAGACATGTCTAGTGCAGTATACATCTTCACTAGGCTTTGACTTTCTGGATGTCATGATCACACTCACTTTATAGCTATTGCATGATGATTGCGCCATCTACTGTCTGCATTAAAAAAATCAGAACTGTTAAATTTTTAAGGACCAAATGTCCCACATTTTAGCTTTTGGTGGTGTGTTTACAAGCCATCTTAATGCAGAAACATTCCAATTTATTTTTTGTCAACAAGATGCATCAGACTAATTTTACAAAATACAAAGGTACACTGAAGAGCTGTAAAACCAGCAAATATTTATTCAGAAATGATAAAAAGTAATCAGAGATTATAAAACATTATAGTATTTCGGCTTTTCCCGGTTAGGGGGTCGCCACAGCGGAACTCCGGTCCGCTAATGATTGGCAGTTGATTTTTACGTACCGGCTTGCCAGGGCTGACGCACAACCTTCAACGAAGGTACGCCCATTCACGCATGTGTCCATGCAGAAGACGCTCTAGCTGAGAATCGAACCGGACAGCGTAGTAGTGTTAGGCGACAACACTAGTATACTCTTTAGAATGTTAAAATGATCATCAGGATAAGTGACACACAAGTAAGAGACGACCTACAGTAGACGTACATGTGCTTAGCATGCTACTTCAAATGTCAACTGTGGTGTATTCAATGGACTGTGTTGTCTTGCTTTAGCTAGTGCTCTTTGGGGGCGGGGGAAAGTGCATGACGCAAGGCGTGAGACAGGAAGTTGGAATGTATTGTAAGGTTGTTGGCCGGTCAATAAAGTTTGGAGTTGGTACCAACTGCACACAGTTGTCCCGCGTCTTCTTTCTAAGGTAAAAGAATACGACATGGTGTCAGAAGTGCTGTGTGGCTGTGCCTGGGAGTGCTGAAGACCGTACGAGTGGCCAAGGGACGTGGAGAGCGGACATGTCGGACGACGAGAATGGTCGGCAGCCACGAGCTAGAATCAACATGGCGGCTAGCGCTCCCAATGCTACATTCAGTATTTAGCCGCCAGAGCCCTTTGACTTCTCCAAACCCCACGAATGGACACGATGGATACGCCGGTTTGAACGGTTCCGGCAGGCTAGTAATTTATCTTCCAACCCAGAGGGGAACCAGGTGAACACCCTGATATACTGTATGGGCGATGAGGCAGACGATGTCTTGAGAGGCCTCAAGCTAACCGAGGCAGAGCACCAGGAGTATGCCAAAGTGAAGGAGGGGTTCGAAAGATTTTTTATTGTCAAAAAGAACATTGTTTACGAACGTGCACGATTTAACATGCGGAAACAGGAACTGAACGAGACTGTTGATGGTTTTGTTACTGCCCTGCATGCTTTAGCCGAACACTGCAATTATGGGACGCTGCACGACGAGCTTATAAGGGATAGAATTGTTGTGGGCTTGGCAGACACCAGATTGTCCGAGCGGATGCAGATGGAGAAAGAGTTGGACTTAGAGAGAGCTGTAAATATGGCCAGACAGTCGGAGGAGGTCAAAAAGCAGCAAACGGCCTTGCGGTGCGACAGTACCGCCCTGCAGTATAATGTGAATGCCGTGCAGACACCACTGGACGCCAGACGCAGGCCAGAGGCCTCGAAAGGTTGGGGCAAGCCCTTGGCACCGATTTTTCCGCCAGACGCAAAAGAGCAAAGACGCCCCGAGCTCGCAGTGTTACAGGTGTGGGGGGCCGTTTCACCATAGACTCCTATGCCCGGCGACTGCTGCAAGATGTCGCTCGTGTGGGAAGAAGGGCCACTACCAGCGGGTCTGCCGACAGTTCAAGGCGGTGCAGAGTATTGAGGAAGACGAGGAGCCGGATGAGCGTGAAGAACAGGGGTTTTTCCTTGGCTCTGTCTCTTCCGGGAACCATTCCTGGATTGTGGAGGTGAAGATACAGGGCACACCTATGACTTTCAAGCTTGACACGGGGGCGGATGTTACTGTTATCTCCAAGTCGGACCTGCACACCTTGTTCAGTGGGAAGGATGCTCCTGTGCTCCAGCAGCCGGAGAAACCCTTGTTGGGTCCTGGAGGGATGCCACTGGAGGTTACGGGATCCTTGGAGCTTCAGCTTGGCTATGGACAAAGACAGACATGTGAGAAAGTGTATGTTGTAAAAGGACTCCGCATGCCGCTTTTAGGCCTTCCTGCTATTTTGGGGCTGGGCCTCCTGAAACGTGTTGACACTATCACCATGGAGTCTTTGAAAACCTCATACCCGGACTTGTGCTCTGGGTTGGGGGTAGTGCAGCGGAAATACCACATAAAGCTTCAGCCAAAGGCGGTGCCATACTCTCTGAAGACCCCCAGGAGGATACCACTGCCATTGATGGGGAAAGTGAAAGAGGAGTTAATGAGGATGGAGGCGCTGGGTGTCGTTACCAGAATGGAAGAACCTACTGATTGGTGTGCAGGCATGGTGGTAGTCCCAAAGAAAGACAGTAACAGGCTGAGACTATGTGTAGACTACACTAAGCTAAATGAATACGTATGCAGGGAAAGGTTCGTGCTGCCCTCGGTTGAGCAGAGTCTTGGGATGCTTGCTGGGGCGAAGGTGTTTAGCAAACTGGATGCCAATATGGGATTTTGGCAAATTCCTTTGTCAGAGGAGTCGGCCGCGCTTACCACATTCATAACCCCTTTTGGGCGCTTCCGTTTCAATCGCCTTCCCTTTGGCATTAATTCTGCACCCGAACACTTTCAACGCATGATGGCAGAGGTCATTGAAGGATTAGAGGGTGTGATTTGTCACATGGACGATGTGTTGGTCTGGGGGCGTTGCCAGGAGGAGCACGATGCCCGGCTTCACGCGGTATTAAAGAGACTGGAAGAAGCAGGTATTACGTTGAATGTAGGGAAATGTGACCTGTCGAGGGGCACAGTGACTTTCTTGGGCCATGTCATTACGAATGCTGGCATAAGCCCGGACCCAAGGAGGACCGTGTCCATCACGGAGATGGCGGCACCTGCTACAGTAGGAGAACTTAGGAGTTTCCTGGGCATGGTGAATCAGGTGGGGAAGTTCATCCCTCATTTGGCTGAGAGGGACAGAGCTTTGAGAGACTTATTATCAAAAAGAACAGCTGGTACTGGGGTGGGGACCAGGAAAAGGCCTTCAAGGACTTAAAAGAGGCGATCACCTCACCCCCAGTTTTGGCTGTGTATGACCCGGAGAGGGATACGAAGGTTTCCGCGGATGCTTCTTCCTTTGGGTTAGGGAGCGTGTTGCAGCAACAATGGGAGGATGGCTGGAGACCCGTGGCATACGCCTCAAGGTCACTCTCACCCACGGAGCAACGATATGCGCAGGTTGAGAAAGAGGCCCTAGCGTCTACCTGGGCATGTGAACGCTTTCGAGATTACCTATTGGGCAAATCGTTCTGTCTAGAGACTGATCACAAACCCCTGGTTTCATTGCTGGGAGGTCAGGCGCTGGATCTTCTACCGCCCAGAATCCAACGCTTTAGGATGAGATTGATGCAGTTCTCATACATGGTGCAGTACGCTCCAGGGAAATCACTGTGGGTGGCAGATGCCCTGTCACGTTCTCCACTTAAAACCAGGCTAACCCTGGAGGAAACGGAGTTAATGGAGGACACGGATATCTACGTGAACAGTATTGTGGAAAACATGCAGGTGAAGCCATCCTTCCTCCAAACACTACGGGAGCAGCTGAAAGCGGACAGTGTGTGTCTGGTCATGGACTTGTGCAGCCAGGGGTGGCCGCTGTATGCGAACCAGGAACCCTTACTGAAGAGCTACTGGCCAGATCGGTCCACACTAACAGTGAAAGATGGGTTGCTTTTAAAGATTCGCCTTGTTATCCCTCTGCCATGCGTAATGAGGTGTTGTCGAAATTGCATGAGGGACATCAAGGCATTGTGAAGTGCAAAGCCAGAGCCTGTCAGACCGTCTGGTGGCCTGGACTTAGCCAGCAGATAAATTACATGGTTTTAAGATGCAGGACGTGCATCTCAGAGAGAAGGAATCCTCCTGAGCCCCTCATCCCAACACAATGTCCTGACCGACCATGGCAAAGAGTGGGCGCGGATTTATTTGAACTAAAAGGACATACTTACCTTCTTGTCGTGGACTACTTATCCAGGTTTCTTGAGATCGCATTGTTGAAACATAGCAAATCCAACGAGGTCATCACCCACCTAAAATCTTTCTTCGCTCGCCATGGTATCCCAGAGGTACTTGTGTCTGATAATGGCCCTCAGTTCTCAGGGCAGTCTTTTGCGGCCTTTGCAACCGCTTATGGCTTCGAGCACGTCACAAGCAGCCCCAGGTTCCCGCAGAGTAACGGGGAGGCAGAACGTGCGGTGCAGACGGTGAAGAACCTGCTTAAAAAAAGTGCTGACCCATACATGGCTCTCTTGGCGTACAGGACAACGCCACTGCAGAATGGTTATAGCCCTGCGGAACTCCTTATGGGACGACGGTTGCGGACCTCTCTTCCGATTCATCCTTCGCAGTTGGATCCGGTGCTGCCGGACTGGAGAAGGCTCAGGGGGAAAGAGGGGGAGAAGAGGGTGCATAATGGCGAAAACTACAACAGACGCCATCGGGCAAGGCCGCTGGGGGATGTGTTGCCCGGCGACCAGGTGTGGGTGACAGATATGAAGACCTCAGGTACTGTAGATCAAAACCATTACTCGCCGAGGTCATTTATGGTAGATGTGCCTCAAGGGACTGTGCGGCGAAACCGTGTGCATTTGATTCCCTTATCTGAGCCTGACTGTGAATCAAACCCTGGGTGTCCGGAAAGTGTGCTAAGTAAGACCGATGAGGCCTTGCCATTTTGCAATGGCCTTCCCCTGGAACCCCGGGCACACAGTGATGTTGTGAGGACCAGATCAGGAAGAGTTATTAACAAGCCGGACCGTTTGGATCTGTGAAGATCAGAGTATATATAACAACGTCATTTGGGGGTTATAGTAATCTGAATGTGGCTAAGTGAGCATTTGGTGTCAATGTACCAAGTTCGTAGTGAAGTGGAAGAAATTGAATAGATCTGGGGTTTGTGTTAAGTGAAAAGGGGCCTTATGGAAAAGGAGATGTGGTGTATTCAATGGACTGTGTTGTCTTGCTTTAGCTAGTGCTCTTTGGGGGCGGGGGAAAGTGCATGACGCAAGGCGTGAGACAGGAAGTTGGAATGTATTGTAAGGTTGTTGGCCGGTCAATAAAGTTTGGAGTTGGTACCAACTGCACACAGTTGTCCCGCGTCTTCTTTCTAAGGTAAAAGAATACGACATCAACAGTAAGAAATATTTCATTACGTGCTTTGCTAATCCCATTTAAACTATATTGCCAGCAACAACGGCTATATATACAGCAGAGTCCAAGCTGTATATCAAGGGAGTAATACAGAGGAAAGAAGTTTCTGAGTAACAACGCTGCTTATGCAATCATGCTATTTTACTGAGAACCAGTCAGTGATGAAAGCAGTGTGCGCTAGATGAACTAAACTAATTTTTCATTTAAGTTGTGCCCAATGGAGAGATGGAAAGAAAGAAGACAAAAAAGAAAGGAAGAAAAGAAAAAGAAGCACCAAGGCTGTAGTTTTGAGGAAATTTTAACCTAAAGAGCACTGGTTACACGACGAATCTCTGGAAAACACGCCTACACAGATCACATAATGCAGTATGTCATGTAGATTGCATGCAAAGTTCTATGAAATAGTGTAAAGTGATTCAGTTTGGTGCAGGCAGTATTTTTTTAATGGAAAGCTGCATACATTTTTCCATATTGCTTTGTATTATAGGCTACGTGCAGCTATGTCAGAAAACAAGAAAATGTAAACAATATGAGGACATAGGCATTAACGACTCCCCCTCATCTGAAATGTTGTTTTAAACTGGAAAGATATAAAATATGGGTTATACATAGAAAAAGAGGGGTAGAAAGACAAAAAATGCTAGTTCCAGAGAGCACTTTGTTTAAACTTGATTAAGAAACAAGTTATGCTCATCTCAAAGAAGAATATCTGGTGGCAGATGACTAGCTACTTAGATGCTATTATATTTAGCCAGTGTACTGTAGAAATGACATATTTATGTTTCTTCTGTCAGCCATTTGTTAAACTTTTTGTCATGATGGTACAAGACTCGCTTTGTAGGACATCAGAATCCAGACAATTCCCAGAGGGTCTATGGTACAGTGAGAATTTTGGCTGGCCAGCCATACAGAATGAGAACAGCAGACCTGGACAGCTATCTTTCAATTCAAAATGGGAGATAGAAAGATGTAGCTAGCTGCCTACTGAGTTTCCATGTCCTTGCTCTCTACATCATGGTTTTCTGACTATAGCTAGACAGATGCATACTCACACACACACACAGGCAAACACACATGGACACACATAAACACTCACAAACACACAAAAATACTAAACCAGCTGAATTGCTACTAATGACAGCATCTTCAAGGAATACATCTGAAATTCTTATTTTATATTCATATAGTGTGGAGCAGTCCAATCTGCATATTTTTCAAAGTAAGTATTACTGTGGCCTCTTGTTCTTAACTATGAACAGTATACAACAGTCACATTTTGGCTTAGTGGTCTTTTGTATACATAGAAAAACTCCATTTCTCAACATGAGCAAACAGCCAAAATCCTCCACATTTTATTTTCCTTTTCTGTGTCATACTTCACCACTCACCTTGATAGCGATATAACCTTAGACTTACTGGAGCTTGGTAATCACTAAGAGGGAGGTGAGTCTAGATATTTATGTACATATACAGAAGAAGGATACTAAACCAGTTGTGGTCAAAGATATGCCCTAGTTGTGAGATGAAAGACGGTTACCATCAAATGTTGTTTGCCTGAATGAGAAAACTCATACTCCCTATTAAGATGAGGTAAGTACTCTTCTAAGACAAAGGGGGAGCAACCAGAAAAAACAACATGTGTTCTCCATGGCAACCAGGAAAATAATACTGTGCTCTCCGCCTAACACTAGTGTAGGTTAACACAATCATTAATACCACCATAGTAATCTTAAAAATGTCTTTAGGTGATGTTTAATTTTCTACAAGAAAACTAATAATAGTAAAGATGCAGCACACACTAGTAATCCAATCTTATTTATGCCTTGCAACCAGATACAGCACACAGGCTGGTCCACGGTAGTACCTATAGTTACTTATGGAAGAAATTGTAAAGCTGGTGTGACAACATATGCAGATGGAGCAGTCAAAGAGAAATCTCTTGTTCCTCAAATGAACAGCCCTCAATACTGTATAAAACTATCTTACTACAAATATCATGTGGCTTACATCAGAAAGGAATCATTCCCTGTATGCATCCAAGGAGTATGTAAGTCTAATTTATGGACAACTACAGATTCATGGGTGTTCATAGGTTCATACTAGGCTATCTGCCCTAGGGCATTTATAAGCCTAGCCAGAGTGTGTTTGGCTTTGGCCACCCATTTTAAATTAATTTTGCTATGCCCTTTTTCGAGGTTAGTATACTGTGCCTCTGTCTAACAGTGACACAGAAGTGATACCCGGGGTAAACCTATGATCTCCCATCCACTCATCAAGATTCCTCTTGAAGAGAGTCAGTGAGGGACTCTGCCTAACCTGGACTGGGATTTTATTCCAGAGTGAAGGGAGCCTCTGGGTTATGAATCTGTCCCTCCAGCACGTCCTATTTATTTCAGTGCTGAGGTTCAAGTCTCTCGAGCGCGTAGCTTGATGGGATTTGGATTTTCTGAGTTGCAGCATGTCCATTAATTCCGGGTTGGACATGGCTTTATATGTCAGGCACAGATCGCCTCTGAGCAGGCGGTATGCCACTGAGTAGAGCTGGAGTTTCTTTAACCGGGCAGCATATGGCATCTGTTTGAGCCCTTTGATCCTCTTGGGGAGGTACTTTTGGGGGCTTTCCAGTTGCTGCAGGTGTCTGGTAAGGTACATCCCAAAAGGGGCATTGTACTCAATTATGGGCCAGATGAGGGATGAGTAAAGAGGCACGATGACCTCCCCTGATCTAGATGTGAATCCTTTCATGATTAGGTGGGCTATATAAAATGTTTTTCTAACCACTTTGGCCACGTGGTTGTCAAATGAGAAATTGCTATCAACTTGGGTCCCCAGGTCCCTAATTACTTCTTCTGTACTTAATGGATTACCACCTATGTGGTAATTTGTGGGCACTTTGTTTTTGCCAAAGGGGATGACTATACACTTTTTGGCGTTTAGCTTCAGGCCATGGCTCTGGCACCAGTTGTCTGTTTCTATGAGGCCCTTTTGGAGGATGCTTGCATCGACTGGAGAGTCGATTATGGTGCCCAGTTTGCAGTCATCTGCGAACTTGGTCAGCCACAGTCCTTCCGTGTTGGCCTGTACCTCCGAGAAATATATACTAAACAAGAGAGGCCCCAGGACTGAGCCTTGTGGGACGCCACTTGTAACTGGTTTAGAGTCTGACATGGCTCCAGCAATTCTAACCATGTGGGTTCTGTCCTTGAGCCAGTTTGCAACCCATCTAGTGACATAGGGGTTTATATTTAAGCTGGTGAGCTTATCTATAATGCCCGAGTGGGGTATTGTATCGAAGGCTTTTGCGAGGTTCAGGTAGGCTGTGTGGACCACCTTCCCCTCGTCAATGGCCTTGGTGACTGTTTCAAAGAAATCGACAAGGTTTAAGAGGCAGGATCTGCCCTTAACAAAGCCGAACTGGGTAGGATCCAGTGTCTGTAGGTCCCCAATATCTTTATTTATGAGGTCCATGATGATCCTTTCCATAGCTTTGCAGACCAAGCTAGTCAGGCTTATGGGGCGATAGTTTCCAGGATCCGTTGAGGCACCACCTTTGTGGAGAGGAACCACTGTTGCTGTACACCACTCTTTGGGTACATATCCTGTAGTAAGGCTGAGATTGAACAGTAGTTTTATGTTTGGGTTTAGCTCTTCTTGGAGTTCATGTAGGACGCAGCCCGGGACACTGTCTGGTCCCATTGATGCTGTGTTTTTTGCTTTGGAGAGGGCGGCTCTTACCTGAGCATCTGAGATGTCAGGGGGGCAGCACTCTGCTGGGATATATATTTGCCCTTTTGGTGTGGGGGGGTTTGCGCTGAACCTGTCAGCTAGGATGTTGGCAATGTCTGTGGGTTTGATGTATTTTTTGTCATTTTGGAGTAATTCTGAGCATATCTGGGAATTCCCACCCAGGTTCCTAACATAACTAAAGAAAGCCTTGTGATTATCCTTAGTGTCCTGTGCAATTTTTCTCTCGAAGCTGACCTTAGGCGATTTTATGAGTGCCTGTAGTTTTTTGCTAATACTGATCAGAGATGCCTTCCCTTTTTGGGATTTTGCTCTATCATGTAGTAGCTTCCTCCTTCTATTGTATAGTTTGTTTATGGCTGGGGTCCACCAGACAGGACATCTGCCTTTGGAGGATTGGGTCTTGGTTTTATTTGGGATTGCATGATCCATGCATTCCTGAAGGTGTTCATAGAATGCGTTTATAAAGGATTCTGCGGTCTGGGCCGTATTTTCCACAGGCTCGGGGGCTTTGAAGAATTCCACCTCGGTTTTGAGGAATGTGAAATTTGCTTTAGAGAAGTTTTTCACTGTGGTTTTCTGGGCAGGAGGTGGGGTCAGGATGTGAATATCCAGTGAGATTAGTTTATGGTCTGATCTTACCAGTGAGGGATACACTTCTGGTCTGGAGCATAGAGTCCTCATGTTGGTGATGATCAGGTCCAGTATGTTTTCCCCTCTTGTGGGAGTGGTAACAACTTGTTCCATAGCATTTGAGTTTATAAATTCTAGGAACCTTTGGGCTAGGGTGTTGGAGCTAGACTAATGCTCCCAGTCTATGTTTGGGTAGTTGAAGTCGCCCAATATAATGGTGTTTGGAGAGACCTTTATGTTTTCCAGTGTTCTCAGGAAGGCTGAGTGGGGTTCCTGGGTTTGGGAGGGTGGTCTGTAGCAGGCTATAAACTGAAAGGCAGTTTTACCCACTGCTAGTTGCACATGGATAGTCTCTGATGCTTCGTGCTGTGCCACCAACCTGGAGGTGTGGGTATCTTTGACGAATATTGATACTCCCCCTCCTTTTGTGGTTCGGTCCAAGTTTTGGGGCCGAAAAGCATGGTATGAGGTATAACCTGGTAGTGCTGGGGTGCTCTCGGGAGCCTTGAACCAGGTTTCTGTTACTGCACAGATATCGATGTTCTCCATGCTAAGGAGAGTTTCGAGTGCGTGCATATTGAGGATTAGACTTCTGGCGTTGAGTAGCATTACTCTTAGTTTCTTATCCCTTGTGATACCTATGGAGGTGGGTTTGTCTTTTGAGCCTTGCCTAAAAATGGCACTATGGGGGAAGCAAGAGCCTTTGCCAATATCCGAAATCCCAGGGGTGACAGGTGCAAGCCGTCCCTAGCGAAGCATCATGGCTTGTCGAGCATGTCATCCCAGGCTGACAGGCATTGGATCCCCTTTGAATGACACCAATACTTAAGCCAATTGTTGAAATTGATCATCTTGTCTTCATATTGTGGCATCATTCTTGGTGAGGGTAAGATGCTACTCAAGGTCAGGGTCATACCGGCCTGGGCTACATGCTCAGAGAACTCCTCTATGTCTCTTTTCATGTAGTCCAGGGAGGTACGTCTCAGGTCATTCACACCAGCATGGACAATGACCGAGTCATATTTGTACTTGCCTTGGAGTGACCTGAGTGCTTGTGTTATGTGGCGGATCCTAGCGCCCGACAGGCAGCTCACCGTGACCTTCTCCTTGTTCAGCCTGGTGAGCAGGATGTCAGTGTGCCTGACGATAGAGTCACCTATTACAAGTGTATCAGGTGCGTTGTTTAGCCTTAAGGGCTGTGACTGTTCGGCACACTGGCTTTGTGAGCTATGTGTTGCACGTGTTTTGTTTTGGGGTAGCGGTTGCTTGGGTGTCTGCTTTGGAGGTCTCTGCTGCTTAGGCAGATTTTTATTTAGAGCCTCCGAATATGTTTTTGTGTGTTTATGTGTTTGGTTTGCTGTCGTGGTAGGTCTATGTGAGACTGGAATTGTAGTGAGTGTGGTTTCCTTCTCCTCCTAACTGGTTACGCCAGTACTGAGTTGAGAGAGCTTAGCCTCCAGTTTGGCTATATGATTGCATCTCTCACATGTGTTGGAATTTGTTGGGAGGAGGAGAGGGTTGTCTATGTACATGAGGCAGTTGTAACATTGCCTCAAGATTCCCAGATTCACAAGCTGGACCGGAGAGGAGATTGACAACTGACCTTTGGACATGCTAGAATAGTACTGGGAATTCCTTTATAATTGAAAAAAGGGCTAATGGGGAATAAGGTACTCAAGGGGAGTTTGTGAGGGTGTAGTGCTTTTAATTTTTTAGTGCTGACTTATATAATTGCTTTAGTGAGCAAGTGCCAGGTAACTTAAATGCAAAAACAACAAACAGTAACTTTCTTTCAAGTGAAACAAGGAAATATGTACAGTAAGCAATGCAGATATCACTAGGGATCCACAGAAGCGCTGAAAAGCCGTGTTTTAGGTAGAATTAGCATTTCAGGGAAATAACAAGCAAACAAACAACAAGCATACAAACAAAGCTAGATTCAGCAGGCCTGGATCTAGTCTATGCTACAGCAAACAAGGTGTACCAATTTCAGTAAGAAACAGTTCAAATATGCAGGCACTATAAGCCTTTAACCAGAAATTCCCAGCTCAGAAGGGCAGAGTCCAGCCTCTCCTCCCACAAGAGTGCACACCACAAACCCCTTCTTAATGTAAAATAACTGGCCTGAAGCCCAAGTGCTTAAACCAGAACTAATACACTTTTAGAATAACACACTGAGCCCTCAATCAGCAGTTCCCAACTTAGAAGGATGTAAACTACCTGTCCTCCCACCACAGTGCATGCCACAAACCTTCCTAATGTAAAACAACTGGTCTGAAGCCCAAGTGCTTAATCCAAAAGACTTAGAATGATAGCTACACTTTAATCAAGTTACTACCAAGCTGTAATAAATACAATTGAATACTTTAAAGAATGTCTGGATTAGTGCTCAAGTTATACAAACAAAGCTAGATTCAGCAGGCCTGGATCTAGTCTATGCTACAACAAACAAGGTGTACCAATTTCAGTAAGAAGCAGTTCAAATATGCAGGCACTATAAGCCTTTAACCAGAAATTCCCAACTCAGAAGGGCAGAGTCCAGCCTCTCCTCCCACAAGAGTGCAGACCACAACCCTCTTAATGTAAAATAACTGGCCTGAAGCCCAAGTGCTTAAACCAGAATTAATACACTTTTAGAATAACAGACACTGAGCCCTCAATCAGCAGTTCCCAACTTAGAAGGATGTAAGCTACCTGTTCTGCCACTACAGTGCAGACCACAAACCTTCTTAATGTAAAACAACTGGTTTGAAGCCCAAGTGCTTAAACTAAAAGGCTTAGAATGAGTTACACCAAGCAGTAATAAATACAATTGAGTACTATTAAGATGACAAAAAAGCAAAATAAAGTAGGAAGAAACACAAATACAGTAAAAGCAGATAACATTTTTTTTTTTGACTGAGCAAATGAGATTGGCCCAGGAGTTACAGAACAGAAACAAGTGCAAATGCAGGCCTTCAAATCAGAAAGTTGAGAGAGATGGAAGACCGCCCAAACGGCCAATAACTACAAATTCTGGGCCAGAACCACTCCTTATGTGGTAGACAGGTTACCTAATGCTTACCACTCCCACTGATAAGCTACAAGGCTTCCCTCCAACAAAGAAAGGCTTGGGGGGCTCAGAAGCTTACAAACAGTCCTGGATACAGCAAATCTGTATCTGGAACACTAATTACAGGAAAGGTAAGAAACAGGCTTACAATTTTTTTTTCAGAAAAGTAGCAAAAACAGTAGTAAAAACAATTCACATGCAGTGCAAGCTGGCACACTTGAGTAT
Source organism: Protopterus annectens (assembly GCF_019279795.1). Taxonomy (NCBI): domain Eukaryota; kingdom Metazoa; phylum Chordata; order Ceratodontiformes; family Protopteridae; genus Protopterus; species Protopterus annectens. Next base: position 531,667,197 of record NC_056726.1, read on the forward strand.
GTAGCAATATTAGTCCACACACAGTTTGAAAAAAATGTAATTAAATTAAAAAGGACTAAAAGCAAGTGCAGACAGGGTTTATTAGGTAGAATGCGGTAAAGAGATGGGACTGGGGGAGTGTCCTAGATCAAATCTACAGTGGGATGGGCACTGCAAAAGCCACCAAATTTAAACTACAACCAAGAACAGGGAGGTGGGGTGGGGAAGACAGTTTCAACAGAGATGTGAGGAATCACAGTGCAAATTATAAAACCAGAAAATATATACTGATCTCTGTATATTTGCAGAACAGTAAGACAACAGATATCTAAGCAACAATTTAGCTCTATAATACAGAAAAATATACTCAGCTCTATATATTTTCAGATAGTCTTGTAAGGCTCTCTCTCAGTGCACAGATTCCAATTTAAATGCAGGCTGTTATTAACATGTCAAAATTAAGGGAACCTGGAGTTAAGCAACACACAAGCTATAAAAAACGGTTATATCAGCTGAAGACAAGGCAGAAAATGAGGGAGGGGGACAGTTTCAACAAAGATGTGAGGAATCACAGTGCAAATTATAAAACCAGAAAAATATATACTGATCTCTGTATATTTGCAGAACAGTAAGACAACAGATATCTAAGCAACAATTTAGCTCTATAATATAGAATAATACAGAAAATATACTCAGCTCTATATATTTGCAGATAGTCTTGCAAGGCTCTCTCTCAGTGCACAGGTTCCAATTTAAAATGTGTGCAACACAGTTATGTAAAATGTTAAATGTTTCTTCACTTGTGTTCAGATGGTATCAAAAATAATGTATGCATGAATTCTCTTGTTATTTTCTTCGATAGTTGCAAAATCATGCTCTGTGCTAGTAACTGCTTGTCTCTACCTTGTGGCCCAGGTCATGGCTGAAAAGGGTCTTCAGACAGTTCACTTACCCTGTTAAATAGAAGGAATAATTAATTACTTAGAGACAGATACAAACCCGCAGATTTATTCAGACACTCAAGATTCTGTGGGATAAATGGACTCAGAAATTTAAGGATATAATTGGTATGGTAATCAAGAAAAGTTGGCTTTATTTGCAGATGATATTATTTTGCACCAGATAAAAACTAGAAAAGGAGATTTCAGTGTTGTGGAACATTCTGAGACAGTTTCATTTTTTTCAGGATACAAAATTAATGAAGATAAAACAAAGGTAATGGTTGTAAACCATGTACCCACACACGGTTTGGTTCAGCAATATCCATGTTTATGGGAACATGATAAAATGAAGTACATAGGAGTATGGGTTAAAATGATTCTGTTATGGCTGCTATGGATATGTGGGAAGAGAATAAACAAAAGATAATACAAAAATGGAGAAACTGAAAGTTCTGTTTTTTAGATATGGATAGCAAGATACAAGTAGTTAAAATCTTTTTAGTCCCTTTAGTTTTATAAACAGGCCAGGCATATTTTTATCTACCAGAGGAGAAACTGTGAATAGCAATTAATAGAGATGAAGGATTTTATCTGGGAGAGGAAGAAGGCAAGAGTCAAGTGGGATAAGTTGATCAAAGTGGTTTGGGATTACCTGATTTGAAGGGATATTTCAGAACTACATAGTTATGGCTCCTATACACAGCACAAGCAGAAAGCTTATAATTAAAAATAGAAAGAGATGATGATGAAACAGAGAAGCTCAAGAAATAAGGAGAGATTGGGATTTTGGATGCAGATCCTTAAGGAGAATAGCAATAGCCATATAGAGTATTATACCATAACTTAACAGAAAGTATTTGAAAACCTAAGCCAACATGGGAATGGAGAAAGGAGAATCTGCTGATAGGGATGATTGCAATTAGAGGAACAGAGAATAGGTAAGAGGGAGCCAGAATTTAATGGAGAAAATTGACAAAGGAACCAAGGTATAGGGAACAAATAATTAGAGAGGGAAAGGTAATAGAATGGAAAAAGGCCAAGAATACATTTGGACCGCAGACTAGAGACTGCATTCCCTATCAAGGATAGTTATCAGAGTATAGGCAAACAGAAAGGAATAGGTGGATTCTAAATGAAAAACCAGCACTGGTAGAGGTTTTAGTTGAATCTAGAACAGAAGCTGTTGTTAAAAAAGTGATAATTGGTAAAACATATATAAAATGTTGCATAATAACTATAGGAATCCATCAGAGGAAGTTAGAAAGGATTGGGAAGAGAAACTGGATAAGCAATCCACAAAGAAACAATGGGAGAATAGATGCATGGCTCCCAAATATGCACCAAAGTCTAAAAGATTTGGGATTTTTGCTAGGAAGTGTTTGCATAGGTATTTCATACCCCAATCAGTCTCCAAAGTATTTTTTTTCATAAGTAGATTGCAAATATTGGAGGTGTGATGGGGAAGAAGGAGGTAATTGTGAACATGTTTTTTGGGAGTGTAAGCTGTGTTACAGGATCTGAATTGCCTAGACATAGTAAGGCAATGAGTTTAATTCTTGTAGCAGCCAAAAGGGCAATTTCTAGAAAATGGAAATCAGAATCTATACCAACCACATTAAAAGAAGTGAATATAGTAACAGAAATAGAAGAACTGGAAGTGAGATCTTTAGAAAAAAGTAGCAGCAAACTACATAGAAAAAAATCAAAATTGTGGGAACACTACATGCAGAATAATGTTTTGGAGGAGGAATGACGTTTAAGAGAAGGCAGGAATTGTATGCACTATGTAATGATCGATTGACAATGACTGTATACAAGATTATATATGATGTTTAATGTTTGCAACTGAAAATATCTCAGTCTGGCCTATGTCATAAGTGATAATTCAATAAAGATTTTTTTTTTTGTTTAAAAAAAAAAAGATCCAGTGAGATAATGCACTGAAAGCCAATTAGTGGTAGAAACATGGCTAGTAGTAAGCACTAGATGCTATCTGACTGCTCCAGAAATGGCTGATGCTATGGAGGAATCACAAAGTATTATTGTTTCATAAAGTGTTCTTGTTTAAGCTTACTCAGGAATTCATGGACTGCAAATAATGACTGCAATTTGAGAAAGATTGGAGATGAAGTTCTTCCAGCAGAGTTGATAGGGACTGCAGGTACTTCACCAGATGTAGAGTAGGGGAAAGGTAGCATCCTCTGAGAAGAGAGTTAATCATGTTTTACAGTCTGTAGTGTGATAGTGTCAAAACAAACTTGAAAAGCATCACCTACTGACCTGTATCTTTGTCAAAAAAATGCTAATAAAAGGTTCATAAGGTCCAAAAAAGTAGACAAGGGCAATGAAAGGATGTGAAGATGGCCACTGTAATCCTTCCATGCTAGGAAACCTGTAGCTTTCCCCACCAAGGTAAATGACAGGAAACTGCAGGTCTCTAACCACTCTCTCAACATTCTCTGTCTCACGGAGTAGGTGACAGGTTAAATCCCACTGATGGAAAAAGCAAAACAAAGAGCAGCCTAAAGACCAAAAGCCTGATTTGTGAGAAATTTAACTTCCTAGCCCTCCAGCACAAGTGGATTACAGTCCACATCATTACTTCTACCAGCTGAAGTCATAGATGCTAAACAGAAACAGATGCCAAAATGGTGCCCTGTTTAAGAAAGACACTGTTAGTCTAAGAGGGGATGACACACCTGTAGAAGCACTTCATGAAAAGAGAGCCATGAAACACAGTAAAGGGCATCTAGACTAACAAATTACAGTAATGCAGAAGGTGAACGAGTATCATCTGTAGGGGCCTATACTAAAAGAGAAACTCTAGCAGGAACAGGCTTCCAGCAGACCATTAAATAAAACCCACCTATATATCAAAAACTCTAATACAAATTCAGTCTCAAGGACGGACAACTCTGGAGTTTCCTCAGGTTCAGACTGCCATGAGGCAGAAGGCACTACCTCTTCTAACAATACAGGCATTGGTGCATCAGTGTCAGACTATTCTCCTAATAAAGGCTGATCGTACCAGTATTCTGTAGTGCCAGTTGCTATCCCTACCTTACTTAGTTTTTTATTGTTCTTTTTCTTTATAGTCCTGATGTACAGAATCTTCTTTCTTCTATTTAGGGTTCCTATATATTTGACTCAAAAGGAATATTGTTAGGGCCCTTTTCAATTTTAGTTTGTGTCTCAGTATTTGCTATCATTTTTTTTCTTTTTTAGGATACTGTCTCTCTGTCTCAATGTGAGTGAGCATCACTCTCTCACTTTTTTTCCCTCAAGGCTGCTGTCCCCCAGCAGTAGATATCTCAAATGTATGTTAAGTTTCACTTTCTTCCTTCCTTACAGAAACATCTTGCCTAGTGTTTTTTTTACTTGACTTTTCTATTTTACACTGACAGAAGATGGTTTAGAACTGTGACCAGGTACATTTTCTTCCACTTTTATTACACTAGCAAAATCCTACTTATTTACATTTTTTTCTCCTAAACATTCAAAAGAAGATGCAGTTGGTATTATGGAGAAGGTCTTTGCCTCCCATGCACAAGATACAAGGTTTGATCCTGACTTCCAGCCAATACCTGTGTGGAATTTGCATGTTTCTCTCTGTGTCTCTGTGGAGCTTCTCCTGCCTCCCCAAAACAGACTGGGTGTTTCTGCCTCAAACTCACCAAAGAATGGAGGTGTTGACAGCAGGACAGACTCTAGATGATGCCTATCAGAGAAAGAGTTGTATACACCAACTGCTTTGGGGATCAACAGTACTATGCAGTATCCTCTAGATAAGAGAATGTGGATCACAGACTGTCTTGTCAGGCTAGCCACTCGATGGTGTCAAACTTGACTCTAGGTGATTTGGTCACTTTGACTAATGTCATCAAAAATAAGCATTGGTATTTGTCGGTGATAAATGGGTTGAGGACCTGGCCTACTCTGATCTACGCCAGGGCCCATATTAACAGTGAGACAAGCCTGTATGCCTTTTTGTGGTTGGGGGTTGGCATAATGGTTAAGATCTCTACCTCACAGACACAAGGTACAGTGTTTGATTCTCACCTTTGGTCACTTTCTGATTATTGGGTAGACGTAATAGTCTGCAGACTGATTTGCTTAGTATTTACTTATAAGCTTGTTGCTTTAAAATCTCTATTTTTTTTTTTGTTTTTTTTAGTATGATAAAAAATGTAGAATTCTGCTCAGGTTGTGATTTTCTTTATTTTCTAACTTTATTCTTTCAGTATATGTCCTCTCAGAGTGTGAGTCATACTCTTTAGTTCTTTTAGGCAGTTCTGTCCCCTAATTTGCCACAGTTTCAGGCTACATTGTGTTAGTACGCAACTCCCTTCCTTCTATTTTCTCTGTTCCTACAGGCTGCTCTGCCATGTATGTGATGACATACCTTTAGAAATGATGCAGTTTTTCTCATTTACTTTTATTTATTTATTTGACATTTGTTGACTAGGTTGGTCCATCTGGGACGAGGCCCTTTTTCAGTGGAGACCCGGGGAGAAAAGCTCCATAGTTACAAAACATATACAAGCTTAAAAAAAACATATGCAAGTACCCAAAAAAATACATAATGTAAAGCGAGTATACAATAATAAAACTGGTTACAGATTATATACAATGTTGGCTAGCTATGTATATTGAGGTGGGTAGACCAGGAAAAGTAGTATTTACAGTAAAGAGAAAGCACGTTAGTAAGGAATCATAAATTCCACCAATAAAACAAAGAATCACAAAAAAAAAATCCAACGAGCCACTTCCGGATAGAGAATCTTTAGTGGTTAAGCGCTTTCATTCACAAGAACCTCATCAGAACCATGTTTTAATTATGAAAACACACACCATTTATACCCCCTGATAAAAGTTACATGTAACAAAATCACCAATACATTTAAAAACTAAGTTTCTAAAACCATTAACCCATTACATACCGTAGTACTTCAGTTTCAAAACAGAATTAATGGAACAAACATCATTTAGACCAGGATGGTTACAGGCATTTAAAATCAGCTGCCGTTTTAGTTCAGACATTTCTAAATATTCCTCAATAAACCATCCCTGTCCATCTGTTTTAATTTGTTCTAAAATCATAAAATTAAAATGATGTTGTGTATATCTTTCAATATATCTATACAATGCATTTGCACTTTTACGATTCTTTATATCTAAAATGTGTTCATACACCCGCCTTTTAAAATGTCTCTTACTTTTACCCACATAAAATGCTGTACATGAAGTACACTGGGCTAAATACACTATACCAACAATGTTGCAAGTAAATCTACCCTTAATATGATAAATATGGCCGTTAACAGTGAAAGAATCACTAGAGTTAACATGCTGACAAATGGAACAATGTCCACATTTTCTGGTACCAACTATACCGGTGCACACTTCAACAAGTCTCTTTTCTAAAATATTCTTAATGGAATTACCTTTTTTATATACTATCACTGGTTTAACACCTAAGTTCTCTATGAAATCTGTGTCTGTAAAGACTAACTCCCAGTTTTTGCACAATACTTCAGATATATAATAACCATCCACCGTAAATGGTGTAATAAAACTATATGTATAATTCTGTGCAACATTGTTACCTATCTGTGCTACATTGGTATTAACATTTTCTACAGGTGGTCACAATATGGGACTATATACCCCACTAAAAATGGAGAACATCGATATCTGTGCAGTGACTTAGACCTGGTTCAAGGCTCCAGAGGGCACCCCTGCAATACCAGGCTACAATTCTTACCACACTTTTCGGCCACAAAATCAAGACCGAAACACTAAAGGTGGAGGAGTGTCCAAATTCACCAAGGATATTCACACCTCCAGGCTAGTTGCCCAACACAATGCATCTGAAATTCTCCAGGTGCAACTAACACTAGGTAAGACTGCAATCCAAATTGTAGCTTGCTACAGATCCCCCACCATACCCCAAGATTCTCACTACACCTTCCTAAACATACTGGAAAATATTAAGATACAACCAAACACCCTAATACTAGGTGATTTCAACTACCCTGCCATTAATTGGGAAAACTACTCTGGTACCAACTCCTTTTCCCAACGGTTCTTGGAATTCATAAATTCCAACGCCCTGGATCAACTAATCCATTGTCCCACCAGGGCTCCAATATCCTAGACCTGGTCATTACCAACATGGGAGATAGATGCTCCACACCAGTGGTCACCCCCTCATTGGTCAGGTCTGACCATAAGCAAATCACCCTTGACATCCACATCCCACCCCCACCCTCCAGTAAGGAAACCTCCTTAAAAAACTTCTCCAAAGCCAACTTCATGCTACTGAAGTCAGAAGTGACAAACTTCACAACATCCACGCAGACGGGATCTGGAAGTTCGACTGCAGAATCCTACACTAAGGCACTGTACGAGTACATCCACTCATGCATGAATTGTGCCATCCCAAATAGAACCAAGATGCTCTTCTCCAAAAAAAGGAACCCAATCTGGTGGTCCCCTGCTATAAACAAACTATACAACAGAAGGAAGAAACTGTTGCAGAAAAGAGGAAAATCCCAGGATGCAAACTCCCTCACCAGCCTCAGTAAGAAGCTGAGATCCCTCATAAAATCCTCAAAATCTAGTTACGAAAATAAAATTGCCAAAGATTCCAAAGACAACCACAAGGCATTCTATAACTATGTCAAGAATCTAAATGGCAATGCTCAGATCTGCTCTGAGCTACAACAGAATGGCATTAAATATACTGATGCTAAGGATATTGCCAATATCCTGGCAGATTGATTTAGTGCCAACTTCACTCTGCTCTCACCCCCTAAAGGGCCCATCTCAATACCAAAAGATTGCCAAATTCCGATAATCACAGCCACACAGGTAGAAACAGCACTCTCCAAAGCTAAGAATACAGCATCCATGGGACCAGATGACATCCCAGGCTGTGTACTACATGAACTACAAAATGAACTGTCACCCCACCTAAGTGTCATGCTTAATCATAGCCTCACCTCAGGCTTCGTGCCCACTGAGTGGCGCACAGCTACAGTTATCCTGATCCACAAGGGAGGATCCACCTTGGATCCCGGGAACTACTGTCCCATCAGTCTGACAAGCCTGATCTGCAAGGGCATGGAACGCATTATCATGGAACTTATAAACAAAGACATTGGCAACCTCCAGACTTTGGACCCCACCCAGTTTGGGTTTGTGAAGGGCTGATCTTGTCTCCTGAATCTGATTGACTTCTTTGAATCGGTCTCCAGAGCTGTGGACGAGGGTAAGGAGGTCCACACAGCCTATCTGGACCTTGCCAAGGCCTTCAACACCATCCCCCACTCTGGAATCATAGACAAACTTACTAAGCTGGGCATAAATCCCTACGTCACTCGATGGGTTGGCAACTGGCTTACTGACAGAACCCAGACTGTAAAAGTAGCTGACTCCAAATCCAGCTCCAGACAAGTGACAAGTGGAGTACCTCAGGGTTCAGTCCTAGGACCACTCTTGTTTGGCATCTACTTCTCTGAAGTACAGGCCAACACTAAGGGACTCTGGCTAACAAAGTTTGCAGATGACTGCAAACTGGGAGCCATTATTGAATCCCCAAATGATGTGGATATTCTACAAAAGGGCCTTACAGAAACAGATGCCTGGTGCCAGAGCCATGGGCTCAAGTTAATGCCAAGAAATGTATAGTCATCCCCTTTGGAAAAAAACATGTACCCATGAACTACCACATAGGTGGCAGGACACTAAACATCGAAAGTGTGATGAGAGACTTAGGGACACAAGTGGACAGTGGTCTCACGTTCGATAACCACATCGCCACAACAGTCAGGAAATCCTTCTACGTGGCACACCTCATCACTAAGGGCTTTTCATCCAGAAAAAAGGAGGTCATTGTCCCACTGTACTCATCCCTCATTAGACCCATTATAGAGTATAATGCCCCATTTGGTATTTACTTCACAAGACATCTGCAACAGCTGGAAAGGCCACAGAAATACCTCACTAAAAGAATCACAGGCCTAAAGCATATGCCATATGCTGACCGTCTAAAAAAACTCCAGCTATACTCTGTTGCATATCGTCTACTCAGAGACGATCTCTGCTTAACATACAAAGCCATGTCAAACCCTGAGCTGTTGGACATGCTCCACTTAAAGAAATCCCAATCCCTCAGAGCCACACGCTCCAGGGATCTAAACATTATCATCACAATGAACAAAACATGCTGGAGGGATAGGTTCCTGACCCAGAGACTCCCCATACTCTGGAATAGACTGCCCATACATGTCAAGCAGAGCACCTCATTGGCCCTCTTCAAAAGGAACCTTGATTATTGGATGGGAGATAGGAAATTCACCCCAGGGATCATGTCAGTTGCCCTGCTAGACAGGGGCCCAGAGAAGTAAATATTGTGGGAAAAAATTTCCAGGGAATTGTTATGGCTAGGCTTGCATAGGCCTTAGGGCCGATAGCCTAGTACCAACCTATGAACCTATTTCTTCTTTTATTTACCACCTCATTTAAAATATCTTCCAAAAAGGTTTGAGGATAACCTCTTTTTAAGAACATATCCATGACATTCTTACATTCTGTATGAAACTCATCCAAACTGGATACCATTCTAGCTACACGAACTAACCTTTTTACCTGGTCTAAATGATGTTTGTTCCAATAATTCTGTTTTGAAATTGATGTATTACAGTATGTAATGGGTTAATGGTTTTAGAAACTTTGTTTTTAAATGTATTGGTGATTTTGTTACATGTGACTTTTATCAGAGGGTATAAATGGGTGTGTTTTCATAATTAAAACATGGTTCTGATGAAGTTCTTGTGAATGAAAGTGCTTAACCATTAAAGATTCTTTATCTGGAAGTGGCTCGTTGGATTTTTTTTGTGGTTCCAAGTTAGTAAGGAAGTTTCCGGGTAACAGTGAAGAAGAGATAAAAGTGCAGCACTAGTTGCTGAACATTCTACTGGAGAGGAGATTGTAATAGTAAAGGAAAGTTTAGGGGTAAGAGTAGGGAAGGTTTTTGTAGGGAGGAAGGAAGGGTGAGTTTGGAAGGAGGTAGTATTAGGTACTAGTAGGAGGAAACGTAGTGACTGATTGGTCTGGAGAGATGGGTTAGTCAGGGGGCTGTTAAAAGAGGCAAAGTTTATTTAAGCTAAGGTGATTTCTCACAGTCTTTTTGAATTGAAGTTTGGATGTAGTGTTTCGGATGTCCAGTGGGAGTTTATTCCAGTATTCTGCGGGGTAATAGCTATACAGGTTTTTTCCTATGTTGAGTTTGGGTTTGATTATGGTCAAAAGGTGTTGGGCAGAGCTCCGGAATGTTCTAGCTGGGGTGTAGGATGAGATGGTGGGCGATATGGCAGGGCAGAAGGTGGGCTGGTATAGGATGGAATGGATTATTTGAAGCTGAGAGAGAGTAAGGTTGTGAGGGAACTCTAGCCATTTCAGTTTTTGTAGAGCAAGACAGTGGTGAGCGGAGCAAGGAAGTTCAGTGGCAAATTTTGCTACTTTGTTAAAAGTGGATTCAAGTTTGGTTATAAGAGAGGTTTGCAGGTTGGTGAGAATCTGAGAGCCATAGAGAAGGGTTGGAAGAAGGTAGGCATGTGATACAGCAATTTTTGCTTGAGAGGACAGAAAGTTTTTGTTTCTGTAAAGAAGGCCTAGTTTTTGGTGGGTTTTCTTGATGTTGTTTAGTACATGCTGGTCAAATTTTAGCTGGTCATCAATGATGACCCCAAGTAGTTTAGTGTGATTATCCACCATGATAGGTGTGTTGTTGTGGGAGGTGATGGAGAAGTTTGGTTTCAGGTGGGTCATTGTTTTTGGTGGAAAGAGTAGGAGTTTGGTCTTTTTTGGATTTAGGATTAAATGGTTTTGATTGAGCCATGTCTCGACAGACAAGAAGGATTCCTGAGTTTTAGTATGGTGCTTGGGAAGTGTGGCTGCAATGGTGATGACTGTGGAGTCGTCAGCATATTGCATTAGGGATGAGTGTGGGGTCGAGCTAGATAACTGATTGGTAAAAATGTTGAAAAGCAATTGTCCTAGGATTGATCCTTGGGATACTCCCATCAGCACTGGAAGTTCTGGGGAGATAGCTGAATTCCATTTGATGGACTGGGAACGGTTGCTAAGATAACTAGAGAACCAGGAGATAGTGGCAGGGGATAGGTTTAATTCGGAGAGTGTGTGTGTGGTGGTTACTCACACCTTTTTGCAGGTTAGGTAGAAGTGTATTTTCAGGCTGATTCACTCACTGACTATCTTCCCAACCCTGATAAAAGGGTTGATTAAAAACCGTTCCTTGTTTCCAAAAATCTAGTGCTGAAAATCTTTCCCTATTAGCATATCATGTATTAAATTTAGAACTACAGCAACAGGGCAAGTATTGTCTCAAATACAGTTTATATTCGTAATTGAGTAATGGGATACCACTTTCTATCACCATGAATAGAGGATTCTTCTACTACTTTTTTAATACGAGCTTCCCTTATACACACATACCATGCCTTTATGAACATAACCATACAACCTGAATCTAGTTGTTCATACAGCTCCCTGCCATCACTTACTTAACCTGCTGTAGTACAGTAGCAAAGGCTGACTGTGCTATTATTGCAGGCAATTCATCACATTCCATATGCATAAAATTATTGTAGCATGCTGTGCACTGATTACCCTTTCCACAACAACAACAATGTTAGCATAACTAGTACACAATCTAGGCAGTTCATCACATTCCATAGGAATAAATTCATTGAAGCATGCTTTACACTGATTACCCTTTCCACAGCAACAACAATGTTAGCGTAACTAGTACAAAATCTAGGTAGTTCATCACATTCCATAGGCATAAAATCATTGTAGCATGCTTTACTCTGATTACCCTTTCAACAAGAACAACAGTGTTAACATAAGTAGTACAAAATCTAGGGGCTGCTAAAAGTGCTCTTGTACCATTAGCTCGCAACCCACTTCCCTGCTGCCACTCGCTCATATTGGCAGGTGCTGTAACCCCTACCACTCTCATTCCCATGCACTACCACAGACCTAGCTATCCTTCCCAGAACCACAACCCTAACATCAACTCTGGATAGCTGCATAAACCTAAAATACACCCCCCCCTGCACTAAATCCCAGTTGTCCCTAAATGTAAAATCCTCCTTCCCTTCCTAACCCTAACTCTGACCTAACTTCTGGTAAATCCCTAAACCTAAACTCCCCCTCACCCACCCTAACTCTGAACTAATTCCCATTTGCTGCTTAAACCTAAAATCTGCCTCCCCTCTAAACTTAAAGCCCCCCTCCCTGGTTCCCTTCCCCACTTACCAGTTCCATATTGCGACCTTAACGGCATCTGACCATTGTGGCAGCTGCTTTCCTGAACTCATGTTTGAGTAGCTGTGTGGCCTGTTGGACAGAGGAGAAGACAGCCACTGAAGCCCCTGACAGAGAGTTCCAGGATTTGTAGCAGCTGGGACTTGAGTGGTTAAAGTAGGACCCAAAATCTAGTTATTTGGTCCCTTTTTCATGGCATTTAATAAAAGAGTATGTGTAGTTGATATTTTTTTATTTATAAGCAAGATTTGATATAAGCTTTACCATAGGTTTGTATTACTAAGTTCTAAACATTGTTTCATTGCTTTATCTCTACTATTACAGCAAACATTTCAGCATCCTTAGGGTCACTTTGAAACATGCACTTTCATAAAGTAGCAGGCAAACCTTTCAAATTTTCCAGTGGTTAACATTTTTATCATTTTATTTTTAGTATGTTGACCATCAGGATCAAACCACAGTTCTAAGTATGTTTTAGATCTCATAACTGAGATCTTACCATTTTGTTATGAAAAAAAAATCCAGTTATAAAACTTTTGAGCATGTATCTCAGTGGTAATTTAGCTTATGCAAATATTGCCTCTTTGCTTTTTCTTAACCCTGATAATCAGTCCCTTCCATGTCCTTGAATTTTTTACTTGCTTCTCAGGAAACTAAGCAGAAAGAATTCTAGCCCAGTCTCTCCAGTCCCATCCCTCCCAGTGGGCATACCACTCGAAGACTACCAGTATGCCTTGAGGTCTTCTTCCTTAGTAAAATTTTTTAATGGTAGAACTGTCCTAAGAGTTGACATGGCTTTGGCAATGTAAATCATAACCCTTGTAGTAACAGCAGCTATGATTTGTAAGAGTTGTTCAGCTGTAGCCATCTTAATGTTTAGGGAGGTATGATGTAGGTATGCTCCACTCACCAGCTGTAGCCATCTTAATGTTTAGGGAGGTAGGCTGTAGGTACACTCCACACACTGACTGTAGCCATCTTAATGTTTGGGGAGGTATGATGTAGGTACGCTCCACTCACCAACTGTAGCCATCTTAATGTTCAGGGAGGTATGATGTAGGTATGCTCCACTCACCAAGTTGTAGCTATCTTATTGTTCAGGGAGGTATAATGTAGGTATGCTCCACTCACCAACTGTAGCCATCTTAATGTTCAGGGAGGTATGATGTAGGTACACTCCACTCACCAACTGTAGCTATCTTGTTGTTCAGGGAGGTATGATGTAGGTACGCTCCACTCACCAACTGTAGCCATCTTAATGTTCGGGGAGGTATAATGTAGCTACACTCCACTCACCAACTGTAGCCATCTTAATGTTCAGGGAGGTATGATGTAAGTACACTCCATTCACCAACTGTAGCTATCTTTTTGTTCAGGGAAGTATGATGTAGGTACGCTCCACTCACCAACTGTTGCCATCTTAATCTTCAGGGAGGTATGATGTAAGTAAGCTCCACTCACCAACTGTAGCCATCTTAATGTTCAGGGAGGTATGATGTAGGTACGCTCCACTCACCAACTGTAGCTATCTTATTGTTCAGGGAGGTATGAAGTAGGTACGCTCCACTCATCAACTGTAGCCATCTTAATGTTCAGGGAGGTATGATGTAAGTACACTGCACTCACCAACTGTAGCTATCTTATTGTTCAGGGAGGTATGATGTAGGTACGCTCCACTCACCAACTGTAGCCATCTTAATGTTCAGGGAGGTATGATGTAAGTACACTCCACTCACCAACTGTAGCCATCTTAATGTTCAGGAAGGTATGATGTAGGTACACTCCACTCACCAAGCTGTAGCCATCTTAATGTTCAGGGAGGTATGATGTAGGTACACTCCACTCACCAACTGTAGCCATCTTAATGTTCAGGGAGGTATAATGTAGGTATGCTCCACTCACCAACTGTAGCCATCTTAATGTTCAGGGAGGTATGATGTAGGTATACTCCACTCAAATGTAAAATAAATACATAAAATAGCACACACCAAAGGACTGGCCACTTAGGATCAGCACAAGAATGTTTTCTTTTCAGATGGGATAAATTTGTGAAGTTTGATTTTGAACGGGGAGTGAAAGGTAAAGGTGGTATGTTAATTCAACAAAACTCTAAGGGTTATCAAAAAGTGTGCAGTTTTTATTTCATGATAAAACAAAAGGTAGTGATGTAGACTCTTTCTTATGCAACCAGGTGTTATCAAAATAACGTTCTGAACAAACCTTTTTTTCCTAAAGTCTCAGAAACTCATGTCAGTTCGTTGGTGCATAGGGATAAACCCCTGACTAAGGTACAGGTGACATATGTTGAAATAATGGCTTGGGCTCCTGTAGGAACTGACATAAACAAAACACCAACTGCCCAAAGGCAGATAAAAGTTCAAATAATGAAAAAAAAAAAAACCAACAGAGCCACAGTCCACAGCTATCAAGATTTTACTGATGCTTCCTATTACCTGATTATCTGATAGCCTTATTTTATGATAACCTCAATTATCCAATAATTAAATTCAACACGATTTGTCAAAATACATTTGCCCCACCATAACGTGCAACGGATTTTCTCTATATTGCAGTATATTTTAAATGGTTTACTGTCAAATGACTGTAAATCAAAAGACTGAATCCCAAAAAGACTAAAAATTCAAAATATTGAAAATATTTTTAATGCAAGGAGCTAGCCCCCCTGATCCCCTCATGTGGGGGGCTGCACCCCCCACACCCCCTGTTAAATATATATAATAACTCCAAGATCTCACAACAATGGAGAAGGGGCAAATTCCATCATTCAATATTATGAATTTTCAGTCTCTTTGGGATTCAGTCTTTTGATTTTCAGCCATGTGTAGTAAACCTTTTAAATATGCCAAGACAGAGGAAAAAAACTAACAAAAACAAAACGTATAAAACTTCCCCCACCACATTGTTTAACATCAACAACACCACTTTAAAATACATGTACACTTTTAAAATTGTATTCAATGTGTTATCAAGTTATTTTGTCACGTAATTTAAATACAATGGGATGTATCCACAACAAGAGAAAACACCCAACCTTATGTTCTACACATTTAAATCCAACTCTAGGTTAAAACCATTGGGCCATAGAATTTTATAATTTATAATATATTTAGTCTCCATTTTCAATAAAATTTGCACAAAATCTACCCCCTGCATGGAGTATGGTTTGGTCAAAACACTGAAAAAGAAACTATTTATTTGGCCAGCATGTACAAAGTGAAAATGCTGGGTAATTGGGCTGTCTAATCTACTATTTCTTATGGGTGGCCATGGTGGTGTAGCGGTTAGCATTGCCACTTCACAGCAAAAGGTTCTCTGGTTCGATCCTCAGCTGAGGTGCCTTCTGTGCGGAGTCTGCATGTCCTCAATGTAGTCACGTAGGTTTCCTCCAGGTGCTCCAGTTTCCTCCCACATCCCAAAGACATGCTGTAGGTAGATTGGCCACTCTAAATTGGCCCTAGGTATGAGTGCGTGAATGTGTGTGCCTTCTGTGGAAGGTTGGGCACCGGGCTGGCAACTCGACACTGTAAAACTCCACTGCCAATTATGAGTGGACAGGTGATCTGCTGTGGCAACCCCTAACCAGGAAAAGAAGAAGAATCTACTATTTCTTATATCTCCCAGGTGCTCCATTATTCGCTTCTTCATCACCCTATTGGTCTGTCCAAGATACCATTTAATAGGTTCACAGCCACATCCTATAATAAATATTACTCCACAAGTATTACAATTGAAAAAATCCATACCTTTGTATTTCGTGCCATTAATTCCCTGGAAGGCAAACAGCCGAGGTACTAGGAAGCATCAGTAAAATATTGATAGCTGTGGACTGTGGCTCTGTTGTTATTTTTTTCATTATTTGAACTTTTATCTGCCATTGGGCAGATGGTGTTTTGTTTATGTCTGTTCCTGGAGCCTCAGCCATTGTGGAGATGCCTGGTTCACATTCGGAGTGGAACCCTTTTACTTTTGCTAAAGTTTAGAAGGAGAGGGATGAAAAGTTTGTAACAATTGACCCATGGTTCCATAATAAAGATGACCAGTCAGTAACCAGGTATGAACAGTTGGAGCATCTACTTGTTAAAGAAGTTCTGCTTTTCTACAACACCAGATTGTTGGAGAAGTATGTTACTTTGGATTTAACTCCGAGAGGCCTAAGGGTGGACAGGTTACCAGCATCTGAATTTTTGGAGGAGGAATCGGATCTTTTGGAAGAGTGGAAAAACATTTTGTTGCAATGTACTTTAGGGTGGTTAAAAGTTCTCATTAAAAGAACATACGCTCTCATGAAAAAGTGTGGAGTTCCATTCTTCAGATGCAGGAGCAGCTTAAGGCAGAAACTCCGGTGAGTCTTTTTGGCAAAAAAATGAAACAGATTCACTCCCGTGTTAATAAGATAGAAGGGGACGTTATCAAACGAAACAGGAGAAAATTAGATCGGGACATAAAAGATTATAAAAACAACTTACTGTTCCAATGGCAATGAAAACCACAGAAGAGCAGATCCACCTTAAGAGACCTGGAAGGAAGGTCTCGGGTATCATGAGATTCTTCATTTTCTTCAGCAGAGGTTGTTTCTAATGGGAGAAAAAGCATTTTGTTTGAGGATCTAAGTAAAAATGATGAAGGGCAAATGCAGCATTCCAGCCTGCAGCAAACAAAGAGGTGAGGTCGGAAATGGCAAGAAAGCAAAAAGAAAATGAAGGGAATGCTGAAAATTTGGACTGTACTTTTTTTGTTCTTTTGGTACATTTGCAAAAGGGACTTTTTGGTGATTGCAGATATGTGGGGGGCATCGCACAGTCTGATAGTGAAAATTTTGTGTTTTTGAACAGACTGAAAATGCATGTATTTTAAAGAGTTGAATATAATTAATCTTTCTGATTTGAGTATTAATGTAGATATGCACAATTTGTTGATGAAGTGAATGAAATTTGTCCCCACTTATTTTCCAAGTTTGGCCGACTTGATTTTAGAAGTAGGACATTTTTGTTGGAAGTTGCATTTAAAAGTATTTTTTGTAGGAACACACAGGATACTAGCTGCAGTACGTCACTAAATGATGAATCTTTCTTAAATTTGTGAATTTATGAGAATGAGCTGGATGATATTCATGCTGATGTAATTGAAGAACTTGATGAAAATGAGGAAAACTGTGAAGGTAGTGCAAATTTTCTCACTGGATATGGAAAACTAAATGTGCCGCATGTACAATACACTAGCTCCTTTAGTCCCCCTAGGGTCTCCGCAGCCACAAACATGTTCGAAAAAGTGTTGTGTAAACAAATTGAGCAAGAATATTTGAAATTTTGTAGTAGCAGAAGGGTATACAATTTAAATAAAAATGAATGGAAAGCTCTACAAAAGTTACATGATTTAAACAACGGATATGTTTATGTTCAAGATGATAAAGGGGGTAATTGGGTTATGTCAAGATGTGGTTATAATCAAATGGCTGAAGTTCTATTGCAGGATAGTAATGTTTATCAGAGGTTGAGACAAAACCCCATCAAGGAGTATAATAATGATTTGTTGGAGTTGTTGGAGAGGGGAGAAAGATTGGGATTTTTCTCTCCCCATAATGTTAAAAAATTGTACATCAAACATTCTAAAAATGCTGGGTTTTTTATAATACCTAAAGTCCATAAAGACTTGAGGAACCCCCCGGGCAGGCCCATAGTGTCTGAAGTAGGTGTGTGCTTACAAAACATGGGTATATTTTTGGATGCCCATTTGAAAAAATTATTGGTAAAGATTCCCTCACATGTTGGGAATAGTAAGGAGTTTTCGGACCTAGTAGGGGGTATGCAATGGCAAAAAGATTTTTATTGGTCCAGTATGGATGTGAAATCATTACACACAAGCATTAATAAAAGATGGGGTTTGGAAGCAATAGGAACGATGACAGGGGAAGTCCCAAGATCCAGTTTTTTGTTACAGTTATTGGAATTTGCTCTCACCCATAATTATTTTATATTTGAAAAATCCTAGTTTTTGCAAAAGAAAGGTACAGCTATGAGAGCATCATTTGCCCCATCTTATGCTATTATTTTTATGGGTTTTTTTTGAGAACTCTTACGTATACAGCAGCAGTTTTTATTCTCAGCATGTGGTTATTTTCAAACTCTACATAGATGATTTAATTTTTATCTGTAAGGGTGATGTAAGTGAATTTGAGAGATTTGTGGAGGAATTGCTTCATAATGGATGTGGATGACAATTTACATACAAGATTCACAGGGAAGTTATGAAGTTCCTTGATATTGAGTATTTTGTGGGAGCTGACAATAAGGTCTATTTTAGGCCTTATTCTAAAGAAGCGGCAGTGAATAATTCCGTTTGTGCAGATAGTATGCACCCTCTACACTTGATAGATTCGTTACCATATGGTGAATACAAGCGTATTTTTAATAATACATTGGATAAAATGCAGTTAGATGGTGAGTTCATCAAAGTTACAAATAAGCTGACAAATAGGGGGTATTCTTTAGAAATTAAAAAAAAAGCAGAGGAGAAAGTAAGGGGCATTCGCAATGTGGAAGGTGTCCACCACAAGAGACAGGAAGTTAGTGAAAATTCCAAGAGGGATAGAAACGTTGAGAAACAGGAGGAAAGCTTGTTTTTTGTTAATAGGTTTTCCCCTTTCACAAGTTTGTGTTTAGATTCTGGCCAGTTGGTAAGCAAGATGAAAATGTGGGTGAAATCTTTCCTGAAAAAATAATTTTCTCTCACAATAGGTCCCTTAATTTGAAGGAACTACTGAATTTAAGGGGAATTTATAAGGGTATCAGATATGTGGGAACTTTCCCTTGTGGAAGATGCAAGATTTGTGATAGAGTCAAAAATTTGGCAGATAGTACGATTAATGGCAAGAAATAGAAGGCTATGGATTTTTTTCAATTGTAATACTTGTGGAGTAATATATATTATAGAATGTGGCTGTGAACCTATTAAATGGTATATTGGACAGACCAAAAGGGTGGTGAAGAAGCAAATAATGGAGCACTTGAGATATAAGAAATGGTAGGTTAGACAGCCCAGTTGCCCAACATTTTCACTCTGTACATGCTGGCCAAATAAATAGTTTCTTTTTCAGTGTTTTGGCCAAAACATACTCCATGCAGAGGGTAGATTTTGTGCAAATTTTATTGAAAATGGAGACTAAATATATTATAAATTATAAAACTCTATGGACCAACGGTTTGAACTTAGAGTTGGATTTACATGTGTAGAACATAAGGTTGGGTGTTTTCTCTTGTTGTGCACACATTCCATTGTATTTAAATTACATGACAAAATAACTTGATAACACATTGAATACAATTTTAAAAGTGTACATATATTTTAAAGTGGTGCTGTTGATGTTAAACACTGTGGTGGGGAAGTTTTATAAGGTTTTGTTATTGTTATTTTTTCCCTTTTTCCTCTCTCTTGGCATATTTAAAATGTATAGAAAATCAATTGGTTATTATAGAATAAGGCTATCAGAAGGATGTAATTGTTCCCTGGAAGGCAAACAGCCGAGGTACTAGGAAGCATCAGTAAAATCTTGATAGCTGTGGACTGTGGCTCTCTTGTTGTTTTCTTCATCACCTGTAGTAACTGTCAGTGGAGGATAGGAGTGAGTGGCTACTGCTGGCTTGCCCGTCATGGGGGGAGGTGGCTCTGACTCACCACAAGGATGAACTTAACAGGAGCTACCTAGTGGGGTTCAAGCCTGCAAAGCCCATGATGTCATGAAGCATTCACAGCAGGCAGCCAAGAGGAACTTGGCATATGGAGGCACACTTCCTGTCATGAGACAGAGGTGGTGGAGCTTGGAAGAGCTACCAAGGGGGGGGAGAAGTTACTACCAAGGGGAGAGAGTAAGTCACTCCCCAGGACCAACAAGTCGGTCTGCTCACTACCACATGACTCTTGCCAAGGAATGGAGGTTTACCCAGGGTTCCTGGGCAGAAATGAATGAGCTTTAGGGCTGTCATACAGACAGGGAATGTCTGCCTCCCTTCCTCTAAGAATGAATGAGAAAATTGGATGCCAGTAGTTGAACCACTGGGCAAGGTCCTGGGGAGCACAAAAAAATCCGAGACACCCCCAGAAGCAGGGCAAAAAATACTTCCAAAACAGCACTGTTAAAAATCAAGAATCAAAGTCCATAGCATACAGGTGTTCTCCTGCAGAGTCTCTCCCATTTGGACTGCTTCACAGGAAAATATCCAGAGTAGTCCACAGTAATTCTTCCTTACTACAGTATCATTCCCAGAACTAATGTTCTAAACAACCTTCGCCCTCTATGAGAAGCCAACGTCTATGAGGCTACAACTCATCATTTACATGTCATTTAATTACATAACTTTATCTATTAACTGAGCCATGCAACAATCATCTCTGCCCAATACAAAAATTTCCTACGTTCCTGAAGCAACAGTTTGACTCACAACTATTTACATCCTTTTTGTAAACCATTCCGGTTAGAACTACCATGCTATGTTAAAATACACACATTCTGTATACAAAGCTTTACAAGCAGAACTATCAATAGGGGCACTGATTTAGAATTATCAAAAATGTAAATCCATTGTCGTGAGCTAAAATCTTGAGATTGTATGTGTAATTTCTGGTCATTACTGATTTCATAATTTATTTTTGGTGAATCTGTTTATTTCTCTGCCTCTCTGTGTCTCTGCCTCTCTATGTGTATTTATATATATATATATATATATATATATATATATATATATATATATATATATATATATATATATATATATATATATATATATAGGTCTACCTGATTTAACCGAAAGCTTCAAATGCCAACAACGAGAACATCAACACCGGAAGATCGACAACGGAGAAGACCGAAAGTTGAAAATCCCGACACTGAGAACACCGACATGTTAAGGTAAGTGTGCGGTAGGGACGGACGTTAGGGTCAGGGTGCGGGTAAGGTAAGTGTGTGATAGTGAAGGACGTTAGGGTTAGGGTGCGGGTCAGGTAAGTGTGCGATAGTGACGGACTTTAGGGTAAGGGGAGGATTAAGTAAGTTAGGGTTAGGGTGCAGGTAAGGTAAGTGTGCGATAGTGACAGACTTAAGGGTTAAGGGTGGATTAAGTGAGTTAGGGTTAGGGTGCAGGTAAGGTAAGTGTGCGATAATGACGGACCTTAGGGTTAGGGTTTGGGTTAAGGTTAGTGCATAGATAGTTGTGTATGTAAGGTTTAGTGTAGGTTTGTAAGGTGTTTGGTGTGCTTCTGTTGTGTGTGTGTTTTTCGGAAAAGGTATTTGTTTTGTTGATTGTCGGGATTGTGGTTTGTCGGGCATGTGAAGTTCCGTGTTTTTGAACTTTCGGTTTTGTGGTGTCGGTTATTTCGTTGTCGGTGTTTTGGCATGTCGGCGTTATCAGGTAGACCCATATATATATATATATATATATATATATATATATATATATATATATATATATATATATATATATCTATGGGATCCATACAGATCCCCGAATGCACTTTCCACTGAAGCAGAAATCACCGAGCATACTTAACCTAAAGTGCTCGTTGTGCCGGTTGTACTATGGCGAGGATAAGGGAAAATTCCCTTTTCCCCATTGTACTTCGACCTCGGAGTGAGAATATTAAAGTAGGGTGGGTGTGGGGGACACAGGGGGGCTTACCCCCTGCATAGAAGTAGGTTTAATGTTGTTATTTTTTTTTTAAGCATACTTTACCGTAAGTGCTTTTTTGGTGAAAGCGCTTTCAGTAAAGTATGTTCGGTGACAATGGATTCGGACTTTTGATCTTTCAATCAAAATTCCTAGATATATATATATATATATATATATATATATATATATATATATATATATATATGGATTCATTTCATAATCTCGAAATACTGAAATCTCGAATTTCAGTTTTTCGAGACCATGAAATTGAATCCACACAACACGAAAACACCAAAACCACGAAGCCCAAAACCGCGAAATTGAAAACACCTAAAACACAACACACACCAGACCACACATATACCACAACACCCACATCACAACATAAACAAACAAAACAACACACATCCACAAACCTACAACATAAATAAGCAGGGGGGAAAGCCCCACTGCACCCCCACACCCCCAACTTATATATATATATATATATATATATATATATATATATATATATATATATATATATATACTAACTTCGAGATTGCACAAACAGTAAACAAAAGCTCACAGACACACACACACACACACACACACACACACATACACATTCTACAGTCCCTCACACACACATCACACATATCAGCACACTCACATACACTCAAACTCCCACCCAAAACCCTTACAAAACACTCACTTACCTGACATAACACCTAAATCCACAGACGGCACCGCACACTATCCACATACAATCCCAGACATTATGTAGCGTAAAGCCATAACTGCAAATTCGAGATATTCGAATTCGCAATTATGCACTTTCGCTATTTTCAGACTTTGACTTTATAGTCTCAAGATACTGAAATTCGACATTTCAGTATTTCGAGATTATAAAGTGTTTCCATATATATGTGTGTATGTATGTATATATCTGTGTGTGTGTGTGTGTGTGTGTGTGTGTGTGTGTGTGTGTGTGTGTGTGTGTGTGTGTGTGTGTGTGTGTGTACTGATACAGATCAAAGCAATCAAATCTCTACATTAATACAGTTGACACTGAAAGTTTGACTTTGCAAATGCCGACACACTACTGTGCATACACTGATTCACAATCTTGGCATATGCAAAAATTTACAAAACAAAAACATGAAAACATAATTTTTTTGCAGGGAGGGGGTGGCAAGCCTCCTGCAACCCCCTGCATGCCCTGCTAATTATTTATACTAACTCTGAGATCACACAGTCTTGAGCAAGGGCATATTTTCCTATTCCGTGACTTGTATGATCTTGTACACCTGTTAATCATCTGTTTATTCGGTCAAATTTTGTTAGTTAAACAGATGTCCACCTAAGGTAGAGTGACCATCATATGTGTGTATATATATATATATATATATATATATATATATATATATATATATATATATATATATATATATATATATATAGATATATATATATAGATATATATATATATATATATATATATATATATATATATACACACACACACACACACACACACACACACACACACACACACACACACATATAATCGAATAACCCAAAGGTTGACATGCTACACATGCTGTGAGCAATAGCCTTAGCACATACAAAAACAAAACATAAAAAATAAGCAAAAACAATATAATTTTTTGCAGGGATGTAGCACCCTTCCCCCACCGCACTCTCCCACATTTCCTGCTAATTATATATAGTAACACCGAGATTACATAATATTGGAAAAGGGCATATTTCTGAACCCTAAATATGTTGTAATCTCACATACCTGTCAATCATCTGCTTTGTCAATCAAATTTTATCAAAGTGATATTCAAGCATATTAAGTTCTCTCTCTCTCTCTCTCTCTATATATATATATATATATATATATATATATATATATATATATATATATTTATTAAAACAGAGTCTAGACAAAGAAAATTCAATAAAGCAGATTGGCGGTATTACAAGTAATACATTTGAGAAGAAATGGAGATTGTAGCAAATGAGAAATCTGGCCTAAAATGCCAACTCCGCAAAATCCTATGTTTTTCCAAACTCAGTCAAAACATATTCAGGATTTACAGGTATTTCTCCTGGGAAAATGGTAAATCCCTGCCCTGAATATTAGCAAATGGTTGCAAACAGTGCATATATACAAGCAGTCTATATGATTACTACAAATTGCTGAATGCAGTTGCAGACAGTTACGGCCAACAATGTTCCTAGTTACAAAATGTGACTGCAGTTGTGGAAATAAACAGCAGTGGAAAAGTATGCATCAAATCTAACATAATTGTTGAAAACAAGTAGTATAATGTAGCATTTACCACCTACAAATAAGTCTTTCTCAAGGAAACATTTACGAAGTAAACAGTAACATAATAGACAGTTTTCAAAGTAACCGAATACATCTCTGTATAACTATGGGCAAATGCATATCACACAAGTATCTAAAGAAGTAATGCTCTATAAATGTACACAAATAAATAATTAGACATAACTTGTGTTATCAAGAAGTGGCCTCATTTCCTTATAGAATTCACCCCACATATACAGTTTTACATGCTTGAATAACGCAGAGGCCACCATACTGAGTACCTCTACACCATTCACCACTACAGAGTCTCATTGTAATGGATTTTTTTAGAACTGCACTATTTCTGAAAAGCATAATGTAGCCGTGACTGACACCATTATCAACAGACACTCACTAGCTCTCACAGACAACGCCTGATTCCAAGATTATGTATTAAACTTAGCAAACCTTTGGAGGAATGTGCATATCATGCAGACCGTATTACTGTAGAGAAATTACTATGGTTGTTTGGGACACCATGTTCTGCAAACCTTTGTGAATATCACAAATAGTGAAGTACAGTGTAGTACTGATCATCCCATGTAAGTACTTAATGCTTAGCAATATGTGTAACTTGGAGCAGTATATACTTATATGTCAACTGAACAGTAGAATGTGTTCAGTGTAGCACAATATCTAGCAATATTTTAGATATTGGTTAATAACCACACACACACACACACACACACACACACACACACACACACACACACACACACACACACTATTACAAATGCAAAGTACAGTGGACAGTACCTGTAGAAATATATTAAAGTAGTGGAACACAAATGTACTATAATATGATACATTAGGCTTACAGTACAACCATACAGTTACAGTTTAGAAACTAGAAACAAGTTTTAATAAATATTATATACAGTGGATATAAAAAGTGTACACACCCCTGTTAAAATGCCAGTTTTTTGTGATATAAAAAATGAGACCACAATAAATTATTTCAAAACTTTCCCCACCTTTAATGTGACTTATAACCTGTACAATTCAATTGAAAAACAAACAAATCTGTTAGGGGAAAAAATATAAAAAATAAAAAAAACATACAATAAGCTGGTGGAATAAGTGTGTACACCCTTAAACTAATACTTTGTTGAAGCACCTTTTGATTTAATTACAGCATTCAGTCTTTTTGGGTAGGAGGAGTCTATCAGCATGGCACATCTTGACTTGTCAATATTTGCCCACTCTTCCTTGCAAAAGTGCTCCAAATTTGTCAGATTGCGAGGGCATCTCTTGTGCACAGCCCTCTTCAGGTCACCCCACAGATTTTCTATTGGATTTAGGTCTGGGCTGTGACTGGCCCATTCCAAAACTTTAAATCTGATGTTGTTAATCTTCTTTCCATTCATCACTGATGGGTTCGGTTCCGAACCCTCGGAACCGAGTTGGCCTTTTTACCAAGCTCACACCAGCCAAAAAAACTCTTGAGCTAAGTCTCTACCCAGAATGTCCTTTTCCCTGTTACCTCAGACCTCGTTTGCTGTGTAGCTGTAAAGCTGCCTTTCAGCCGAGCTCTCAGCTAAGTGGAACTTTATTTGATATTTGTGTGGAAAATTTTTGATATCTTCATATTTTATTAAGCGATTAGTATTTCCAGTGTCTTTTCTTCTGTCTAACCTTGTTTTTTTCCTCTCTACTCTACCCATTGTTACCGTTGGTAAACTTTCAAGTACCATTGTTGGTACGGCCTTTCCTCCCTTACCCTTGTGGTATTTCTTCAATACCATAGTTGGTATTGTCTTTCCTGTTTAACCTATTAGCTTTGGCTTTTCATAAGGTTTCCTTTTTTTCTCTACATATCAGTGTATTGCTATATTTGTGACTTCTTTGAACAGTGTTTGACTTTGTTCTAGCTGGATTATATGGTTGGCCTATGGTGTCTTTCTATCAAGATGTCGGATAAGAAGGGTACTTCACGTTTTAAGCATTGTGCTTCATGTAATGGGAAGTTACCTAATAGTGATTCTCATGATGTGTGTGTATACTGTTTGGGGGGTTTATATTAGATACTCGAAGTTACTGAACTTCGAATATGATATGATCGACACCATATCATCGAAGTCCAGTAACACTGAATACCTAATAAAAACTGCAAAAAAAGTCAGGAAACTATACTACTTGCTGTAAGCAGGGGGACAAGCCCTCCTGCAACCCCCACCCCCCCCACTACTTAAATATACCAACTCCAAGACCGCACTACATTGAAGTAAATGGAAATCTCCCCTTACGGAGATTTCTGTTTACCTCTTCGATGTTCTCCGGTTTCGCTGTTCACATGTCGACAATGTTAGATTCGACATTGTGAACATTCGCAGATTCAATATAGACCCCTGTTTGGGAGTGCCCCACCTTTCGGTGCAGCCTCCGTGTGACATTTGTCAGAGTTTCAGTCAACACACTCTTAATGAGTGCAAAAATAAACTGATCCTAAAAGGGTTACTCAAGTCTCCCTTCTCAGAGGCCATTTCTGCGATGGAGGTCTCAACCCTCCTACTAAGGACAAAAAGAGATCCCACTCTGTTCCTTCTTCACCATCGGGTGATCAAAGCAAGCCTGGGAAATCAAAGGACCCAAAGTTATCTTCGGAGCATAAATCTTCCTCTATGGCTCCATCTTCCTTGGCTCCGAGCATCTCGAAACCTTCGATACCGGTGCCAGTTTCGGCACTGGTCCTGCCTCCAGCACTGATCATAGACCTTACTACGCCTGTTTCAACTTCGGTACCTGTGGCCACTTCGGCTCAGGGCACACCTTCGACTACTTCGTTAGTTACCATTTTGGAACCGACCGTTTCGGCCCCGAGTGTTGTACCAACTTCACTGGATTTGACCCCTTTACTTCCCGTCTCGAAACTAGGGACTTCAGTACCAGCAGACCTTGCACCATGGACCCGATACTCCCCTTCCTTAGATCGGTTTCTGGGCCAAGCGTATAGCCCCTTCATTGAACGTCCTGACTCTCCATCCGGAGTATCCACTAGATCCAACAGGAGCCTGTCAGAACACAAAGTGGTGGGTCTTGTGGACCAGCTGTTGTTAGCCGGGGGATCCCCACACTTTCTAAGACCCATCCACCTGCAGGATTTGGGTTGACTTATCCATGGACTCCCTCTTACACTCCTCTGACCATCTCAGTTCCAAAGCCTTCTGCTCCAACATCCTTCTTGGAACCCATTACCTCAGTGCCTACAGTGCATCTCACTCTGGCTCTGAGTTTGTCCCTTTGGTCTTCAGTTCCCGCTGAACCGGTCCTTCCTCAATCTGGGGATTGGGGGACAGATGCTTCAGCCCAGGGTATGGAGCCATCTTTCTCCTCGGTTCCACCCTCGGTGCTGATAGCCACGTCCATGCTGATCCTGCTTGAGGCTCCACCCCTGGGGGCAGGTTCATCGGAGTGGGGTGTGACCCCAATCCCAAGGTTGTCTTTCTCAGTTCTGGGCTCCCATCCCTCTTCGGGCAGACCTGCCTTCCGCGCGATAGAGATGGTTCCTGCTTCTGGAAGCACTCCTTTGATGTTGGAACCCCAGTTTTCTCCTCCTGAGCTACAGCTGTCACAGACCCCCCCCCCCCCGGGACACCAGGCAGAGAAGCCACAGGACACCCCTGTTCAGGGTACCTGCTCTTCCGAGTCCTCCTCAGAGACTCCCACTGAGGAGCCCCCTCGAAAGAAGACATGCAATAGGAAGCACATGGACTCACCTGAGGAGCCCTTAATGGAAGACACGGATTATGATGATGGTGAAGGGTCCCCGCGGTCACCTCCTGATGTCTCCTTTGGAGACATCCTGGAAGTGTTAAAGCAGAGAGGTGACTGGAAGCCCTCCAAGTCTTTGTCTGAGAAGTCTGTGTTCCTGCAGGCTTTTTGTGCCCGGCCTTCTACCTGTTGGGTGACCCTGCCTGCCAATGAGCTCATCCAGCTCGTCGTGCAGTGCACTTGGAAGAACCCTGATTCCATTGAGGCAATCCCTTGGGAATAGACAAAATTCTTTCCCCTCCTGAAAAGAATCCCTATTGGTCCAAAGGGTTACCAGTTGATGCTATGTTGGTGGCAGCGGCCACAAAAAAGCAATTGGCTGAGGAAAGTCCCACTGTCCACCCAACCAACAGGGAGTCCCGGGTGGTGGACAGACATGGGAAGCATGTTTTTGCATCAGGGACCTTTGCTATATGGTCCCTGAATTATTTGGCACATTTTATGAGGCTCCAGAGGGACTTGATCTCTGACCTCTCTGGGACACTTGCAGTACAGTTGTTTGATCAGGTCAGGGACAAGGTGGCCTCACAGCTCGCAACCCTGGAATCAGTATCCAACTCGTCCATGAGGTTGCTGTCACATGCGACCGAAGGGGCGGCTAGAGCAGCGGGTTCAGGAATTGTTATGAGGCGCCATGCCTGGATGCGCATTTGTGACCTCACGGAGCCCTTCAAGTCTTCCTTTCTGAATGCTCCCATCGAAGCTTTGTCCCTTTTTGGCTCCAAAGTGAAGGTCACGCTAGCCAAGTGTGAGCAAGAATGAAAGACCCTGTCTGCTATAGGCCTACAGTTTTCTAAGCCTCAATGTACCTTCTCCAGGAATCAGAGGAGTGGAAAAATGTGGCATAAAAAATCTCAGGGGCCTTTCTGTGCCACACATGGTGATGATACCCCCGGGGGCAGAGGGGGTAACAATTCTAGAAGACACACCTATAGAGGCAGAGGGGGTCCTTGTAACCAAGGCTACAGGGATTCCTTCTCTGGACAGCCTTATCAGCGCTCTTGAGGAGCAGCCCGATTGCTTACCTCTGGAAGCAGTTGGGTGCAGAGTATCATCACCAGAGGTTACACCATTCCCCTTTCTTGTCAGCCAAATCTTCCAAGAAAACTTCCCAACATTCCTCCCAGTCAAAGGGAAGAAGCAGCTTCAGAGTTTATAAAGCTGTCTCTAAAAAGAATCATCCAACCAGTCCCACCAGACCAGCATGGATCCGGATTTTACTCAAGATTCTTTTTGGTGCCAAAAATGACAGGGGACTGGAGACCCATTTTGGATCTCAGTAGCTTAAACAACTCTTGTCACCCAAACCAAATTCTGGATGGTCACAGTTCAGTCCATTCTTCCCTTTTTAAGAGAAGGTGATTGGATGTACTCTATAGATCTCCAGGATGCATATTACCACATCAAGATGGACAAATGCTCCAGGAGTCTGCTTCACTTCTGACTAGGGTCCAGACATTATCAATTTTGTGCCCTGCTGTTCGGTCTCTCTGCAGCCCCCAGAGTGTTCAAGAAATGCATGGCAGTGGTCACAGCTCACTTGAGACTAAAAGGATTCAGGATGTTTCCATATCTGGACGGCTGGCTCCTCACCACCCCCACCGAGCATCTTATGGTAACAGCACTGCATTATACTCTCTCTCTGGCAAAATTGTTGGGAATAACGATACACTGGTAGAAATCAAACCTTACTCCTACACAGCAAATAGATTTCATTGGAGCAGTGTTCAATACTCAGTCCTGTCTGGTATCACTCCCAATTTACAGACTCCATCGACTGAGGCTTCAGCTCCGAGTGATACTCTCACAAACGACAGTTTCTGCAAGGGAAGTTCTTCAGGCCCTAGGCTCTATGGCAGCTTCAATCCCAATAGTGCCTCTAACAAAGCTACATATGTGGATCCTGCAATGGCTCCTTCTTTGTCAATGGTGCCCAAACTATCACCCCCTCAGTTACCAGATTCAAATAACCAACTCCTGCAAACAGGACCTCCTTTGATGGTTGAGGCCAGACGTAGAACTTTGGAGACACCCATTTCAATGCCCTCACCCCACAGCCATTGTGACCATGGATGCTTCCCTGATCAGGTGGGGGGGGGCATTTCCACGGAAAGACTGCCCAAGGCACATGGTCCACCTCAAAAGCCCACCTGCATATCAATGTTCTGGAACTGAGAGCTGTGCTGTTAGCATTGCAGGCCTTCCATTTGGCTCTCCCTTCCAGGATAATTGCAATTCAGTCAGACAATATGTCAGTGGTCTGGTATATCAACAAGCAAGGAGGAACCAAGTCCTACCCCCTATGTCGAGAAGCCATGCGAATTTGGCAGTGGGAGATAGCTTCCAACTGCTTTCTGATAGCAATGCATGTCCCGGGGAGCTCCAACGTGATTGCAGACAAACTGAGTAGATGAATCCTCATGCTTTACAAGTGGTCTGTCAACCCCGAGGTGGTGTCAGAAATCTTCAGCCACTGGGGCCAGCCTTGCTGCAGTCTTTTCGCCTCCCCATCAAACAACAAGTGCATCAGCTATTTCGCCCTACTTCCCCCGGTGGGGGAGTCACTGAGGGATGCTCTAATCATGATTGGCCCACGGGACTTCTTTACGCTTATCCTCCCATCCCCCTTATTCCACAATTTCTAAAGAAAGCTCTTCAGTTGAGATGCAAGGTGATCCTCATAGCCTTATTATGGCCTCGACAAGTTTGGTTCCCCTTCCTTCGGCCTCACCTAGTATACCCGCCATGGATTCTGGACCCTCTACCAGATCTGATTACTCACCCCCAAGGGTTGAGTCATCCAAATCTGTCCAGTCACAAGCTGACAGCTTGGTTTCTCCACTTCCACTAGTCACCAGGCAAGCTAATCTCTTCTCGCCTGTTTGAGACATCATTCTGGCCTCTCATAAACCATCCACCAGAAGACTATATCAGGATAAATGGAAAAGGTTCTCCATCTAGTCCAAGGATAACATGCTAGACCCGTATTCAGCTCCATTAACTGCAGTGCTTCAATACTTAGCTAAGTTTTTTGATAATAGAACCTCTGCCTCTACTGTATCAGTACATCTAGTGGCAATTTCCAATTTCCATAATGGTATAGAGGGCGCCCCTCTTATCTCTTTATGCTTGTGCAAGGCCTTCCTCAATGGGACCTCTCAGATCAGGCCTCCTGTCAGACAACCCGTGCATCCATGGAACCTCACTCTAGTCTTTCAGTCTTTGACTCAAAAACCTTATGAACCTGCTGTGAAGTGTGAACTAAAGTTTTTGTCTTGGAAATGCTTGTTCTTGGTAGCCATCACATCTGCCAGAAGGGTCTTGGAGCTGCAGGCATTTTGTATCTGGTCTTTCACAAGGACAGAGTATCACTTCGGATGAATCCATCCTTCCTTCCCAAAGTTGTTTCTGAATTCTCCATAAGCCAGACCATTGAGTTACCAGTGTTCTTTCCAAATTTTGCCAATAGAGGACAGTACTGTCTTCACTCTTTAGATGTACATAGACAACTGAGATTCTCCCTAGACAGGCCCAAACTTATCCACAAATCAGAACAGCTTTTCATCTCTTTTTCTGGACCCAGAATGGGAGAGGCTGTTTGTAAGGTTACATTATCAAAATGGCTAAGGGACTGCATACGTTTCATCTATTCCCTCAGTAAAAAACATATACCAAAAGTTAAAGCTCACTCCACTAGATCTATGGCAACATCTGTAGCTTTCCATTCCAGTGCTTCCATGGATGACATCTGCACAGCAGCTACTTGGGCTAAACCTCATACATTTATCAATCATTACAAGTTGGATTTGGTCTCCAGATTGGATTTGGTACTCAGGAATGTTTTTCCATAAGGGCCTCCCATGGACCTCAAGGTAGCTTGGGATTCTGTCCCATCAGTGATGAATGGAAAGAAGATTAACAACATCAGATAAAGAAGTTATATCTTACCATAATGTTCCATCTGTGTTGTTCATCTTCTTTCATTCATCACTTCCCACCCTCCTTCCCCTTCCAAAGGCTCCTGAGGGATGCTTTTGGTCTGAGTGGTGCCCTAGGGTATTTGTGCAGAGGTGGCCTCAGCTTTACTTCTTTTTCTCTAGCAAACTAGATCTGAGGTAACAGGGAGAAGAGCATTCTGAGTAGAGACTTAGCTCAAGAGTTTTTTGGCTGGCACGAGCTTGGTAAAAAGGCAGACTCAGTTCCGAGGGCTCGGAACCGAACCCATCAGTGATGAATGAAAGAAGATGAACAACAGGGGTGGCTTGTGCTATAGGACTGCAGGACTGCAGCCCTCCCACCTGTAAAATGGGTCCCCCACGTAGAACATATAAAAATAAAAAATATCTCCCACCGTAGAACATATAAAAATAAAAAAATATTTCCCGGACTCCGTGTATATGTGCTTAGTTCCTGACTGCTGTGTTAGGCAGACCAGAACTCCAAGCACACATGCTCAGGCATTCCTGAGCTCCAGACTGCTCAGTTAAGCAGTCCGGATAGGGAAGGCAGGAAACTCCGCCCTTCCAACCCAGAGATCTGTGTGGTGACAACCACACAAACCAGAAGGTCACCGGACTGCATCATCTGCAGACTGGACCAATAGGAGGCTCCAGCCTCCTCACATCTCGTGGGAGACCACAGCATACACGGGCCAGTATGGAGGACTGATCGGGCGAGCACAGGATCATGGAGACCACAACATGCAGGACCAATCAGATCGCATTTCTGGAAACAGGTGATCACTGGTCTGATCGGGCGGGCACAGGATTGCGAAGACCACAGCATGCAGGACCGATCGGATTTCTGGAAATGAGTGCTGCGGAGGAGTGTGTTACAGAGTAGAGGATCGCATGGTAGGCTGTTCTGGAGACAGGTGTTGCAAAGTACAGGATCACATGTCAGGCCGGTCTGGAGACAGGTAGGTGGTGAGGTGATCACTGCAATGGCGGTGTGTGTGTGTGTGTGTGTGTGTGTGTGTGTGTGTGTGTGTGTGTGTGTGTATGTGTGTGTGTATGTGTGTGTAATTCCCCTGTTGTTTCATGGTGGTGGGTAGAGAATAAGGCTTGAACCCTGTACCTTGGGCCTAAGTGACAAGAGCCTGAATTCCCTACCCACCACCATTTCTAAAACATTTGCAGATTTTTGCCTCATATCTGTTCTGTTCCTCATAAAATCTGTGGTTTCTGTATTTTTTTTACTTAAAACAGACAGTAGTGCAGTGGTAGCAGTGTTGCCTGACAGCTATGGGTTGTCTGGTTTGATTCTTGGCTGGGGTGCCTTTTGTGTGGAGTCTGCATGGCCTCCGTGGGTTTGCTCTGGTGTCCTCAGTGGACATTTGTCCCTATTTTTGGACTGTATTCCCCCATTATTGGCTTCATCCAGGTTTTTTGTGCCAAAGTTGAGAGCTATGGTGATAACTGAACTCACTGAATATGTTTGGGGGCTGTCTTTCCCCATTATTGGCTTTGTTCAGGCGTTTTGTGCTAAGATGTTGACAGCTATGGTGAGAACTGAATTCACTAAATGGTAGCCATTTAAGTTTCAGTCTTCCTTTCTTTCATAAAAATAGATGATTTGGCATAGTGGTATGTTGCTCTGGCTGTTTTGCACAGGGACCTGGGTTCATTACTTGGCAGTGAAATGTATGGTGGTAACACAGCATTTTATTCTAGCAACTTTCCAACATTATACAAGCAATGTTTAAAATGTGTCCCTGGTTTTTAGGCTTTGCCCCCCCCCCCCAAATAAATGTTGGCTTTGTCCAGATTTCTTGTGCTGCAAAGTTCAGAGATACAGCTGAGTGTCGAGTAGATTTTACAAGGAGCTGAGAGCTGCAGGGGAACAAAAGTTTAGTGCTGCTTATGCAAAGTTTGCTTACATTGTAAATAGCACCACAGGTAGTGTACTTGCTTTTGATGCAGAAGGCTGTGGGTTCTACTCCCACAGTAGGTAGATCCATTGCTGATACTGTACTCTGTTGTAAAGGGGATGGATGCTGCAGTCCTCTTTGGCGAAGATACCTAGTAACTATGAACCTGTTATCAGTTTGCCATCCATTCCCTATTGCAAAATTACTAGCATTATAATTTTTTTAATGCAACATAAGCAATTTATTCCTCAACGGCAACAGGCACTTTATTTGTAGATGAAACAATGACATATAAAGTTGTTTGCTAGCAGTAACCTCTTCATTAGTTAACAGATTTCTTTAATGTGGAATTATTTAGATGACTTTTACTTCTTCAGAGATTGTGCATATTTACAGATACTGGTGGACTGTTGAAGTTTGAGTAGACTTTTATGATGGAAATGTTCTGAATTGGGCAGTTTTGTCATCATTGGTGCATGCATTTTGTTTCATTGTTTACTGGAAAAATGTTCAAAACAATAAATTTAAAATGTCCTCTATCAACTATACTGTATTGTACAAGGAATTTAATTTAATACAGTCAGGAAGGTGTATCAAAGAGCATGTATATGTTTCGTGTTCAAGGGGCCTATGATTTGAAAACAGCCCAAAATTAATCTTTATCTGCCAGTGGCAAAATGTATTTTCTTTGAAAGTCGGTTTCAATGCTGTTTCAATTAATGTGAGTTTCAAGGGCAGAGAAGTTTTAATGCTGTATATTTTCATTGTGAGACTGCATTGCTTTGTTAGCAGATATCTATTAGGGTTTATGCTGTAAAATATAAAATAAAACTTTCAAATGAACTCCATATCATCGCAGAAGTAAAGCAGTATGCACATTACAGTGTTTATGGCAAATGGGCCGAAATAACCAAGGAATGGGACATTGGAATGGCTGCAGGGGGGATGCTCCATTCGACCATGATTTTGTGAGGGGGGGGAGGGCAGCAAACTCAGACAGCCCCAGCTGAACTATACCTCTCAACTGTCCAGAATTTTGCAGAATGAATAGATTTTTGCTTCTTATTTTTGGTTTGTTCCTCATAAAATTTGTGGGTTTCTGCCAATTCATTTAGGAATGAAGTCACTAAATAATGACAGACATTGAGTTTCAGACGTCATAACCTTCAGAAAAATGCATGCTAAGGCAAGACCTATTATTCTATCAACTGTCTTAAGTTTATACAAGAGCAATTTTTAGTACTGTTTGCATGTTCCCCCAATATATTTGGCCTTGTCCAGATTTCCTGCATTAGGAGGTTGAGAGGTACGTGCAAATAAATTGCTGTATAGAATAAGAAATATCCAAACCTCTCAACTGTCCCCAATTTTGGCTCAAAATGTTGCTCTCCCCCTAATAATCCCTCTGCAAAATGGCAATTTTGGAAGAAAACATGGAGGGTTTACATTATAAATAACTGTAATGATCAGAGTTATAGATTACTTTTATTTCAGAAATGCATGTAGATGATCTTATTTTGTCAGCTGCTCAAGTTAACAGTACTAATTTTAAAAAGGTGTCCCTTCTTTGACAGGTTCCCATCTGTATTGTGTGGCAATTTTATATTTTTGCATAACATTTTTGGTCTGTTTTTCATAAAATTGTAGTTTTCTGGCAAATTTTTAGCAATTCATTAAAGACTGAAGTTAGAAAATAATGGCAGACATTTGAGTTTCAGATTTCATACCTTCAAAAAATCATACGAATACAAGACCTACTACTATTCTATTATCTCTCTAAGTTTATAAGAGCAATATTTAAACATTGTCTTTATTTTTGGGCCTGTGTCCCACTTCTATGTATGACTTTGTCCAGATTTCTTGCTCTGAGGTTGAGAGGCATGAGTGTCAAAGCCATCACCGTCAACCAGAGACATTTCAAACTGTGACCTACTTGTTGCCCTCCACTCCCCATTGTAATGGCTCTGGATATGCCCAAGCAAGGCAAGGAGTAGTTATGCAGTGTAAGTGTGCAGAGTATTCCCCCATCCAAGGTAGACCACAAGTATGACCATGGCTTTTCATCTGTCCTTGATTTTGCAGAATGTTCTGGTTTTCTGTCATATTTTTAAACTGTTGCTTTATGCTTCTTATTATTCAGAAAATGCATGCTGTTAAAGTGCCCTGTTGCTCTGTATTAAAGTAGCAATGCTTTATTGACCATCAGGTAAGCTTGTCGGAGATTGTAAGATGCAAGTAAGCTTTAATAAGCATACTGTTAAAGAATTACCAACATTGAAAGCCTTTTAATTGTCACCATGCAGAGAATATTTACATAACTAGATAACGTATAAGCCTTAGGTACTGAAATGCATATGACAGTATTTGAAATAAAGGACAGGATTACAGTATTTTCAGAAGCTCATTACATTTGTTGGAGACTTGCAGTTATCTTTGCAGGCTTTACCTGTAAACTAAACAGAATGCCAATCAATCATGTGTGGTCCATAACTTGTGCAGTAATCCTTTAAGCAATTTATATTGAGCTTGTTTCTTGTTTGCTGTTCATTTTTTACTTTGATCATGTGTTCCCCATGAAACAAGTAAGATAGTTGTTGTCAGGCAGCAGGTCTTTTTTGGATAAGAAACATTTTTACAAGTGGGGGTATCACAGGGATTGATACTTTCAGCATGTTACTTGGTAATTTTATAAAGCTGAATATAAATTATAATTAGAACTGCAGTGCAAGGAGAAGTGGTTTGAGCTGAGTGCTGCTTGTTTTATTTTATACTTGATTTTGACTGGCATTCCAGTAATGTATTTAAAAAGCAATTTATTTTTTCATGCCTCACAACCTTTGTGTTTCCATCTAGATATTAAGTAAGTTGTCATGTAGCCAATGCATTGAAATATTTTTTTCTTCTACACTTCATTTTGTCTTGATTGGACTCTCATAATGACGGCTTGGCACCCAGGGCAGCGTATTTAATTAAAGTTCCAGTTGTTGTGGTTTTGAGCATAGCTCCACCCCTTTCTAGTTGGCCCCACCCATTCAGCTGTCTCCTGCAGCCCCCCTTTAATTTGAAGTCACCAGCTGCCACTGATGAACAACACAGATGGTACATTATGGTAAGACATAACTTCTTTTTTTCTTCTAGCGAAGCCTTTCTTTTGTTGATTTGGATGTATGCTTGGGGTCATTGTCATGTTGAAAGGTGAAATTTCTCTTCATCTTCAGCTTTCTAGCAGACGCCTGAAGGTTTTGGGTCAAAAGTGACTGGCATTTGGAACTGTTCATAATTCCCTCCATCTTGACTAAAGCCTCAGTTCCAGCTGAAGAAATGCAACCCCAAAGCGTGATACTGCCACCACCATGCTTCACCGTGGGGATGGTGTTCTTTTGGTGATGCGGAGTGTTGTTTTTGCACCAAAAGTACCTTTTGGAATTGTGGCCAAAAAGTTCAACCTTGGTCTCATCACACCATGACACATTTTCCCACATGCTTTTGGGAGACTTGATGTATTGTTTTGCTAATTTTAGCTGAGCTTGGATTTTTTTCTGTGTAAGAAAATGCTTCTGTCTTGCAACCCCACTCCATAGTCCAGACATATGGAGAATACAGGAGACTGTTGTCACATGTAGAACACAACCAGTACTTACCAAAAATTCCTGCAGCTCCTTCAAGTGTTGCTTTAGGTCTCCTGGCAGCCTCCCTGACTAGTTTTCATCTTGTCTTTTTATCAATTTTGGAGAGACGTCCAGTTCTTTGCAACATCACTGTTGTCCCATATTTTTTCCACATTTTGATGACTGTCTTCATTGTGTTCCAT
This sequence comes from Protopterus annectens, assembly GCF_019279795.1. Taxonomy (NCBI): domain Eukaryota; kingdom Metazoa; phylum Chordata; order Ceratodontiformes; family Protopteridae; genus Protopterus; species Protopterus annectens. Next base: position 531,704,962 of record NC_056726.1, read on the forward strand.
GATATATCCAATCCTGTGGAAATTTTTTTGTACCCTTCTCCTGACTGATACTTTTCAACAATGAGATCCCTTTGATGCTTTGTAAGCTCTCTGCGAACCATGGCTTTGCTGTAGCAGGCAACTGAGTAAATGTCAGGAAAATACTACTAGGACACCTGAACTTTATTTGGGGTTAATCAGAGTCTCTTCAATTGATGGCAGGTGTGTACCCAAGACTGAATGCTGTAATTAAATCAAAACGTGCTTCAACAAAGTATTAGTTTAAAGGTGTGCACACTTATGCAACCAGCTTATTGTACGTTTTTTATTTTTTATATTTGTCCCCTAACAGATTTGTTTGTTTTTCAGTTGCATTGTACAGGTTATAGGTGACATTAAAGGTGGGAAAAGTTTTGAAATGATTTATTATCGTCTCATTTTTTTATATCCCAAAAACCTGGCATTTTAACAGGGGTGTGTGCACTTTTTATATCCAGTGTATGTATGTAATGTATGTACTTGGTCTATAGTACTGTGGAATTGTTAGACATGTATGTTGCATTATATAATGATACATTATTGTAGTGGTATTATTTATGTTTTTGCCAGAGTTGTGTAGTTATTCATTGTTGTGATAGTCTTTGATGTGGTGCTGCAGACAGTTAATTTATGTTAGATATATCTGCAATATTGTAAGCATACCACTGATTTCTTGATAGTGCTCATTTGCTTTGACATGCATCTGTATATAACATATGTTATTCCATCTGTGAATGAAGGCAACTACTGCATTAGACAAAATCTGAGTATGAGGCATGGAAATATTCATGTGTGCAAATGTATGTTATGACGTAATAAAGACTACTTAGGGTCTGTGTACAGAGTAGCTCATAGGTTCATAGGTTCATACTAGGCTATCTGCCCTGGGGCATTTATAAGCCTAGCCCAATTGTGTTTGGCTTATGCCACCCCTTGATTTGAGTATACTGTGCCCTTTTTAAAGTTTAGTTTACTGTGCCTCTGTCTAATAGTGACCCGGAAGTAATCCCCGGGACAAACCTACGATCCCCCATCCACTCATCAAGATTCTTCTTGAAGAGAGTCAGTGAGGTGCTCTGCCTAACATGAATTGGAATTATATTCCAGAGAGAAGGGAGCCTCTGGGTTATGAATCTGTCCCTCCAGCATGTTCTATTTATTTCTGTGCTGAGGTTCAAGTCCCTCGAGCGTGGCTCTAAGGGATTTAGATTTACTGAGGTGGAGCATGTCCATTAATTCTGGGTTGGACATAGCTTTATATGTCAGGCATAGATCACCTCGAATTAGGCGGTATGCAACTGAGTAGAGCTGGAGTTTTTTTAACCGAGCAGCATATGGCATCTGTTTGAGTCCCTTGATCCTCCTGGTGAGGTACTTTTGGGGTCTTTCTAATTGCTGCAGGTGTCGGTAAGGTACATCCCAAAGGGGGCATTGTATTCTATGATGGGCCTGATGAGGGATGAATAAAGGGGCACGATTACCTCTCTTGATCTAGATGTGAATCCTTTCATGATGAGGTGGGCTATGTAGAAGGTCTTTCTAACCACTTTGGCAATGTGGTTGTCAAAGGAGAGATTGCTATCAACTTGGGTCCCCAGATCCCTAATTACTTTCTCTGTACTTAATGGGTTACCACCTATGTGGCATCTGTATATAACATTTTTATTTAACATATAGCTTATACACTGATGAAGGGTTGTTAAACCTGGAAGCTTTGTTGGATTAAACAGTTTTTGCTGAGTTGCGCTGTCAAGTTCGTTTTATTTTATATTTATCTATTAGATACGTGGACTGTGACTTTACTCTGTAGCTTGGGTTTATTTTGAACTTATAGAGTAGATTGCACAAACAGTGATGTTCCCAGCACTCAGTTTCATATTACCCATGAGTCTTTTGATGCAGTTATACTAAAAGTGATATAATAATTTTTTTTTTTTTATTTAGTAATGAGTATTCCCTGGAATAAGAATTCACATAAATATTTTTAAAAAATCCACATAAGTGTTATTATGGCATACATTTCACATACTTTATAGTTCATGGTTATAGTGCTATTTATGATTATGTTTCTCTTACCTGCTTGTTTTAAGACTGTGTATACTTGTTCTGAGTACAGTTAAGTAGTAATTGTATCCTTAATCTGATATATACATTCACTGCAAGTGTGTTTTCTTACAAAGATGTTATGTTATAACATTTCTGTGCGTGGCCATGGTGGTGCAGTGGTTAGCATTGTCGCCTCACAGCAAGGGGTTCTCTGGTTCAATCCTCAGCTGGGGTGCCTTCTGTGCGGAGTCTGCATGTCCTCCCTGTGGTCGCGTGGGTTTCCTCCCACATCCCAAAGACATGCAGTATGTGGATTGGACACTCAAAATTGGCCCTAGGTGTGAGTGTGTGCATGTGTGTGACTTCTGTGGAAGGTTGGGCACCGGGCTGGCAACTCAACACTGTAAAACTCCACTGCCAATCATGAGCATACAGGTGATCCACTGTGGCAACCCCTAACCGGGAAAAGCCGAAAGAAGAAGATGTTATAACATTTCTGTAATAATGACTGATGTTTATATCAGTCATTGTTTTATGCAATGTAAAGAAACTGCTTTTGTGTTTTAGGCACTGTGTGTTCTCTGGTACATTGATTATAATGTACAAGTACAATTTATGATTCTTGCAATGAGTATACTTCACAGCAGCATTGCACAAATGTCTATGTGCTGACATCCAGTTATTCCTTTATCAAAACATATGTATACTACTTTTGAAATGCTTTTATACCAATACCCAGATGAAACAGTGATGTTCCCTGCTGTAATCTGCACTTTACCTATGACTTGTTATCAAATGCATCTATTACATATATTATAATAAAGTATTGTCGTATACTAATGTGCAGTGATATACAAATTATAGACAGTATTTCATTCATATAATAATATTTCCTAAGCTATTGCTTTTCTATTGCTGGGTTATTATTGCCTAACAATGTAAGCAGAAAGTATCCTACCACTGTTGTTTTGGCATGTTGAACTTGATGCTGTCTCAAAATAGGGACTTTTTACTGACAATATATTGTAATATTGTTTGTTGTATGGATCAGCAATAGGAAAGGAGAGAGGTACATAGCATCCTGAGAAAGACTGGAGTACCTTGTGGTCTTACTAAGAGTGGCACAACTCACCCATACATATCTATCATCAATACATGCCTTTTGTATTACTTTAGGGATGTGTTTACAACTGAACTGTTACATGCAGTTTACTATCTGCAACTCTCCAGGTTTGCAACATATTTGCAGTGTTAGTAAGCAACAGCAGTTTTGTGTAGTTTGCTGTCTACAACTGTCTTTAATAGTCTGTAACATGTTTGTACTCTTAACAAGCATTTACAGCACTGTGCAGCTATAATTAGTAATAATTTGCCTGTACAATATATATGTTCACAACTGTTTGCAACACAGCTGCACTGTTGTTGATTGTTTGCAGCTATATATAACTGCTATAGAGATATATATGTTCATTATATGTATGCTATCCTATTATGTGGCCAAATATTACTCTTGTTGCATGCATGTTAATTGAATCATAATCGAATAGCATGTATATTAACAGACGTGTACTATAGCAGAGCACTGCTATGGAAAGATATCTAAAAAATCTATACTGGTGCTAGATTGATTCATAGTGAATCTCAAAAAATCATGTGTTGTCCATATTGCGGTGGAATAGGTTCAAACTAATCTCATCCCCCTTCCAACCTACCAAATCAATCTAGCACCAGTATAGATTTTTTAGATGTCACAATATTCAAAATTGGGACGGGGTGGTACACCAAGTTACACAGGAAGAAGTGTTATTGTCCAGCATTCCTGCATTATGATAGTATGCACAAGGAACACATCTTTCCCAACATTGTGAAAGGGCAGGCAATGAGGCTTTCCCGTCTTTGTTGTCAGGATGAGAGGTATCAAACAGCACTTGAGGAATCTAAAATAAGGTTTTTTGATCAGAGGGTATCCAGCTCAAGAGGTGGATATGGCTTATAAACAAGTGCAGAAGGAGAGAAGAGGTAAAGCTAAACTCTATTACTCAGAGAGAAGGTTAATAAAACAGCAGGGGGAAGGATACAAAGCTTTCTCCCAGACCCCTTTAGTCTTATCATACACTAAAGATGTGAGTAAGTTTACTAGGATTATACAGGACTATTGGCATATTTGTCTAGTAGATGAAGAAACTATTAATGTGGTGGGAGATAGACCACGGTTTATATATAAGAATAAGCAAAACTTGAAGCAACAACTGTGTTATCCTAGGAAGAAGAAACATGAAGCCAGTGTTATGAATGGGACATATAAGTGTGGCAAGTGTGCATATTGTGTCTATGTGGATGAATCTAGATTTTTCAAACACACTGATACAGGACGTCTGTGGGAACTTAAGGTCAAGGCAGACTGTGAGACTGTCAATGTGATATATGTTGCACACTGTCAGGTATGTTTCCGATTTTATGTTGGAAAGACTAACTGTTGTCTCAGGGAAAGGGTCAGGGATCACATATATCGCACTAGGAGAGGTTTAGAATATAGTGTTTTAGAGAAACACACTTTATCCACAAATGAGGAGCATACCTTTTAGTTTCAGGTACTGCATGTTCAGGAAGTGAATAGCAGGATGGGTGACCTTGTAAATCAGACAGAATCTATGGAGGTTCAGTGGATCCTGAGGCTAGGTGCACACAGGGGGCTAGGCTTGAAAGACTCAGTCCACTTAAAACCAGGTTTGAAATCTAGGAAACTGAAATAAATAGTCTCAATACTGACTTTGTGTAATTAGTACATAATCTAGGTTTGACAGTTCTTGCCCCCCCCCCCTTTCTCCCTTTTTTCTGTTATTACCAAAGGTTAGAGAGTTGAAATAAATATTTCATGTTATATTATGTTTTTGTCTGGCCACTGTATGAACTGTTATATTACATTTTGTACATTGTGAATGTTTTATTACTTTCAGCAACATTACATTTTTTATGTACCTGTACCTTTAGGATGGGATGACTGTGCTTAATTTGTTTTGACAACAGATTGGTTATTTTAAATTTTGTTACGTATATATATATATATATATATATATATATATATATATATATATATATATATATATTATATATGGCAGTTGTTTGAGGTTATAGTGTCTGTGGAAACAATGTTGATCATTGTGAAAGTGCTCAGTTATCTACAATAAAAGCTTTGGATTTTATTAATCTGGATTGGCATCATTTATTCCAGCTACCTTCAGCTTTGGGTGTGCTTTTCATGTTGTTTTTCTGACATTATTTTATATAGATATAATTTTCACATTTTTATACATGTCTCAACAACCAAGTAACAAAGACAGAACTCCTTAGCCTCATATGAAAGCTCTCAGCTAGATGCATAAAATGCTGACAGTATGTGTGTAACTTGAGTGGTTGCTGAGATATTGTAAGTTGTTTACACAATATTACCAATGTTAATAGTTACTGTGTTTACCGTGACTTATAAAATTTGGTTTACAATCTAGAACCTAAAGAATACTACCACTATAAAAATAGTTTGTGCTGAAGAGTTTGTCATTAGTAGTTCTTTCACAACTCTTATGGTTCCAGAGATATGAACATTATAGAATACAACGCCCCATTTGGTATGTACCTCTCAAGACATCTGCAACAAATGGAAAGGTCGCAGAAATACCTCACTAAAAGAATCACAGGCCTAAAGCAGATCCCCTATGCTGACCGTCTAAAAAAACTCCAGCTGTACTCTGTCGCATATCATCTACTCAGAGGCGATCTCTGCTTAACATACAAGGCCATGTCAAACCCAGAGCTGTTGGACATGCTACACAAAGAAATCCCAATCCCTCAGAGCCACACGCTCCAGGGATCTAAACTTTGTCATCACAATGAACAAAACATTCTGGAGAGAAAGATTCCTGACCCAGAGACTCCCCAGACTCTGGAATAGACTGCCCATACATGTCAAGCAGAGCGCCTCTTTGGGCTTCTTCAAAAGGAACCTTGATGATTGGATGGGAGATAGGAAATTCACCCCGGGGATCACGTCAGTCGCCCTGCTAGACAGGGGTCCAGGGAAGTAAATATTGTGGGAAGAAATAGCCAGGGAATTGTTATGGCTAGGCTTGTATTAGTCCCTAGGGCCAATAGCCTAGTACCAACCTATGAACCTATGTGAGGACATAATTTGAGTCTGTCAAAAGGCTTAGACTCTACCCATTGGAAGTTACTGTGAAAACTTCCTTTTTTTCAAACACCTTTATTGAATTATCACTTGTGACATAGGCAAATTTACATGTAATCAAACTATATTAACATAAACATTATACTTCACATGTATTGCTATGTCATATAACCTAATCAATATTACATAAATTATTCAATTCCTGCCCTTTTTTAAAACAAGAAACATTTATTAAACCATCAGTTACTACAAAGGCAATCAAATATTTATATAAATGAAAACAAACCACACAGAAACAATCCTAGTGTCAAGCATTTTACATCACAAACCATACTGACACACTCCCAGTTGCAAACATTATACATCACTTATAATCTACCCAATCTTTCTCACTCAAACATTACATAGCTCATTTAAAGTCTTGCCACCTTTTAGGCCTCATTCTTCCCGTGTATATATATTTTCCCATAATTCCCATTTTTTCTATGTAGTTTGTTCCTGCCCTTTTCTAAAGATCTCAATTCCAGTTGTTTTATCTATGTTACTATATTCACTATTTCCAGTATAGTTGGTTTAGATTTTGATTTCCATTTTCTAGTAATTGCTTTTTTTGGCAGTCACCATTATTAGACATAGCAATGCCTTACCATGTCTAGGCAATTCTGATTCTGTATCATGGCTCAAAAAAAATATTCTCCCTCATCAGACCAATCTGCCCACCCAGCATCTCCGACAGTGCATCCTGCAGGGAATTGTTAAAGACTGCTAACTCCCAGAAAATATGTTCCCAATTACCTCTTTCTTCCCCTTAACACCTCCAACACTTACTGTCTGCCTGAGGAAAAATTCTCTGGAGTTTACTTAACAACTCATTCCCTCCAGTACAACTCTTTTGAGCGTGTACCTTTAACTCCTAGTGGATGTGGCCTGAGCCTTTAAAAATTAAGTTAGCACCTTACAGTTCTAACAAATACTCATTGACAGAGGTCAGATATCAATACAATTGTGTCTGCCATCATGTATGCTTCAAGATAAAATATTCTGATACCTTGTGTGTAGCATGATTTTGGAATTATTAATGCAATATGAATAAGTAATATTTGACGCCTAGAGGAGCAGTAGGAGGTAACTGCATATGCACCTGGAGGTGTCACTTGGATGTAATGAGTGGTATAGTAAACATTTCCAGTCAAAAAACCTAAATCTTCTAGATTTTGTTGCATATTTGGGAGACATACATATATCCTCCCATTGTTTCTTTGTGAATTGCTTATCCAGTCTCTCTTCCCAATCCTTTCTAACCTCCTCTGATTGAGTGTTATAGTTATCATGCCATATTTTGCATGCTCTAATTATTCTTTTTTTAATGGCAGCTTCTGTTCTAGACCCCATTAAAAACTCTACCAGTGCTGGTATTTTGTTTAGGACCCCCCCCATTTCTTTCTCTTTGCCTATACTCTGGTATCAATTCCTGATAGGGAAGGCAATCTCGAACTTGCAATTCAAACAAATTCTTGGCATCTTCCCATTCTATCATCTTTCCCTCTCTAGTTATTTGCGCCCAATATCTTGGTTTCTTTGCCAGTTTTCTCCAATAAATTTCGGCCCCCTCTTGCCTATTGTTTGTATCCTTAATTGCAGTCATCCCTTTCGGCAGAATCTCCTTTCTCCATTCCCATGTTGGTTTAGTTCTTAGAACACTTTCTGCTACTTTATGGATATATATTCTGCATAATTATTGTTATTCTCCTTAAAGGCCTGCATCCAAAATTCCAGTCTCTCCTTGTTTCTTCAGTTTCCCCACTGTTTCATCATTATCTCTTTCTAATTTGAATGAAAGTTTTCTGCTTGTGCTATGGTATAAGAGCCTTACGTTTGTAGCTTACAGTGCAAACTTCCTGAGTGCCATGGGCATGAATGTGTTAATCAAAAGACCCAAACAGAGAACTCAGACACTAAGAAAGGAACCATCTAAAGAAGGAGGAGCTAGCTGTCTGTCCAAAAATGTATAGAACAAAGGATGTACCCTTGTCTGAAAAGCACACTCCTATCGAGGGGTATATCTAGTAAGAAATGTCTAGACAACTCCCAGGGGACACAACAGGTAAACAGGTATGCCTGTCACCATAGCCAAGGCATCCACCATAGATACTGAACAATGTTTAAGGTGAGAGACAAGAAACATAACATTCATTAGGATCAGACTGAGTTTTTTTTCTTGATCCCTGACTCAAGGAGGGCCTCAGGTATAGTCATAGAACAATCCAATAGGAGGTACTGGGGCCTGGACAGTCGAAATGCATAGATGAAAGCTGTAAACCTCAGTATGACAGATGAGTATGTCTTCCTGTCAAACACGTCCCCCCCCCTTGGGCAACCTTGTCCTTCAAGTGAGAGAGAAGGGAGTGTGACCTCAATGTAGGCTGACTGAGGAATATGGAAATCACCCTTGGAATACCTAGCAAATTATTGTCACCAGTCTCCATAGCCAGCAGGGGATGTTAGCCCATTCTCTCCAACTGCAGGATCCATAGATGTGCCTGCACTTGCTGAGCATATGGCAGACACTTGTGGGGTGACTGGCAGATGGGGCATACCCACAGATATCTGTATGCCAAAGGATGCATGCAAGGGGAGAAGCCTGTGCCAGGCCTAGTAGTGGTATGAAATTGAAGTCCATATGGGTAAAGTCCTATATATGCATAACTCTGGCAAAGAGTGGAATAAGCACCCAGTCTCTAACCTCTTACACCTTGAGTGGACCCTGACACAAGTTTACCCCACAATTCCTCCTCCACTACCAAGGCTGACCAATCCACTAGCCTGAAGTGGATGCCTTACATGAAGAAGCTTTGGTCCTGAGTACCTCCTCCAATCCTGGACAGGATGAATGAAGGGAACTGATTAGGCTTGAAGAATCAGGACTAAAGTGACTAGGTGAGGAAAAGTGGCGATTTTTAACCCAGGATGCATCCCACTAGAAGGGAGCTTCAACTGCATTTTTCCAAAGTGACAAGTTCTCTTCGAAAACAGAAAACTGGGAAAAGATTTAGCCTGCGATGACCATCGATAATCCTTGTATCTGAACAAACTAGGAGGTTATGGACACTGTGAACCTACAGCTAGACGTACACCAGCTATAAGGAATCAATGGATGAAGCCCTGCCTGTGACCGAGATGACCTGGGACTGAGTAGCAACCCTGGCAGAAGGGACCAGCACAAGATGTTGTAATTAAATGACAAAGAATGTCTTGCCATCCTGGTAGGAGAAAGGTATCCCAGTTCACTGCATACCGAGTTCCTAGTGGAGGCAGAAGACACAGCATGCAGCAGTTAGGTCAAGACATCCACATCTACTAAGACATTTGAAGCAAAGTAACTGCTTCTGGCAGGTACATGAAAGTGTGCAGATGCTGTGAGATGGCATTTAGGAAGTCTGTAGATATCAGACTCTAAGGGGAACAAACATCCATCCTTCTGGGATATTTGGAGTGGATGACAGCACATTCACCTTTCTGATATAGCCTAATATCCAAGGTGTCACAAATAGACTAGCAGAAGTAAAAGATTTAATAATCAGCAGGTACAGGGACCAAAAAAAAGCACACACACAAGGGGGGCACACCCCAGCCAATTATTCCAACAAAATTTCAGGTGCAAAAAATCCACCCAGGGCTGCCAAGTATCCACAAATTTATGGAAAGGCTATATATATTATCAAGAATTTAACGTGTCCATATAATCTGTGAAAAATATTTTGTTATCCATAAAACTTGCAGTTCAACAGAATTTAAAAAGATTTGTATATTTTACTACTGCGACATTAAGGCTTCAGGCACCTCATGGACTTTGCAGCCCTCAGCCAACTTTGTATCACTCAGAGTATGCCAGCACTGGGATATAGCTGAATTCCAAACAACAAATTAGCCAACACCACACAGCCAAATATATTCCAATAAACAACTTTTAACTTGCAGAATGGTTAAGGAAAAAGACTAATTTCTTTGATGACAATTCTGTCTCTTCAGTTAATTCACCAATATCTTTTAAAATAATTTGATTAAATAAAAGGTCATATGATTACAAGTAAAAAATATATACAGTAGAATCTCATTATAATGGACTGTGTTATAACGGAGACGCAACTATAACAGACCAGGTCCGCAGGTCCCGGCTACACACTCATATAAATGTGAAGAAAAGGTGTCGGATATAACAAACTCACTTATAAGGGAATTTCACTTATACCGGACTGCTGATAGGCTGTCTTATTTGGTTATAGCGGAATACGCATGTGCATCATTTACACGTGTGTGCTGTTTTGTGTGAAATGGCAGTGAAGTCAGCTAGTTCAAAGAGGCATTCAATAATTCTAGAGTTAAAACATGAAATTGTTGTTTTAATATAAAATAAAAAACACAGGCTGACATTGTACATAAATATGGTCTTAGTGAATCGGCAGTTAGTGATATTTGTATTAACCATGGGCAATACAAATCCTCCTGACAGTTTGCTGACAGTAGCAAGACAATGCAGAAGTCTACATGTGATGACATTGAAGATGCTGTTTTCCTTTGGTTAAAGCAAGTGCATTCAGTTGGTGCAACTATGTCTGGTGCAATATTAAAAGATAAGGTGGTTAGTTTTACCAGTGAACTTGGTCACTGAGACTTTAACTGCAGCGATGGCTGGTTGCATCAGTTTAAGAAATGCCAAGCTGTAATCTTCCAAATTCTGAGTTGAGAATTGGGATCTATACCACAAGAATTGGCCAAGGACTGGCTCCATAATAATCTACTACAGCTGCTAGACTTGTATGATGAATGTATTGGGGTCTGTACCGCAAGAATTGGCCGAGGACTGGCTGCAGTATAAACTACCGCAGTTGCTAGACCTGTATAATGAATGTATGGGGTCTGTACCACAAGAATTGGCCAAGGATTGGCTGCAAAATAAACTACCACAGCTGCTAGAATTATATGATGAATGTAACATCTGCAATGCAGATAAAACAGGTTTGTTCTTTAAGCTGCTGCTGGACCGCACAATGACATTCAAAGGAGACACTTGCCATATCAAAATAGCATCTTACTTTATTGTTTGCTGTGAATATGGATGGATCCGAAAAGCTGCCACTGTTGGCCATCAGCAAGTCTGACAACACATGATGTTTCAAGGGTGTGAAGTCACTATCAGTGCATTACAGAAGCAACCGCAAAGCATGGATGACTGGCAGTCTGTTCAGCGAGTGGCTGATAGGATGGACAGACAATTTGTCAAGGAAGAATGGCATGTACTGATGATCATTGCTAACTGTAGCACACATGATCCAGCTGTTACCCAACAGCTTAAAGCAATACAACTGGAGTTTATGCTACCCAACTGTACCAGCCAGCTTCAGTAATGGGACATGGGAATTATCCAGAAAGATAACGCTTTGTACAAAAATCGACTTTTGGGAAAACTTATCATGACCATTGAGAACAGTGTTCTGGACAGTTTTGTAGTTGATGTACTCCAGAGTCTGTGTTGGGCATGTTCGGTTTGGGAGAATAAAATAACATCTACTACAATCAAAAATTGCTTTAAGAAAGCAGGGTTTGTCAAGAACGTTCAAATCACGAATGAGCATCCAGAACCATCCACCTCTACAGCTGACCCTGACTGTTGCAACATTTTTTGAACTACTGATAGAACTGCGCTTCCTGGACCAGAATGCATCATTGGAAGAATTTCTTGTAGTTGATGAGCAGGTCCCGACAGAGTATGTACTGACTGACCAGGAGATTGTATCAGAAGTTAAGGTGAAGTCTGCAGGTGTCGATTGTGCACAACGGGATGACAAATCCAGTGATGATGACATTCCAGTGGCATCTCCACCATCAACACGTGACGCAAACATGGCACTGACAATGTTGCAATGTTCCATTGAACATAACGCCAGTGACCCAGCCGAGTTAGATGTCCTGATGACTTGCACTGGGAAATTAGACGAATACATGGCTAAAATAGCAGAAAGAAATGCAGTGCAGAAGAAATTGACTGATTACTTTGCTTATCAATAATACATTACAGTACATATGTATAAAAATATTATAGCTTGATAACACCTAACACATAATTTCAGTGTAAGGTGGAATAAAGTTAACAACTGCAAGATTTTCTTTTGACTGAGTGATTACTTTACTTATCAGTAATACATTGCAGTACAGTATGTGTAAAAATATTATAGCATTTGTTGACAGTTTTGGACCCCTCCCCTGCCCATGTGTCCAGACTGGCCCTATCCTCCTCCTGTCTGTGTAGGTGTCATAAATGGATGCCCCTATTGACCTACTATACATGCTAGGGTGCAGGATCATAGCAAGGAGCCCTGTAGGTATATCCTTGTGTAAAGCAAGACCACCTCTGGATATTGCAGACACTGGATATAACATACTACTTTGCCAGGTCCCTTGAAGTACGTTATAGCGGGATTCTATTGTATTATAAAATATACACCAAATGACATTAGATAATATAGCGATGTTTCTGTAATAGATGCATGAAAACAATCAATTATTATCAGAAAATGAAAATATGTGCAAGGAAACTGTCTTAAAAAATGAATGAAATATAGTAACACACTTTCATCTGCTGGACAAATCAAATAGTGCATAACTCATGATTAATCAGGTAGAAAATCATAAGTGAGACATTTTATGTCTAACTAAAATATAACAAAAAAGACTGCACTGAATAATGGGACAAAGTTGTACTGACTACATATGAAAATAATAATTTTAATATCATGAGAAAACTTTTTGAGAAATATAATAACTGCAGTAAATGTGAATAAAAAGCATAACACAATGAATAAATAACGCAATGCATGACCCAAAATTGCAATTTGTAATTATATAAAGCTGTTTTGTATAGAACTAAATAATTATATAGAAAAAAGACAGCAGTACCCATGTATGACAATAATAGGTTCATAGGAAGTTACTAAGCTAATGGCCCTAGGGCCTTTACAAGCCTAACCATGTAATACCCATGTCCCCTAATTGACCATTGTTAGATGGTTCTCTAATTGAAGATTATTAGACGGTTTGATTGTTTCCAGAACGAATCTATGATCAGCACTAGCTGCCCCTGTGCATGAGGGACATAGGTGCAATCACAGGGGTGAATTTACGGTGTCCCATCCAGTTGTCCAGGTTGTGCTTAAATAGGGTCATTCAGGATCTCTGCTTAATGTGAACTGGGAGTTTATTCTACAGTAGTAGCAGTCTCTGGGAGATGTATCTGTCTCTTCAGCATGTTTTGCTTAAGTCACAGGCTAGGTTGAGATCTCTGGAGTGAGTGATTCGTGTCCAATTTGATTTGCGGATGTACAGCATTTCCATTAGGGCAGGGTCAGAGACTGCTCTGTAGGCCAGGCACAGGTCACCTCTCAGCAGTCTGTAGGACACAGAGTACAGCAACAGGGCTTTCAGTCTTTCCATATAGAACATATTTGAGTCCCTGAATTCTCTTCATCAAGAACCTCTGTGGTCTCTCCAGCTGCTGCAAGTGTCTGGTGAGGTACATGCAAAAGAGAGCATTGTACCCTCTTAGTGGTCTGATGAGGATGGAGTACAGAGAATCTATTAATCCCTTGGTCGTGGATGCAATGCCCTTACTTATGAGGATACAATGTAAAAGTCTTTCCTTACCACTGTGGACACATGGTGATCAAAATTTAGACTGCTATCAACTTGTGTTCCCAAAATCACGCACCACTGGGTTCAGGCTTAGGGGAATGCTGCCTATATTGTAATTTGCAGGGGCTACCTCTTTGCCAAAGGAGACAATGATGCATTTTTTTTTTGCATTTAGTTTTAGACTGTGGCTTTGATATCAATCAGTTGCCTGTGTTAACCCCTCCTGTAATATACTAATATATTTAGGGGACTCAATGATTGCTCTTAGTTTACAGTTATCTGAAAACTTGGTAAGCCACAAGACATCTACTTTTGCCTGGACTTCTCAGAAATAGATTCTAAACAGTAGAGGGGCCCTGATGGTGAGACAGTTGGCTACCCATCTAGTGACATATGGGTTAATCCCCAGTGGGCAGAGTTTCTTGATGATACCTGAGTGGAGGATTGTGTCAAAAGCCTTGGCTAAGTCAAGATAGGCAGTTTGTACTGTTTTTCCTTCATGCAGGGCTTTGGTGACATTCTCAAAGAAGTCCACCAGGTTTAGTAGGCATGGTCTAACCTTAACAAAGTCAAACTGGGTTGGGTCGGGAGTTTGAAGTTGCCTATGTCCTTGTTGATAAGGTCCATGATGATTCTTTCCACGCCCTTGCAGGTAAGGCTGGTTAGACTTATGGATCTATAGTTCCCAGGGTCAGTTGATGGATTCCCTTTGTGCAAGAAGATTACAGTTGCTGTTCTCCACTCTGCTGGAACAAAGCCAGTGCTCAGGCTATGATTAAAGAGAGTGCCAAGTGGATCCACTAAGTTATGTTTTAGGTTGTTTAATAAGCAGCCTGGGATGTTATCTGGTCCCATAGAGGCCGTGTTTTTGGCCTTGGAGAGTGAGGCTATGACCTGCTCATTGGAGATACTAGGGAGAGGACAGGTGTCAGCTATGCTCTGGGATATGACTGGTGGGGACAGGACGTTGAAGGCCGTGCCATATCTGTCAGCTGGCAGGTTGGCAATTTACTCAGAGCCAGTGTGAGTGGTACTGTCCACTGTGAGTTTGTCAGATAGCTAGGTAATCCCTTTTAGATGGATGTAGCTAAAGAATTCCTTATGATTGTCTTTAGCTACAGAAGCTAGTTTAGCCTCATAACTAACTTTAGAGGACTTTACCAGATATCTGATGTGGAGGGTATTCTTTCTTTGCTGACAAAGTTCCCTCTTGTTCTTAGACATCATTTTCTTCCTTTTGTTATGTAACCTGTTTATACTAAGGGTCCACCAGTATGGCTTGTTTTTACAGGAGGTGTTAATCCTGCCAGGTACAGCAGAGTCAATACAGTTGTTCAAGTGGTTATTCAGGGCATTTGTGTATTCCTCCACATAGGGGTCATTGTTGGCTATGTTAGCAGGGGGTTTGAAACTTTTCAAACCATCATTTAGTAGGCTATAGTTTGTTTTGGAGAAGGTTCTCATTTTTATTGCTCTTCTGGAGGTGTCAGGTCTGATCATGACTTCAAATGAGACAGTTTTATGGTTTGACCTTACTAGGGGGGGCAGAACACGGGGTAGTGCAGTGATCCCCCATATTGATGAGTAAGTCCAGAACATTTGAGTCCTTTGTGGGAGTGCAGACTAACTGTTCCGGAGTATTTGTATTAACAAAGTCCAGAAACTTCAGGGTGATTGCGCTTGTGCCCACTCAACAGAAGGATAGTTGAAATCTCCCATGACCAAGGTGTTTGGCTGTTTAGTGAGTGACTCAAGCAAGTCAAGGTAGGCAGTGTGCTTCCCATTGTTCAGGGTGGGGGACCTGTAGCTAGCAATGATGTGGTATGATGTTTTATCTATAGTTAGTTTGACCTGGAGTAGCTGAAGAGAGTCATACTGTTTAACCAGTCTCTAGGTGTATTTGGATTTAGTGAAGATGGGTACATTTCCACCTTTGGTTCTTTCATGCTCGTTTTGAGGTCTTAACATGTGGAAGACATTGTAGCCTTGCATGGCTGGGGTGCTCTCTGTAGCCTTGAACCAAATCTCAGTGACAACACAGATATCAGCATCTTCCAAGTTGAGGAGAGATTCATGGGAGTGCAGTTTCCTGTTTAAACTCCTAGCATTTAGCAGCATAACCTTGAGTTTGTCTGTAGTGATTTTTTTTTATGTTGGAAGCTTTGTTGTTTTGGT
Organism: Protopterus annectens; assembly: GCF_019279795.1. Lineage (NCBI taxonomy): Eukaryota > Metazoa > Chordata > Ceratodontiformes > Protopteridae > Protopterus > Protopterus annectens. Next base: position 531,721,070 of record NC_056726.1, read on the forward strand.
ATTGCCTAAAAAGGCACTATGGGGAGGCAAGCATCTTTGCCAGTATTCAAAAGCCTAGAAGAGACATGTGAATGCCATCTCTGGCAAAGCAGCGTTGTCTGTCGACCATGTCTTCCCATGCTGGGAGATACTGGATCCCCCTGGATTGACACCAGAAGCTAAGTCAATTGTTGAAGTCAGTCATTTTTTGTTTATATTGTGGCATCTTCCTGGGTGAAGGTAGAATGCTCCTTAGGGCTAGGGACATACCTGCCTGGGACACATAATCTGAGAGTTTAGTCTTGTTCAGGGAGGTATGTCTGAAGTCATTCACCCCAACATGTACTATGACAGAATCATAACAGTAATTGTTGTTGAGTGACTTGAGTGTGTGCATGATTTGACGGATCTCGGCACCTGACAGGCAGCTGACCATGATCCAGCCTGGTGAGGGGGACATCTCTGTGTCTCGCTATGGAATTTCCTATGACCAGAACATTTGTTTTTGAGGTGTTCTGCCTTAGGGGCTTATTCGCTGAGACACTGGTATGTGTGCTGTTATGTGTAGTAGATTTTGTTCATGCTCTAGTATGTGTGAGTCATTTTTTGGTAGGTTCTTAATGAGTACCTCCATGTATGTAGGTTTATGTGTCATGACTTTTTCTTGTGTGAGAGGAGAGGTGTGTGTGCTGACAACCTGTTTGATGTCTTTATTGTTACATGAGACAATAGATTCCGGTTTCGTAGTATAGTTACATCTCTCATATACTCTATTTGTTGCAGGAGCAAATGGTTATCAGTATACATTAGGCAATTATTACATTACCTTAGGATGTCCATGTCAATCAGATTGATTGGAGAACTGTTGAGAAACTGACTGTCCATTGTAGCAGGTTAAACAGTAAGTTCTGTTAGGGGGTGGGCAAGTTAGATCAGCTTTTGCTGTAGGGTTAGCAAGAAGACTTATTTTATTGAGGATTAGGGATTAAAAGGTGTTTCAATGTGCTCACTGCTCAGCTGAGTTGCCCACGGTGCAGCAGGGAAGACTGGGAGGGTCCCACTGACTGTCTTCTAGGGAAAAAGTTGTGTCTAGGAATTTGCATCTATATATATATATATAGGTTTAAGACAGAAGTAGCAATGATACAGAGTGCAGAATGAAGCAATCGCAGCAGCAAAAAACAAAAAAACAGTAAAAATGAAGCAACATTTCAATAAAATACAGTTCACAAAATGCAATACATGCTTAAATTATATGTATTTCAGTGGATGCCTTGGATTTCTGTTCAGATGCACTCCAGACCTCTGTCTAAGAACGCCAAACTCTGAGCAGCTCTGGTAAAATGAGTGCAAACCCACGCAAACACGAGACTTAAATACAAGCAAATTTAGTTTTAACACAAGCTATCAACAGGAATGCCCTGCACAGAGCCTTATTCCAGCAATCCCCAACTCAGAAGGGTCCTGAGCTACACACTTCTGCCACAAAGGTGCAGGGAGGCCCTCTTAATGTAAGATGGCTGTTTTTTTTGCTCAAGTGATGCCAAACAGACTAGATTCAGCAAGTCTAAATCTAGCCTATGCTATTTAAGGCAGAAGTAGCAATGATACAAAGTGCAGAATGAAGCAGTCACAGCAGCAAAAAACAGTAAAAATGAAATAGGAGTTCAATAAAATACAATTCACAAAGTGTAATGCAAGCTTAAATTATACTTAATTTTAGAAGTTTTCAGTGGATTTAAATTGTCTCCAGAGTGATAGCTGAATGAAGACATACACCCACAGAAGTTGATTGTAGTGAGATTAGAACCCCTACCCATCTAGATTCTACAGGCTGTTAATAAATGCAAAATAAATGCACATATCTATGATTAGTGTAAAATGACATTTTATATATATATATATATATATATATATATATATATATATATATATATATATATATAATGCATCATTAAGTCCCAGCGAGAACAAAGCTTCTGTCTGAATAATCAATAAGCATTCCTTATGATCCAATTTCTCATGTATATGATATTTCTGGTTACCATGCTAATGACATTTATCGATTCCCAAAAAAAGTAAAATAGCAGTTGGATGGTATAATGCATGCTTGAATAATGCGTAACTATGTTTCCTGCACCTAAGTCCTACAATGTCCGTAAAGCACCAAACTTATACCATACAAACATCGGTGTATATCCTTTTCATAAAATTTATTAAGACTTCCATAGGCAGCCAACAATAAAATAAATAAACAACACATGTAGTTTATTTATTTATTTTATTTATTTATCTATCTTTTGTTGACCAGGTTAGTCCAACTGGGCTGGTGGCCCATTTTCAATGGAGACCCTAGGAGAACCATGAACATAACATATCAAAGTTACATTAAAACTAATATGAATATGAATGCATTACTACATACAGCATAACATAATAATATCAAAGTTACCTTACAAATAATTTGAACATGAATACATTACTACATGTTTACGTAGATTCATGCCATAATGTAAGTTAACAAAGTATAAAACTCAGCAAAAGTGTAGGTTTACAACAAGGCATACAGAGTAGAGGAGGTTATCAGAGAACAAGCTCCAAAACAACTTTGATGTCTGAGACAAAGTAGGTGGAGAGGAAGAGGAAGTATTGGAGAGAAGGGCTAAACTGAAGGAGTGGGGAGGAAAGTTAAGGAGAGACAGGATAGTAAAAGAAAAAACAGTTATGAGAAGGGGGGGGCGAGAAAGTAAAGTAGCTATGGAAGGGAAAAGAAGAGTTTTGAGTATAGTGTTCTTCAGTGGCATTACTAAGGTGCCATAGTAATGGTTGCTATAAAGTTATATAAAAGTAAAGAGAGGAGGATTGTTATAGTTAAGAGCTTTTCTCCATATATCAAATCATTGGACTTCATCAGAACTACCAGTTTTAACAACCTGTACGATTTAGCGAACAGAAAGAAATTTACTATGAAGAGAAACCAAAATCAGGAAGAAAGATTTTAGTTTAGCACCTTAATAAGTGATAAGTCCCTTAGGATTATAAAGCTGAATAAGGGTTGGGCGATTGTTATGTTTGACGCATTTGATTACAATGGTGCAATCTTTCAGGTTTTAAATGATGAAAATGTCCATAAACAAATTTCACAGAATGAAATTAATATTTGCTAGAAGAAAATAGAACTTTGTTTAGATGATTTACTTTTCAAAGGGGTCATAGACTAGAAGACACATGAGTTTTTAGTTAATGACCACCCTGTCATCCCCACAATTTTCGGGATACGAAAATTTGATAAGGACATATTGAATTCACCCTTTAGACCGAGGTGCAGATTCAATAAACCCTACACGAGCCGCTAAAACCATGTGTGTGTTGTGGTAGAACAGTGTTTCTTATTCAATAAGTGGCTCTACACACAGTCTATAGAGCCTTGCAAACGCAGTAAACACCATGGTATGCTAATTACCGCATATGCAGCTGAATTGTATGCTAAGCAACCAAGATGGTGGAGCTATTCAACAAGATATAAAGCAACTGTGTAGCACTGGTTTTCTCTGCAAATTCCAAAACCTATTGGAATACAGCCACAAAAAGGAGTCAACACAGAAAGAAATGTCACTGCTGTTGCTTTAATTCATGTGTATGTGCAACAAACTGAAGTCTATGCTACTGCTGTTGCTGACAGACCAAAACAAAGAAGGAGAAGAGTTTTCAGACTCCGTTTAACTTGTCACAATCTGCATGAGGTAGCAATTGTAGAGAGCTACATGGTGATTAGAGACACACTACAGGAACTCTGTAACCTCTATCGTCCTCAACTCAGACCAAGGGCAAACAGAGGAGAACCAATACCAATGGAGACAAAGGTATGTGTAGCACTTAGAATTTTAGCTACAGGAACCTTTCAGAGACCAACAGAGGACATGATGGGGGTGTCATAGGCATCAGCATCCAGGATCCTCCATCAATTCCTCAATGCTATACTCAAACATTCTAGTGACCATATATATTTTCTCCGTTCACCTGAGGACAGGTCCACAAATATGGAGGTGTTCTACCCTGTAGCACACTACCCTGAAATACTGGGTGCCAAAGATTGTACATATACAGAAATCAAAATACCACCCAGGGAACAGGAAAAGGTCTACATAAATAGAAATGGCTTCCTCTCCATTAACTGCCAAGTCATGTGTAATGATTAGGGAATCATCGTGAATGTGTGTGGTGGCAACTCAGGCCGATACCATGACTCACACAGCTGGCACAACTCCAAACTGTATCAGATGTTCATTACTGGTGATATTCCACAACCATGGCTAATGACTCCTATAAGAAATGCACACACACCCACTGAAGACCGCCATAATGAGGCATGCTCTCAAAGCAAAAATCTCAGAGAGTGTGTGTTTGAGCTGCTGAATTGACAGTTCCAATGCCTACATACATCTGGGAGAGCTCTGCAGTACAATCCACGTACATGGACTGAAATCTTCACTGTCTGTACCATGCTTTGCAACCTCATCCTGAGAAAACAGCTTCAGTGGTATCAGCAAGGGGAAGGGGCACGCATCCCATCACAGCCACATGCAGGTGAGGAGTCAGAGGGGGAATCAGCAGCTGCTGTGGGTGTAGGCAGACATAGGCATGCTTTATATGCCCTTGCACTGGCTAAGAGGCAATGCATAGCGCACTCACTCACCACCTAAGGGGCTAAAACCTTAATTCTACGCACATACATATAGTAACATTGATGCAAGGCAATGCTCACAACCTTTACCTACCCATGTAATGGCTGTGTACTCCTAGCATCAGACAGATTCAGCCCTGAACTAAAACTCTAGCAACTGCCAGATTTACAAGGTAGGTGTTGAACCTAGAATAGAACAAAAAATGTGTAATGATATAAATGAATGGCATAGCCTTAAATACTGTTACTTGGTAATGCAAGTAAGTAAAAAGTGGTTGATTTTTACTGCAATGACTTCAAGATATGACAGGAGTGACTTACGTGAATACTTGTGTCCTTTATCACATAATAGGCCTCAGGCATCAAAGATTCACACATTCATGCCTCTCAAAAGTAGTGATGGTCACCAAATGTCCTCATTTTGGCCTCATACTTTTCTTCTGACAAATCACTAAAGAGAGAAGTTAGAAATTAATGAGACAAATTCCAGTTTCAGACTTCATGTCCCTCAAAAAATCTTAAAAATACTGATGCAAAAACTGATTCTATCAACTGCCTCTAACTTTGTAAGACTAAAATATTTAAAAAATCTCCGCATTGTTCAACCTTTGTTCCACTTTTTTATGGCTTGATCCACCTTTTTTGCTGTAAGAGTATGGGAGGCATGTACACATTACAGAAACCCATAACAAAACAGTACAATTAGCAAAACAGTATCACAAAGACAGATATTCTGAGCACTAAGTCAGCTATGAACCCTGAGCATCAGACACAAAACTTGTGTATCCCTGAATCCGAAAGATAGAAAACAAGGATATGGCACAGATATTATCACTTGCACAAGGTGTTGTGGGGGGGGGGGCAGGGAGCCTAGGGTGACACAAAATGAAATTGAGTGTATGTGAGAAAGAAAGAGACAAGCAATACACATTTATTTTACCAATTTTAAAACCCAGTAAAGACCCAACCAGATGCACTTCATATAGACCTGTTTCATTACTTAATGTTAACTATAAAATGTTTATGAGTATTTTTGCTGATAGATTAAAGACAATCATCCCAGGCATTATAGATATAGACCAGACAGGCTTTATTGTAAATAGAAATACTTTTGATAATATAAGGAGAACTTTAACGTTAATTGATTTTGCAAATAGGAAAAAGAAAGATTTAACACTTATTAGTCTCGATATAAGTTCAGCATTTGATTCAGTAAGTTGGGACTACTTGTTTATCTTACTGAAGTGCACAAACTTCTCAGATGCATTTGTAAATTTAATTGAACATCTATATAAAGGAGCATTGGCTTACATTAAGATAGGAACATATGTCTCACAAAAAATACCCATTTTAAAGGTACAAAACAAGGGTGTCCACTCTCCACTATTATTTACTTTAATAATGGAGCCTTGGGCTAATTTGATCAGAAACAGTACTGATATAGAAGGATTTGATATAGATGAAAATACAATATCTAAAATTCAACTTTTTGCAGATGATGTTCTAATTACATCAGCTGGATCTAACTCTTCTATGCAGTCCTTATTTGATAAAATGATGGATTTTAAAAATATCTCTGGTTTAATATTCAATGAAGAAAAAACTAAAATATTACCAATATACACACGAAAAAATGTCCTCATTAATGATTTTAACACATATATACCCAACTCAGGTCAGATAACTTAGGTATAATATTAACTAAAGATATCAAATCTATTATACATAATAATTATAGTACCTGTCTTCTTAATCTACAAAATCTTTTCAATAGCTGGAACAATATGTTTTTTACCATGGAAGAGAGACTCACAATTATTAAAATGATAGTATTCCCTAAGATATTATACTTAATACAATCAATAATACTCCCACCTACAAAAATAATTATTAAGAAATTGAATTCACTAATGTTAAATTTCTTATGGGCACCTAATAGACCTAGGATTGCATTCAAGAAACATACTAATAGCTGGTCTCAAGGGGGCATTTCATTTCCAGACTTTAATTTATATACTATCTCTTCTATTATAAAAGTTATTACTTTGTTAATAGATCAGTCATATGTTGCAAGATGGAAAGATTACTGGGAACTAATTAGCATTCACTCCATGAAAATCTCTTTAATACATAAAAATATTATTGTAAATAACCCCATGTTATGGTTACTAAAAGAATTTTGTACTTCATCCATTACACCAAAATATGTAGTTAGTTACCCATTAAACATTATTATCAGTTATCGTAATTTTATATTCGTGCATCCTAAGTATAAGGAATGGAATTTTATTCTATTCCCTATAATGTATACACAAGGTATGCTTTTGTCAACCACCTCTGAAAGAACTCTTTTAGTCACAGAGAATGATCTAAAGTATTGGTATCAGTTGCTGTCTGATAATAAAGTAAAAAATTTAGACTTCTTAAAGCAAGAATTTGATTTGAGAGAAACATGTTGGTTAGAAATTCAGACTTTTAGACAACATCTTATTAATAAAATTGATTTAATGTCTTTAACAGTTTTATTTTATTATTTATTTTTTATTTTACATTTGTTGACCGGGCTAGTCTAGCTGGACATGTATCCGTTTTCAGTAGAGGCCCGGGGAGAAAAGCTCCAGTACAGGCAATAAACAATGATTTGGCAAATAAAGCATTAATATGAGTAAACAATACAAGGTAAAAAAGAAAAATCAATTTCAACACAAAAGAAATACTAAAAATAGGAGATAAACTTATAATATATACTACTGTATTAGACTTATAAAACAGAAACTATAACACTACTACTAATATATACTACTGTATTAGACTTATAAAACAGAAAAAATAACACAAGATGAAGTTAAAAAAGGTTGCTGGTAAAGTCTACTTCTCAGATATAAATCTCAAACTATTGAAAGTGTTTGTGAGGAGCTCAGTAAGGGGAAAGGCTAGGAAAATTAGGTAAATGAGGACATGGTTTCAGTCGGGATTAGCACAAGGACACAACCACTGTGCTTTAAGATGTTCTCTGATGTGTTTTTTGAAAAGAGAGGTAGAGTTTTGATTAGTTATTTCTTGAGGGAGTTGATTCCAGTTTTTACCTATGGAATTTGAAAATAATGAATCCCCAGCTTTATTATATGATTTAGTTAGAGATACTAGGAGTTTGTTAGCAGAGGAGTGTGGCTAGGTTTTATATGGTATGATCAGTTTTGTAAGGCTAGGGGTGGCATCAGGGTAGTAGAGGGTCTTTTGAATGATGAGTAGTTGTTGATAGAGTAAGTGGTTAGTTAGCTCTAACCAATCTAGCTGTTTGAGGTTAAGACAATGGTGTGTTCTTAGGGGAGTAGCAGTAATGAATCTGGCTATGCTATTGTAGCAGATAGAGAGTTTGGTAATGTTATTTTTGGATAAGTTAGTATAGATAGGTGAGGCATAGAAGAGGGTGGAGATCAGGTGTGTCTGAGCAATGGTTTTTCTAGCTACTGGGGTAAGAAAGGGTTTAATTCTGTAGAGAGTCCCAATTTTTTTGTTGACAGCTTTAATAGTGATGTTGATGTGTTCATCACAATTGAGACTGTTATCAATAGTTACACCTAGTAATCGAGTGGTCTTATCAGGGTTAATACTGGTTGCATTATTCGAGGAGATAGTAAAGAGAGGTGTGGGAGATTTATGAGTGGGGTAAAGAGAAGAAGCTTAGTTTTTGGGGTTAAGGAGGAGGCAGTGTTGCATAAACCAATTTTCGACAGTTAAGAAGACTGTTTGGGTGAGGGACTGGAGGGAGGGAATATTTTAGCAGTGCAGATTAATGTTGAGTCATCAGCATATTGAATGGAGGTGGCTTATGGTATGTGGAGATGTAGGTCATTGATAAGTAATGAAAAAAGAAGGGGCCAAGGATTGATCCTTGTGGAACACCAATATTTACTGGGAGTAAGGAAGATAGGTTGTTATCCCATAGGACTGCTTGTTGCCTGTTTTGGAGATAGCTCTTAAACCACTGTAGCGAGTGTGGGCTGAGAGAATAAAGGTTTAGTTTGTCAAGAAGTATATTGTGGTTAACCATATCAAAGGCTTTTGAAAGATCTATGAATAGTGCTGAGGAGAAATGATTTTTGTTTCTATTATTATTTATGGAGTCAGAGAAGGAAAGGAGGGCAGTTGTAGTGCTGTGGAATGGTCTGAATCCATGTTGACAGTCGGCTAGAAGTTTGTTTTGAAGAAGGTAGTTAAGAATTTGTTTATGAACACATCTTTCCATAATCTTGGATAATGGGGAAAGTAAGGCAATAGGGCGAACATTTGAGAGTTCAGTTGATGAGCCTCCTTTGTGTAGGGGAATTATATGAGATATTTTCCATAAGGTGGGGATTGTTCCCTCAGTGATAGTCCTATTAATCAGTATGGATACTGGATAATTGATAGCTTTTGCAGCTATTTGTAGGTATTCGGATGGGAGTTGGTCAGCAGATGGGGTGCAAGGTTTGAGTTTTTTAAGAAGCTTATAAATAAGAGATGTAGCAACGGGTTGAATCTGAAAGGTCTTGGATGAGGGTAGAGAGGTATTTGGTAAGGAAGCAGTAGATGTGGGTAATGAGTTAGCTAGCGATTGAATGGCTTCTGTAAAATACTTATTAAAGGCTTCAGGGATCTGTGTAGCATTGTTGAGATGAAAGCCTGAAGGGGTAGGAGTAGGTGAATGTCCAGGTTTAAGAAGTTTATTAACACTTGACCAGAATTTTTGAGGGTTTTTTTGACTGCTTTGTTGAAGGTGAAGATAATATTCCTTTTTGTCTCTAACAGTATCTTTCTTGGTGGCATTTCTTAATTGTTTGAAGAGGAGGTGAACAGTTAAAGAATCTGTTCCAATACTGATTGATTACTTGATATTAAAATTACAACATAGAGTTTCTGATAAAGGTAAGCTCTCATACATACATAAAATTATCAGAGAAGAAACTCATTACAGTTCAGATACCTATTGGAATTATTTCATTTCCATTAATGGTGAATCACCAAAACAACAAGATAAACAATATACATTGGAATCTGCTTATAAAACTACTTCTTCCATTAATTGGAGACTTTTTACTTGGAAATTTTTACATAGATCCTTCTATACACCTTTAATAATGAATAAAATAAATAATAAAGACAACTTATGTAAAAGATGTAATGTAGAAATAAATGCTGATTGGGCACATATGTTTTATGACTGTATAAAATTGAAGGAATATTGGAAATTAATCAATGATTTTTTGCAGGCCCTTTTCACAGATAATTTCATTGTTTCTAAATCACTTATATTATTTAACACACCTGTTCCTAAAAGTGTTCAAAAAGTTAAACTTCCCTTATTATGGTCTATTCTAGCAGTGGCTAAAAATAATAACCAGAAATTGGATTTCAGATACCCCTCCTTCATTTAATGAATTTAAAAATGTTATGACTGAAGTGTGTCATATGGAATTGATGACAATAAAATCAAGAACTACTAGAAAAACATCTTATTATATTATATGGGATACTTTACAAAACCTGTTAAAAAAAATCTTAGTCTCAATAGCATGACATTATAGTTTAATCAATTGATTTGATTTGTAGTGGATGTCTTTGTAAATACTTTGGTTATTTTATTGAATGTTATAACTATTTCTATTTTAATTGCTTGTATAAAATTGTTATGATATTTATTTTGTATGTTAAAAACAATAAACTTGTTTTAAAAAAAAAAAAGAAAGGAAGAAAGAGACACAAGCAAAATTTTGGATACATTATGAAATGGTCACTGAGACAGAATGAGATTTAAGCCTCACGAATGAACCATGTAACTGTTGTATGTCTGTCTGTATGGGCACTCCAGGTGAAATTAATGTGTGTCTGCAAGAACACAGCCAAGCTCTGTGTTAGCTCTACATCTTGGTATGTCAGGCACCTGAGAGCTGTGGACAGTAGAGGTGGCAGTTCATCATCGCCATACCCAACCACGAGAACTAGCTCTGCCTGGAGTTTCACTGGCATGTCCATCCCCATGGTCAGATGCACTGCTGCTACCTGAACATGACTGATGTCTGTTGGATGAGCTCTGCTCATGAGTATGCCCAGCATCACAACCCCATGTCCTGCCTCTTCTGGATGTGGACATCTCAACTACTGATGCAGCAGTGGAAGTAGTACCACTACAGGAGCATGATCAGGCAGGGCCACATCGGCTAACATCAAATGATGTGGCTGATCTACACCTACATGGATGCTATCCCTCTCCTAGCAGATGTTTCATCACAGACACCGCCCATTTAACCATGTCATCCATCAGATCCATTGAATCGTCAATACAGTGGAGGTAGTCATGCAAGTCAGCCTGTGCCAGATCTATAACCCTAAGCTTTCTTCGGAGGCACTACTGGAATATGCCTGCACCTCCATGATAGTCCTAAACATATGTCGAGTAGCATGGAAAGACACACCTGGATCAGATGGAGGATGAACGGGAGGCCTCCTCCAAGCACCCCAACAACTCTCCTGTGTGGCATCTTGCCCACACTTTGGCTATGGCCAGAGTCAACAGGCAGTGAAGCCGCAGTAACCACACTACCTTGATCGAGTGTCTCAACCTCCACCTGTCCAATATCGGAGGTTTCACTTGCTGTGTCCAGTTGAATTACAGGGGATGGCTGAATGTCATCCTCAGTGTCAGATTCAACCTCCGCACCACCCCCAACTGTGCCTCTGTTTGGTCACCATCATCATCAGAATTTGCTGATACTTTGGTATCAAGTGGTAAGAGTCCTACACTACCATTGTCAGGATCTCCTGTGATAATAAGCAACAAACACAGGAAAGAAATTACTAGCTAGACTACTACAGTTCAATATATGCTAACAAACTAACAGTAGTGCCACTATTTCAGACAGTACAGCAGTACACTGACACCCACATCACACATACGGCTAACATAAATATTTCTGTGAACTGCTCATCAGTACTGAAATAAAAATGTTTGGCTTACCTTGTGCAGATGACTCCCTAGTTTCTAGGAAGGATGGTCCTGAAAGAAGCTAAGTAAAAGTTAAGGACACCATCATCACATTTAACATCAACACAGGGGGTGAAAATGTTTTGGCTCTTTATACGTCCATTAAGAATACATGGAACAGAAATGTGGATGACACATCCACCCCAAACTCATGTATAATGAACCAGAATGTGTTTTTAACTGTGTCAATTACTCCCCTCCCAAAAAAATAAATGGTACACAAACCTAAATATTGCTGTCATATATTTTACTATACAAGAAAAATTTCACAACTGACAATAGTTAAGACTACTTGGAAGCTCTTCCTGGAACATACTTGCCCCCCCCCCCCCGAAACAGCAGTACCAACATCAGTCACATGCTTTTGTGAACTTTCCCCCGAGTTCTCTGGATCCCTAACAGAAAATCTTCATTTGGTGTCAGTGGTGGCTCTGTAGCAGGCCCCCTGTAGCTACCTGTCCAAGGGCCACTGCAGCTGGTCTTCTCCAGGCTGATGAAATCATGTTGGTAGTCCTATGATGCACCTGATCATACATCCTGCTGCAGACCCCAACAGCATTTACATCTTCTGCCAAATTTGCATTCTTCCAGATATATCCCCACAGCATCTCTCAAGCAGAAAGCCAACATGTCACCTAAAGGTTTGTAGAATTACATAATTCTCAGAGTCACTGAAGGGGGATTGCAGGCACTGAGATGCTTGGGTGCCATAGTCCTAGGTGACATAAAATAGAAAAGAAGGATAATATACATAAATGAAATTTCTGCTTAGATATAACACATAAGGAAGTAGTTGTTTTTGATATTACCCACTGGAGAAAAAAATTCAAATATATTCAAATATAAAAAAGAATTGATGTGGTTTTAACATATCACAGTTAGACACAAAGCAAGGTTGTATCCAAAACTAGGGGAGTAACAAAAGCAAAGCAAACTTCTGTACAAACAATTTTCTGTGTGTGCCAACACAGGCATAGAACTTGGTTCCCCCACCCCCAAAACAACAAGAAAATGACATTTTGCTACCAAAGGAATGAATTAGAACTTTCAGTGAATTGCCATAACTGCTATCAAAGAAACTGATACAAAAACATATGTACACACTTACCACAGAACATTCATTTTGATGCAACTGACAGTCACCTGTACTTGTGGCTAGCTCTCCCCTAGAGGTGTCTAGGGCCATCGTGCAAGGCTAACATCCTGTGTCATTAACAATATAGGACATTTACATTTCACAGAAGTAACAATACAAGAGTGTAAAAAGAAACAGTTGTAACATTTAACACTTGTGATGAAAGTTATTAAGGCTATGCATCTGTGAAAGTAACATGCCCTGACCAAAATGGCTATACCCATCAGAAAACTTCTAAAAAGTGCATACATATAAAAGTTGCTAATACATATATAAAAATATGTTTCTAGCATCTGAGAATATCCAGTATCTAACTGAAAAATGCAATCATACCTATATCAATATCTGTAGTCTTCTGCGAAGATAAATCCAAAGTAATAGCAATCTTTGTGTGTTATCCACATAAACAAGGCTCCTCAGCTTCAGGTTCCCCTAGCTACATGGTTATCTTTTATAGTATAGATTTGGAGTGTGAGCAAGGTGAAGATGCAAATGAGGTGTGAACTCATTAGAACCGCCAAATCCCAAATTCTTGGCTCTGTGTATCAGATGTAAACAAAGTGCAGGTGCTCCCTCAGTGTTTGTTGCTTATGGATTCCAACTGTGAATGATCACTGATAGGAAGAAGGAAAACACAAAAGCAACACACAGTGGTGCAGTGGTAGCATTGTCACCTCACAGCAAGAGGTTCACCAGTTTGATTCTCGACTGGGGTGGCTACTGTGTGGAGTCTGAATGTCCTCCCTGCATTCATGTGGGTTTCCTCCGGGTACTCCGGTTTCTTCCCACATTACAAAGACATGCATCTGGAGTGTTTCTCCCTGGGCCTCCACTGAAAATTTGCTTTGTTCCAAGTCGGACTTTCCAGGTAAACAAATGTTAAATAAATAAATAAATAAAGTCAGACTCCCTTACCTCCAGTGGGTGTGACAGCCAAGTCAGACTTACAAACTGTATTTAGAGCACAACCTAGAGCTGTTTACTGAATTTCCTGTTTGCACTTATTTTTAAAATCGTTTTTTTCTCAAAACTTGCATTTTATCTGTCTTTGGCCTAGCACTCTTGTGTGGGGTCATTTACTGCACTGTTATAACTTGTTGATACTTGTGAACCTCTGCTATCTCTGAAAAATCCAAAAAAAAAACAAAAAAAATCTTGCTTTTTTCCCACTTTTAAAAGTTCAGTTACAGGCTTGCTGTTCTTGAACTGTTAGTAAGTTTCTTGGAGGCCATTTTTTACTTGGGCTAAAGGGAAGTCTCTCTGTTGATCAGTGGCAGTGAAAAACAATGAGCAGCCTGCCTGCCCCTGTGGGAGTGGTTACTGACTTGAAACTGTAGTTTTATTGGCCATTTTGGGTCAATTCCTAACTCCTTCATCTTCCTCTCTTAAAACCCTCTTTTGCGCAGTTTTGCACGTTTTTGTGCATAGCGCAACAGCGGGCAGCACCGCCTAATTGGGTTTAAACTATTCCTGGCTCCACAAAGTCTGCTCTTCACTTTTTCCCTTAGAACTGCTCTATCTCTCAATTTAAACACCATATTCTCATTCCAAGGCCCTTCACTGGTCCAATTAAGTAATCCTACAAGTTAGCACTATTAAACCATAAGCACTACTTACTGTTATACTCTCTATGATTACCCTGTCCTCTATTGGTCCGTCTTAAATTCAGTTTCCCTACATTACTCTAGCATGTCCAAAGGTCAGTCAATGGTTTCCTCTCCAGTCCAGCTGGTGAATCTGGGAATTTTGAGGCAATGTTACAACTGTCTCATGTACACGGACAACCCTCTCCTCCTCCAAACAGGTTCAAATATATGTGAGAGATGCAACTATTTAGCCAAACTGGAGGCTGAGCTCTCTCATCTCAAAACTGGTGTAACCAGTCAGGAGGAGAAGGTAACCTCACACAACACAATTCCAGTATCACATAGTCCCACCACATCAGCGAACCAAACACATAAATACACAAAAACATACTCGGAGGCTCTAAATAAAAATCTACCTAAGCAACAGAGACCTCCAAAGCAGAAATCCAAGCAAACGCTACCTCAAAACAAAACACGCACAACACATAGCCCACAAAGTCAGTGTGCCAAGCAGCCACAGCCCTTAAGGCTGAATAACACACCTGATACTCTTGTAATAGGTGAATCTATTGTCAGACACACTGATGTCCTGCTCACCAGGCTGAATAAAGAGAAGGTCATGGTGAGCTGCCTGTCGGGTGCTAGGATCCGCCACATAACGCAAGCACTCAGATCACTCCAAAGCAAATACAAATATGACTCAGTCATTGTACATGCTGGTGTGAATGACCTGAGACATACCTCCCTGGACTACATGAAAAGAGACATAGAGGAGCTCTCTGATCATGTAGCCCAGGCTGGTATGACACTGACCTTGAGCAGCATCTTACCCTCACCTAGAATGATGCCACAGTACAAAGACAAAATGATCGATTTTAACAATTGGCTAAAATTTTGGTGTCATTCAAAGGGGATCCAGTGTCTGTCAGCCTGGGATGACATGCTGGACAAACCATGTTGCTTCGCTAGGGATGGCTTGCACCTGTCACCACTGGGCTTTCGGATATTGGCAAAGGCTCTTGCCACCCCCATAGTGCCTTTTTTAGGCAAGGCTCAAAAGTCAAACCCACCCCCATAGACAGCACAAGGAACAAGAAACTAAGGGTAATGCTGCTTAACGCCAGAAGTCTTAACCTCAAGATGCATGCACTCGAAGCTCTCCTCAGTATGGAGAACATCGATATCTGTGCAGTGACAGAAACCTGGTTCAAGGCTCCAGAGAGCACCCCAGCACTACCAGGCTATACCTCATATCATGCTTTTTGGCCCCAAAACCTGGACCGAACCACAAAAGGAGGGGGAGTTTCCATATTTATCAAGGATATCCACACCTCCAGGTTAGTGGCATTGCACAAAGTATCGGAGACCATCCATGTGCAACTAACAGTGGGCAAGACTGCTTTCCAGTTTATAGCACCCTACAGACCACCCTCTCAAAGTCAGGAATCCCACTCGGCTTTCCTGAAAATATTGGAGAACATGAAGATCTCTCCAAACACCATTATACTGGGTGACTTCAACTACCCAAACATTGACTGGGAGCACTACTCAAGCCCAAGCACCTTAGCCCAAAGGTTCCTGGAAATTATAAACTCAAATGCTATGGAACAACTAGTCACCACTCCCACAAGCGGGGACAACATACTAGACCTGATCATTACCAACATGGGGACTCTATGCTCCACACCAGAAGTATATCCCTCATTGGTAAGATAAGACCATAAATTAATTTCACTGGATGTCCACATCCCGACCCCACCCCCAGCCCAGAAAACCACAGTGAAAAACTTCTCAAAAGCGAACTTCTCACTTCTCAAAACCGAAGTGGAATCCTTCAAGGCCCCAGGGCCAGTGGAAACTACGGCCCAAACTGCAGAATCCTATATAAACGCATTCTACGGACATCTCCAGGAATGCATGGATCATGCTATCCCAAACAAAACCAAGACCCAATCATCCAAAGGCAGGCCATCCAGTCTGGTGGACCCCTGCCATAAATAAACTGTACAACAGAAGGAGGAAGCTACTACATGATAGAGCCAAATCCCTAATAGGGAAGGCATCTCTGATCAGTACTAGCAAAAAATTACGATCACTCATAAAATCCTCCAAGGCCAGCTTCGAGAGAAAAATTGCACAGGACACCAAAGACAATCATAAGGCTTTTTTCAGTTATGTTAGGAACCTGGGATGCAACTCCCAGACTTGTTCTGAGTTGATTCTAAACGACAAAAAATACACTGAACCCACAAACATCGCCAATATCCTGGCAGACAGGTTCAATGCAAACTTCTCCACCCCCTCCCCCCCAAAAGAGGAAGTATCTATCCCAGCAGAGGGCTGCCTCCCAAACATCTCTGATGCTCAGGTGAAGGCTGCCCTCTCCAAAGCAAAAAACACTGCTTCCATGGGACCAGATGGTGTCCCAGGTTGTGTCCTACATGAACTCCAAGAGGAACTAATCCCTCAAATAAAACAGCTATACAATCTCAGCCTCACTACAGGATATGTGCCCACAGAATGGCGTACAGCAACAGTGGTCCCACTACACAAAGGTGGAGCCTCTACGGACCCTGGAAACTATTGCCCCATAAGCCTGACTAGCATAGTCTGCAAGGCTATGGAGAGGATCATCCTGGAGCTCATAAACAAAGACATTGGGGACCTACAGACACTAGATCCTACCCAGTTCGGCTTTGTCAAGGGCAGATCCTGCCTTTTGAACCTGGTTGGCTTCTTCGAAACAGTCACCAAAGCCATAGATGAAGGGAAGGTAGTCCACACAGCCTATCTGGACCTTGCAAATGCATTTGACACAATACCCCACTCGGGCATCATAGATAAGCTATCCAGCTTAAATATAAACCCCTATGTCACAAGATGGGTTGCAAACTGGCTCAAAGACAGAACCCACAGAGTGAGAGTTGCTGGAGCCATGTCAGACTCGAAACCAGTCACAAGTGGCGTCCCACAGGGTTCTGTCCTGGGACCACTCTTGTTCGGTATATACTTTTCCGAGGTACAGGCAAATGTGGGAGGACTATGGCTCACCAAGTTTGCAGACGACTGCAAACTGGGCGCCATAATCGACTCTCCAGCTGACACAAACATCCTTCAAAAAGGTCTCACAGAGACAGATAACTGGTGCCAGCGCCATGGTTTAAAGCTAAATGCCAAAAAATGTATAGTCATAACCTTTGGCAAAAACAATGTGCTCACAAATTACCACATAGGCAGAAACCCATTAAGTACAGAGAAAGTTATTAGGGACCTGGGGACCCAAGTTGATAGCAATCTCTGCTTTGAAAACCACATTGCCAAAGTGGTTAGAAAGACCTTCTACATAGCCCACCTCATCACGAAGGGTTTCACATCTAGATCAAGAGAGGTAATCGTGCCCGTTTATTCATCCCTCATCAGGCCCATCATAGAATACAATGCCCCTTTTGGGATGTACCTTACCTGACACCTGCAGCAATTAGAAAGACCCCAAAAGTATCTCACCAAGAGGATCAAGGGTCTCAAACAGATGCCATATGCTGCTCGGTTAAAAAAACTCCAGCTCTGCTCAGTTGCATACCGCCTACTTCGAGGCAATCTATGCCTGGCATACAAAGCTATGTCAAATCCAGAATTAATGGACATGCTCCACCTCAGTAAATCTAAATCCCTTAGAGCCACACACTCGAGGGACTTGAACCTCAGCACAGAAATAAATAGAACTTGCTGGAGGGACAGGTTCATAACCCAGAGGCTCCCTTCACTCTGGAATAGAATTCCAGTTCATGTGAGGCAGAGCACCTCACTGAATCTCTTCAAGAAGAATCTCGATAGGTGGATGGGGGATCGTAGGTTTGTCCCAGGGATTACACCCGTGTCACTATTAGACAGAGGCACAGTAAACTAAACCTTAAAAAGGGCACAGTATACTCAAATCAAGGGGTGGCGTAAGCCATACAGAATTGGGCTAGGCTTATAATTGCCCCAGGGTAGATAGCCTAGTATGAACCTATGAACCTATAATTGTGTCAATGTTTTAAAAGTAAGTAAGCAACACACACTTTTCACAGTTTCTGTTAAGTAACATCTAACATCCCCTGCATTGAGTGGAAACTGTATATTATTGTCATTTAATATTCTCTGACATTTTAAATGCAATGACACAAAATGCCTAATAGGCTTCTTGTCTCAGATTATTGCAAAGATAAGAGAAGATTGAACAACATACAGAGATAAGACATAGTTGCATTTCTGCAAACAATAGTCAGAAATGGTTGTGTGATGATTCATTGCATTACATATGAAGTTAATATATGTACAAACAAATTAGAAGTGTACAAGTATCATGTCTTGTTGATATTGTGGATGATTTTGGACTTGCTTGCATGCACGATGATTTTCATTATCTGTCAGAAAGCTGTTTCTGTGACAAAGAGGGATAAGACATCCTTACACTGTCTACTGAAGGTTCATTGGTGTCAGAGTTCAAATCCAACCTTATGTAAAAATCTTTCGTGTGTACTAACATATATTTTGTAGTGCTGTTTATTTTATATATTTCTTTTTTATGTCAGTATTTGTGCAGTGCATGGCTTAGCTCAAAGATGGGAAACAGATAAATACAATAAATATTATGTAATGTACTTATTTGATAATCAATACATCAATGACACCTGTGAATCACATATGTGCATAGCACTTCTGCTAAACATGTTGCTCCACACAGCAAATACTATGTGTACTTCATGGTTCAAGCCCCACCTTTGTCTTTTAAGGATGACACCTAATAAACACTAATCATACAGTTAAAGCAAGCTTAGCTTTGCTTGTCTCAATTGCGCGAAGCTTACTATCACCCAAACCTGGACTAGTGGCCCACACAGGAAGCAGACAGAACACCTGCAGATAAGACATAGACATTCTAAATGTCAAAAAGGATACATTGTTGCATTTTTTACTTTCCATCAAGCAACACTGCTTAGATATGTTGTGCAGTGGTTAACACATAAGTTAATAATGAATAGGTAAATATCCAGCTGGTATTTAACTATTCCTGTGGCAGCAGTTGTAAGTGTAGGACTGTAATACAGATAGTCTTGGGTTCAAATACAGGAAGTCAACATATGTTTACTGTTGTTACAGTTCAGTTTATTTAATTTTACTTGGTCCTAATCCTTGGTATTATTACCTATTTTACTGTGTGATTCTGGTGTATGGATCTTCTCCTACTAGGGGTCTAACCCCTAATACCAGATTTATTAGTGTTCAAAAGAAGATCCTTTACCCGCCATTTTATCTGACCTGCGTGTAACTGGAGTGTCTTTACACGTGTAGCCTGGTCCTTAATTTTAATCAATTAAAAGATACCCACACTTGTTGTTTCCTCAAATTATACCCCTTATGGTGCAAATGCTCACCTCTATGTCTATCTTTACCTCTTTACACTGAAACCCTTACTTTTTAAATTATTGGCAGCACTCTCCACTATGGAAGTATACATTATATAGTTGGCAGTAGCCACTTAACGCTGCTTATCTGTACTATATGCATAACCTACACGCATATTTTGACTTAAGGAAACTGTTTAGCTTTGCCTGACTGTAACTATTATTCAATGTTATATAATGTAAATCTAAGTACTAGAATAACCTGTTTATCTGAACTGCACTAGAAACATAGTGTTTTATTGTTTCTTTAACTTAACTTTTTTTCTTCCCATTTTTTTTCTCCCTCCTGCTTGTTAGCTTTCACCTGGATATACCCTGTATTTTTCACCGGGGTTGAATCCTACAACTAACTCTGCTACTGTACACTCTGCCTATTTCCCTTGGAAAATACTAAGACCCTACCATCTCCTGCAAGTTACTACCTCAGGATACCAATAAAGTATGTCTACTTATACCATGGCCTTGTAATTATATAACCAGTTAACCCTGCTAGGTTTTCTGTTTGCTCCCAGTCAAGCTCGTCAGCAGCAACCCCCCTTACTCCTTTATCTCCTTTCCCTCCCTTACCTAGACCTTTTCTTAGCTTCTGCTCTTTCTCCCCTTTGTCTAGCCTATTCTGGCCACTAAAGGGCATCCTTTTACTATCATACTTGCTGCCTTTGATTCATTGTAACACTTTCCATTACCTTACGTGTCCTGTACACAAATCTCCTCTCCAACCTACTTACTTCTCTCTTTCTCTCTGGACCCTGCCAAAACATCCTTCCATTATACTTAAGCACTCCAAGCCAGTACCTTTTCCACAGTTTAACTTTAAAACCTCAGGTAATATAAGTTCTTTTACCTCCTACATACCTACCTGCTGTTTCCCTTACCTTATACATTGTTTTTTTCACTGCCACAACACTCCTTTTGTCTCTTCCCGCTCCGTTCGCCCTTCGGGCTCACTCCGCTCCACTCCCTGCCCCCAAATCTCACCCGCCCCTAGCACCTCTACATTTAAACCCTCATAGACACACACCCTTGCTTCTCTAAACCAACTACATACTGTTACTGTATCCACCCCCTAAAATAGACTCCTCCCTCCTCTACCCACCTACTTACCAAACTATACTCCCATTATCCTCTCACTCAAACCTATTACATTCTGAATTATCATGCAAAAGCAATTTCATCCTTTACTAGTTCTAACTTTCCTAACTACACTTATCTCTATCTATCTCCTGACCTCCTATGAAGAACCCCTTCCCTATACTCTCACATTCCCTCACAAACAAACAATAATATCTCCCCTAGCTCTATCCACATGTTATTACAATTCCATCTACACTACCTCCTACCTTCAACCTAAATATCACCGTCTTTCTCACATTAAATACCCAACTTTTAGCCTCAAAAAACATTTTGACTACTACTTCAAAACTCCTCACTATTACAACCCTATATTAACCCACGCATTAATAGATGGCGACATCCACCCACACCCTGGACCTAAGCTATCCCCACCACCCTCCAACTGCCACCACTTTAAAATCCAACCAACACCTCCTACTAAACCCCCCAAATCACTCTCAATTGCCCATTTAAACATACGCAGCATTTGTAATAAAATACCACTAATTCATGCTCTCCTAGATGTCCAACAGTTTGATATCCTCTGCCTAACAGAAACATGGCTTAAACCTTCAACAAAAGACAACAAAGTTATCCCCCCAGGTTACAATATTCTAAGACAAGATTGCTTAAAGAAAAAAGGTGGAGGGGTTGCAATTCTCTATAAATCTGGACTGCAAATAACTAAAGCAAGCTACAACCCACCATTTGACAATAATGTTGAAATAATTATTTCTAAACTTCAGCTCAATCCCCATAAAACAATCAACATTATCTGCACCTATCTTCCCCCAGGTAAAAACCTCACTACACTAGAAAACCTACTAAGCTGGCTTTCTCTAAATTTTCTACAAGAAACATTAGTACTAGGTGACTTTAATATTGACTGGAATTTATGTAAACAAACCAATCCATCCACCCTCATTAATCTGCATGGCTTCTCTCAAACCATTAACTCCCCAACAAGAAAAAACAAACCTAATCATAAAGAAAGTATCCTTGACTGGATACTAACAAACAGTCCTCAGCAAAAATATACAACTGGAACCCTCCCAGATGACCTTAGTGACCACTTACTAACATATATTATCAGGCATAAAACAAGTATGACCATACCTACCCAAGTCAGAGTATCCCGTAACAAATATTTTTTTGACCCCAATCTGTTTCTAAATGAACTTAGGCAAGTCAACTGGTCACCCCTTAAATCTCTTCCCATAGATGATGCTGTTAGTTTCTTTAATATCACTTTTCTAACAATCCTTGAACATCATGCACCTACGCGTGAAATATGAGTTAAATCTAAAACAGCCCAATGGCTCTCAAACAATACAAGGAAACTAATCCTTAGTAGAAATAAAGCTTGGGCTAAATGGCGAACCACAAAAAACACAACTGATCACCTTATCTTTAGGCAACAAAGAAATATGACAAAAAAAGCTATACTGCAGGACAAAAATAATTTCTATACTCAGCTACAGCAATCATCCCTTCACCAACCAAAAAAATTCTGGAGTACCATTAACATGTTAATATCTCCTGGGAAAGTGGCCACACCAAATCCTTTAGGCTCAAATCCTGATTGCCCATTACAAACAGCTAATGACTTTAATAATTTCTTTACTTCCGCTATATTAAAACTAGCAAACCAACAAAGCCCCGATACCTCCAAACTATCAAGCCCAAACCCAATTCCTCCGCCATTTCACCCTGCTCAATGCCAGAAGTCTAAATCTCAAAATGCACGCACTCGAGGCCCTTCTCAGTATGGAGAACATTGATGTCTGTGCTGTGACTGAAACCTGGTTCAAGGCTCCTGAGAGCACCCCGGCACTATCAGGTTTTACCTCATATCATGCGTTCTGGCCCCAAAACCCGGGCCATACCACAAAAGGAGGGGGTGTATCCATATTCATCAAGGATACCCACACCTCCAGGTTGGTGGCTACGCACGAAGCATCGGAAACCATCCAGGTGCAATTAACCATAGGCAAAACTGCTCTACAATTTGTAGCATACTACAGGCCACCCTCTCAAACTCAGGAAACCCACACAGCCTTCCTGAAGACACTGGAGGGTATAAATGTATCACCAAACACCATCATATTGAGTGACTTCAACTACCGAATATAGACTGGGAACATTACTCAAGCCCCAACTTTCTAGCCCAAAGGTTCCTGGAGTTCATAAATTCAAATGCCATGGAACAACTAGTCACCGTCCCCACAAGAGGAGAAAATATACTAGATCTCATCATCACAAACATGGGGACAAAATGCTCCACACGAAGTATATCCCTCTTTGGTGAGATCAAATCATAAACTAATCTCACTAGAAATCCACATCCGCCCCACCCCAGACAAAAAGACCACAGTGAAGAACTTCTCTAAAGCAACCTTCACAATACGCAAGACAGGTGTGTTATCCTGCAAGTCCCGAAGCCAATGGAAACCACAACCCAAGCTGCGGAAGCCCTTACAAATGCCTTCTATGAACACCTTCAGGACTGCATGGATCAGGCAATCCCAAATAAAACCAAGACTCTTTCCACCAAGGGCAAACGTCCAGTCTGGTGGACCCCAGCCATAAACAAACTTTACAATAAGAGGAGAAAGCTATTACATGATAGAGTAAAATCCCAAAAGGGAAGGCATCTTTGATCAGTACTAGCAAGAAACTATGATCCCTCATAAAATCATCCAAGGCCAACTTTGAGAAAAAATTGCCATAGATTCAAAAGACAATCATAAGGCCTTCTTCAGCTATGTCAGAAACCTGGGTGGAAACTCCCAGATATGCTCAGAATTAGTCCAAAATGATACAAAAATCACTGAACCCACAGACATTGCCAACATACTGGCAGACAGGTTCAGCGCAAACTTCGCCCCCCTCTCCCCCCCAAAAGGAGAGATAACTATCCCAACAGAGTGTAGCCTCCCAGACATCTCAAATGCGCAGGTGAAAGCTGCTCTCTCTAAAGCTAAAAACACAGCATCAATGGGACCGGATGGTGTCCCCAGCTGTGTGCTACATGAACTCAATGAAGAACTAAACCCATACATAAGGCAGCTGTTTAATCTTAGCCTTACCACAGGATATGTGCCCAAGGAGTGGCGTACGGCAACTGTGGTCCCACTCCACAAAGGCGGTGCCTCTACGGACCCTGGTAATTACCGCCCCATAAGCTTAACAAGCCTGGTCTGCAAAGCTATGGAGAGGATCATAATGGAACTCATAAACAAGGACATAGGGGACTTGCAGACCTTGGACCCAACCCAGTTTGGCTTTGTCAAGGGCAGATCTTGCCTTTTGAACTTGGTTGACTTCTTCGAAACAGTTACCAAGGCCATTGATGAGGGAAAGGCAGTCCATACAGCCTACCTTGACCTTGCAAAAGCTTTCGACACAATACCCCACTCGGGCATCATAGAGAAACTTACCAGCTTAAATGTAAACTCATATGTCACAAGATGGGTTGCAAACTGGCTAAAGGACACAACCCACAGGGTTAGAGTTGCTGGAGCCATGTCAGACTCCAAGCCGGTTACAAGTGGTGTCCCACAGGGCTCAGTCCTTGGCCCCCTATTGTTCGGCATCTACTTCTCAGAAGTACAGGCAAACATAGGGGGACTATGGCTGACAAAGTTTGCGGATGACTGCAAACTGGGTGCCATAGTGGATAGTACATCGGACACAGACATCCTTCAGAGGGGTCTCACGGAAACTGATAGCTGGTGCCAGAGCCATGGCCTGAAGTTAAGCATAAAAAGTGTATAGTCATACCCTTGGGAAAAACAAGGTAACCCCAAGCTACCATATAGGTGGCAACCCACTAAGCACAGAAGAGGTTATCAGGGACCTGGGTACCCAGGTTGACAGTGGCCTCTCGTTTGACACTCACGTTGCTAAAGTGGTTGAAAGACCTTCTACATTGCCCATCTGATCATGAAGGGATTCACATCCAGATCAAGTGAGGTCATTGTTCCCCTGTACTCTTCACTTATCAGACCAATGATCGAGTACAATGCCCCATTCGGGATGTATCTCACCCGACACCTGCAGCAATTGGAGAGACCCAAAAGTTCCTCACCAAAAGGATAAAGGGACTCCAAAACCTGTCATATACTGCCAGACTGAAGAAACTCCAACTCTATTCAGTTGCATACTGTCTGCTCAGAGGTGACCTGTGCCTGACATACAAGGCCATGACCAACCCGGAATTAATGGACATGCTCCACCTCAAAAAATCCAAATCCACCAGTACCACTAGAGCAAGTGACTTAAACCTTAGCACGGATATAAATAGGATGTGCTGGAGGGATAGATTTATCACCCAGAGACTCCCCATGCTGTGGAATAAAATCCCAGTCCATGTGAGGCAGAGCACCTCACTGGCTCTGTTCAAGAGAAATCTTGACCGGTGGATGGGAGATCGTAGGTTTACCCCGGGAATCATCTCTGTGACACTGCTGGACAGAGGCACAACAAACTAATGGGCACATTATTTCTAACATAAGGGGTGGCGTAAGCCACATAACTTTGGGCTAGGCTTATAAATGCCTTAGGGCAGATAGCCTAGTATAAACCTATGAACCTATGAACCTAAACCCATACCCACCTCTTATATACTGTCCTTACTTCAAAAATTAAAACCCACAACCCCCTCAACTGATAAACTACCAGCAGAATACCTCCAACTAGGTGCAAAAGCTATTGCCTACCCCATCTCAACACTGATTAACAGGACCTTAAAAGAAAGTACAATTCCATCAATCTGGAAAATCTCACACATCATCCCTCTTTTCAAGGGAGGTGACTCTACTGAATATTCCAACTTCCGCCCCATAGCATTACTATCTCCTCTTGCAAAAATAATGGAGAAATGCATCCACAAACAGTTACTTAACCACCTATTAAGCCACAATCTCCTAGCTAATTGCCAACATGGTTTTCGGCCATTTCATAGTGCAACCACAGCCTTACTATCATTTACTGACTCTATTAACAATAATCGCAATAAGAATACTCTTTCCTCAGCATTCTTTGTAGACCTGTCTAAAGCCTTTGACATGGTCAATCACCAACTACTCCTCCATCATTTAAAGTCCCTCTCCCTAGACAATTCAACCTTAAACTGGTTTACATCCTATCTGGATAATCGAAAACAGGCAGTTCTTTGGCACAACCATCTCTCTGATCTCCTCCCCACCTCTATAGGTGTCCCTCAAGGCTCTATCTTAGGTCCTCTACTGTTCTCCATTTTATAAATGACCTTCATCTAACCACTTCTCTATCAACTTGTATTCAATATGCAGATGACACTACTATCATTTGCTCAGCCTCAACACAGTCGGAACTTCATTCCCTCACACAAAAAACCTTCTCGACAATAGAACAATGGTTCTCAAATCACTGTCTCCTCCTTAACCCCAAAAAACAAAACTCTTGCTTTTTACACCTACTCACTTGTCTCCCTCCCCTAATTTTACTCTTATATCTAGTAATGGTACCCTTATCTCTCCAGACCAGAATACCAAACTCTTAGGCATTACAATTGATAATCAACTAAAATTTGACACTCACATTAACGCTATAATAAAATCTACTAATAGAAAACTTGGCTCTCTCTATAGAATCAAATCCTTCTTAACTCCTGAAGCCAGAACTATTATAGCTAGAACCCACTTAATTTCTACCCTATTATATGCCTCCCCTATATTTACTAATCTTTCTAAGTTTAATCTGAGCAAACTAGCAATAGCATATAATAGTATTGCCAGATATGCCACTAACTCTCCATATAGGACTCATCACTGTCACAATCTAAAAAAACTAGGCTGGCTTGAACTACCCCACCTTATTCAGCTTAACCAACTTACTATTGCACACAATGCCCTTTATCACCCTGACAACACTCCAACGCTCTCTACCCTCATAAAACCTTACACCAATCTGAGGAACCTACGCTCCTCTAACAAAGTATTGATTCATACCTCCTTATCTAATAACTTAGCAGGTGACTCTACATTTTCCAACTCAGTTGGAAAAATTTGGAATCAACTACCTCAACACCTCACAACCCTAACATCACTCCCACTATTTAAAACTAACCTAAAACTCTTCCTATCCAACCACTGGCTCTGCTTGTGTAATAACCCTGACTAATCAACTTCATCAATAAGCCTGACTAATCATCTTAATCTTCATTTCCTTTATTCTCATTTATATGATTAATTAACATTCCTTCTTACTTAATAAATCTAGACTACTAGATTTTCATCACCACACTTGATTCTGATACTCCCTCTACTAAATGACATATATCTTAATTTCTCAACCTCTAATGAAATTGCTTTTAGAGTAAACAATGTTCATAACTCCTATATTCTCCAGTACTACACTATTCTGTATTCAAATGACTTCACATCCTGTTGGAGTGTTACAATTCTATGTTTTTTTCTGTATATTTTTACCTGTTTAGAAGTATTGTAGTAGAACATAGGCTTACAGTTCTGTGTATTTTTTTTGCATATTTCTTGTATAATGTAATATCTTGAATTTTTTATATTTTGCTAAAATTTTTAATCTCGTTAGTAGTATTGTAGTGGAGCTTTTCTCCTCGGGCCTCCACTGAAAATGGACATGCATCTAGTTGGACTAGCCCGGTAAACAAATGTAAAATAAATAAAAATAAAATAAACAGTTTATAGTAATGAACATGAAAATATCCAAGTGTTATTTCAATATTCCTTTGGCAATAGGTGTAAGTGTAGGGCTGCCATACACATGGTCCTGCATTCTAATACAAGAAATTCCATACATTTTTTACCGTTGTTCCATTTCACATTTTATTAAATATCACTTATAACAATTTAAACATAATTATAAATAGCAATAACTATGCATAGCAGTGGAGCTCATATGAATTATATGTATGAGGGATAAGACATCCTTACTGTGTTTTGAAGGTTCAGGTGTATGACTGAGAGTATACTTTCTACTATGTTTCTGTAAGTATAATTGTTCTATCTGGACTTGGATTGCCTTCACACTTAAATAAGAAACATACACAAATGAATGTATATACACGGACCTTATCAGGTCACACACATACACGGTTAACACCTCAGTCTGTCATCTGTATTTATGAATGATTCATGACTATGTCTGAGAAGCACTTCTTCTGTGGCAAAGATGGAAAATCACCATTGTGAAAGAAAATGTTTTGTCTCATGCATAGGTTTGAATACCACAGTGTAAAAATCTATTTTATCAGTGTATAAAGCCAAACCAAAAAATGTGTCAGGTCATGAAATTTATGTCCCCAGTGCATGTTTGCAAAGTTAAATCACCAAACAATTACAGCAGCAAACAACCCTCAAATTAATGGCAAGTATCAAATTAACCTTTCAATTTCCAAAACTACTTTCTTCTCTCTCTTTGGCACTGTTGCTCTCTGTTTAACTTCATGCAAACATGGTTGGCATCTGTACCATATTTACATGTTACACTGTTGAAGAATTGGATAGCTATAGTTGTATCCTACCTCCCTCCTGCACATTCCAATATTGCTTTCCCTTTTTTCTTCCCCCTGCTTGCCCCCTATTTCACCGCTTTCCTGTCTACCCCATTTTAATACCTTTAATCTGGTCAAAAAATAGAATCACACACAACACACATAAGTAAACAAAAAAGCAATGGAGCCCCTCAATTTTTGGACTATGTGTTTGCATAGAGTTTGGCATCATGCACCAATACCAAGCAACAGCAAACGGCTCTTCATTGGTGTGGTTACCTCCACACAATGCTGCTTAAACATGCTGCACTAAGGAAACACACACTAACACACAGTGAATGTAGTATAAATAATTATTTCATTGCATTATCACTACTTATTTAAAATATTCCATACACTTGGATTCGAACCCTATATCATCTGGGCTCCAAAAGAAATGTTTCAATGGATTTGCACCTGCTGCCACAGAGTCAGCTAAGCAACAAGTGTGTGTCATACACTCATTACTCAGAACTTTAATTATTTTATCAATGATCCTGTTATTTGCTTGCCGCTCAACTATGGTCAAACAGGGAAAGCAGTATAAATATGTATCTCACATATGTAAACACTTTGCCATCCATCGCGCAAACCCATTGCTCAGCGGTGCAATATGCAAAGTGGACAATAGCATGTATTACTTTTGTCTACTGTCCATTTAGTCTTCATGCCAAGAAACTACAGGTGAAAACATAAATTAAAGGAAAGCACTATCTAAGAAAAAGAACATATACTTACAATGCACCCATCTGTTACTTCTCCCCATACACTGCAACCTTGGTCTCTCAGTACTTGTTCACAAATATATCAACTACACTACAGAAATGTATAACAAATGCTTTGTCATATACCATGCACATCTTTATAATGTCAATATGCATTCAGATTTTCCAATATTTGTAGTAATGTGGACACCTGTGTTTGTATATAGTTTGCAAACCTCTTAAAGTATACCTGCACATTGGAAACACAACACCAAATACTACACATTGTACACTCAGCAATCTGGTAAAATGTAGAACTTTAATATCTTGACAGTTGCACATGCCTACACATCCATTTCATACAGGCCTCCTAACATCTTCTCTCCAACATCCACTGCTGATGTCAGCCACTATAAATTGTCCTACAGCCTTGTAAAACTCAGACTTGTGTTATGCCACTTGCGTAAAGCACTGAGTTCTCTAGACCATGTACTTAGGTAGGGGTTCTGTTCTCACTGCAGTTAACTGGTGTGTGTGTGTTTGTGCAGCTGCTTGATGTTAGAGAGAGCATTCTACACCAGCATGTCAAACACTGCTATTACCATTTTTCCTGTCAGCAGACTCTGCTGATGTTATTAGCTATTGCTGTCACTCAAACTAGTTCTGTTAATGTCTCAGGCTAGGTTAAGATCCCTGGAGTGTGTGACTCTTGTGCCACTAGATTTACAGATCTGAAGCATTTCCATCAGGGCAGGATCAGAGACTGGCCTGTGGGCCAGGCACAAATCACCTCATTCTGAACAATGCAAAGTACAGTGGCAGAGTTTCCAGTTTATCCACATATATCACAGTATGGTTTGTAGACCTTGAATTTTCTTGTTGAAAAACCCCTGTGGTCTCTCCAGCTGCTGCAGGTGTTTGGTGAGGTACATGCAAAAGGGAGCATTGTACTCTTCTGGTGTTCTGATGAGGTTTGAGTACAGTGGTGTCATAGCATCCTTGCACTTGGATATGATGGCCTGACTTATGAGGTGCACAATGTAGAAGGCTTTCCTTACAACTGTGGAAACTTGGTGGTCAATGTTCAGATTGCTATCCACCTGTGTTCCCAAGTCTTGTACCACTAAGTTTAACCTTGGGGAATGTTGTCAATGCTGTAATTAGCATGGAATTATACCTTGCAGAAGTAAAATATAATGTCACATTTTTGTGTTTCTTTGTAGACTGTGTGGCTTAGGCATTAATCATTTGTCTGTGTTATATGAAAACATCGTTGGTGGACTCAATTATTGCACCCAATATGCAATCATCAGCAAACTTTGTAAACCAAAAGCTGTATACTTTAGCCTGGACTTCCATGAAATATATTCCAAACAATAAAGGGCCCAGCACAAATCCTTGTGGTACACTAGTGGTGATGGCTGTACTGGTAGAGGTTGTTTCACCAACTTTCATAGTATGTATTCTGTCAATGAGCCAACTGGTTAACCATCTACTGATGTATGGGTTAATCCCCAACTGAGAGAGTTTCTCAATGATACCTGAATGGAGGATTGTGTCAAAACCCTTGGCCAGATCAACATAGGCAGTATGCATTACCTTACCTTCATCCATCCCTTTGTTGACTTTGTTGAATAAGTCTACTATGTTTCATAAGCATGATCTACCCTTAACAATGCCAAATTGGGTTGGGTCTAGAGTTTGAAGGTCATCTGTGTCCTTGTTGATAAGTTCCTTGGTGATTCTTTTCATGGCTTTGCAGATAAGACTGGTTAGACTTATAGGTTCATATTTCCCAGGGTTGGCTAATGGCCCACCTTTGTGCAAGGAGATTACTCTGCTGGAACCAAGCCAGTTCTCAGGCTATTGTGACAGAGGATGGTAATTTGGTCCTCTAGGTCTTGTTGTAGATTGCTTAATAAGTGATGCATACAGTACATAATATAGCTATTTGACAACATTGCTGACATAGGTTACATTTGTAACAGTGTGAATTGTACCATATATGTACCATGCACATCTGTCAACTAGCCTAGATTGTTCATAATGTCACACATAGGTACAGCAGTGTCCCTCCTAACACCTCCATGAGATATTACAGTGTCAGGACAGTGTGGTTGATTTGGTTGATTACCCTCATAAATTGCTGACATCTCATAATAGTTGTACAAGTGTGTTAGGCAGAAACATCTATGATCACTCACAGTCACATATGTTATGTCAGAGACATGGGATTACTCGTGGTATTCTTCTGATATTGTCCATGATTGTGCGTGCTTCAGTTTACTGTTATCCACGAGGCTGTAACTTTGTGTCCCACTAAGTGGAGACCTCTGTTGACATTACAGTCATATTCTGACAACTCATTTTGCACAGCTTCACAATATGCAGCTAACCCCTATTGCAGATATCATCCCTGATAAATGTCCTCTCCCTTGTACATGTCAGGATGCTCATATCACAAAGACATCCTTCTCCGTTGTTGTCACCTTGTGTGACCGGCACATAATATACCTTTACACTGTACAATTTGTACTGTATCATGTCAATATGTTATTAGCATTCTTGCTATAACTGTCTTCATTTAAATGTCCTCTTCTGCTGTACATTAAGATGCTTCACCTGTCAACCTTTCCTGTGTTCATTCCTACAATTCATCTGTGTATCCCTATTCAATACACACACTTCCCTTGATTGCGTACTTTAAATGACAGTCCGTGTGCCATTATGAATATTTACACTACTTTTGAACAGGATGCCAGAAATGAGATTTCACAATACTCTGTATATACTGTCCTGTAATGTGTTTGGACCATATACATTGCTATATTATTAACAGTGGTAATCATTATGGCATTGTGCCCAATCCCACACACCTAGTTTGCCTGCAGGTAAACAAGTCTACATGTTTGCTGCTGTTGAAGTTGCTTTCCACGGTTTCCTAGCTGGGAACACTGTTGCTAGCCACAAAACCAGGGTTACTGCATGGCATGAATATGTAATTAGCACTGTTGCTCACCGCATAAACACAAACTCTGTGTAGGCTTCATGTGAAGCTTACATGGAGTTTATTAAATCCCCAGGGGATTATTTTGGCAAATGGTTCTAAAACACAGTCTTTGGCCATTTTGGTGGACAGTCTACTTAAACCAGTGTTTTTTGTTGTCACACATCTATTAAAAGAATCATGGGATTTCTTGGGTAGACTTAAGTATGAATTGTTTCATGAAGATATTTTGTTTGTTACTATAGGTGTGGTAGATTTGTTCACAGGTGTCCCACAGAAAGAAGGGATGGAAGTTTTTATGAAGTATTATTAACCTTACATTTCCTGGACACTAGACAATTTAAATTTATAATGGAATGTACAGAGATTATTTTAAATAATAATTTTCTTTTTCTTTTGAAGGGTAGACTTATAAATAGATAAAAGAGGTGGCAGTGGGGCAGCTTGTGTCCCAATTTTTGCTAATTTGGTCATTTATTCCTGGGAAATAAAACATATTTTAATTCAATTTTTTATACATTTTGGAAATTATACATTATATTTTTGAATGATATTTTCATCTTGTGGACTGGATCAAGGTTGGAATTGGAAGAATTTGTTAATTATATGCACCACACCACTTAGTTCTTAATGTTTACTTATACATATAATGGAAATAGTATACATTTTTAGATACTAAAATATATAAGAGAGAGTAGGGGGTTTCATCCATCATTTCTAGGTAAGAAACTGTTAGTAATATTTATTTTTTTTTTATTTTATTTGCAGTTGGTTTACCAGGATAGTCCATTGGGCCAAAATGAACCCGTTTTCAATGGAGTCCTGGGGAGAAAAGCTCCAAAAACAAAACAAACTAGGTACATACAATAGATTACTAATGATAGTTATACAAATATAAAAAGATACAAGTATTTCATTTCAAAATTCAGGAAACATTTCAAACAATACAGTCTAGTGATGAAAATTTGAGGTGTTTTAGATTGTGAAAAGTAATATTGCATAATGATACAGAGTAGTTATTGTATAAGGAGCATAAGCTTTACAAGGTTCAGTCAAATACAGTCTTTGCAGATACCATGGGAAAAAATAATGTGAGTTATGGGGAATTTATAAAGGAAAAATTGCTGGAGTAACATGAGAGTGAAAAGAAGAAAATTGCCATTATTAGTTAAGAGGGGTGGGAACAAGAGCATTCCCAGTGGGACATTAGATGTATGTGAAGAGATTTTTTGAACATATAATGGTTAGAGGTGGTGCAAATGGATGGTGGTAGTGAGTTCCAAAGACGTGCTAGGTTATAGGATAGTAAGTTTTTGCCTGGGGGACGAGATGGTTTGTGCACTTCTAATAGGTTTTGATTGTTTGACCTTAAAACTCTATCAGGTAGGTGCATCTTAAAGGCAGAAGACAGGGAGGGACAGAGAGAGGGGTTGAAAATGAGCTTATGGGCAAGAGTTAGCTGAGTATAGCTGAGATGATTGGGTAGTTCTAGCCAATTAAGTTTTGGAGAGGAACAGTGGTGGGTGGAGGACCTATGGCTGTTAGCGAACTTGGCGATTTTGTTGTAGCAAGAGGAAAGTTGTTTTTTTAGAGAGGACTGAAGATTAGTTAGGAGTGGTGCTCCATAGAGAAGGGAGGGGATAAGAAAGGAAGAAGAGAGAGTGATTTTAGAGGTGCTTGTAAGGTACTGATTTTGTCGGTAGAGCATACCTAGTTTTTGATGGGTTTTTTTGATATTTAATTGTAGATGGGAGTTGAAATTAAGCTGGTTGTCAATTTGGACCCCAAGTAACTTGGCTTCTGACACCAGTTCCAGAAGTAAGTTATTTTGACTAGTAATCAAGAATGTGTTTATATCGAAAGGAGTAACTTTAGAGGGGGTAAATACCATTAGTTTAGTTTTGGAAGCATTGAGTGCTAGGTGGTTTATTTTCATCCATTGCTCAGTGATTGAAAAAGCTTCTTGTGTAAGCTTTAGGAGCATAGGGGTAGATGTGGCAGAGCAGATAATGGTAGAATCATCTGCATATTGGATGATATTTGAGAATGGAATAGATATGCGGAAATCATTTATAAATATATTGAAAAGAAGGGGACCTAGTATGGAGCCTTGAGCAACTCCGGTGGGGGTACTAAGAAAGAGGAGGTTGCCTTTTTCCATTTTACAGCTTGGTATCTATTAGATAAGTAGCTGGAGAACCAGTTCAAAGAGGAGGAAGATAGGTTAAGTTTTGAGAGTTTAGTTAAGAGCAGGCTGTGTGAGATAGTGTCAAAGGCCTTAGAGAGGTCAAGTAGTAGGGTAGAAACAATTTGGCCAGAGTCACGAGCTTTATTTACAGTTTCAAGATAGGAGAGGAGGGCTGTCATGGTGCTATGATTTGGCCTAAAACCATGTTGTGTAGGAGTTAGAAGGTTATTATCTAAGAGATGTGGTAAGAGTTGAAGTTGGACACACTTTTCTAGAAGTTTAGAAATGGGGGACAGGATAGCAATGGGTCGGAAGTTGTTGACATTACAATTGTTGCCTCCTTTATGCAGAGGTATGATAAAGGCTTGTTTCCAGATTTGGGGTACTGTACATTCTTGGATGGAGCGGTTGATTAGAATGCTTATGGGATAGGCAATTGCTTCAGCAGCTATGCTTAGAAAGTAAGAAGGGATGTTATCAGGTGCGTTAGTGCATGGCTTCAATTTCTGAAGGAGTTTCTTTATGGTAGAAGTGGGTATAGGTTTTAATGAGAATAGAGGTGAGTGAGGAGAGGGGGTATTAGAGGGTGGTAAGGATGATGTGGAAGTTAGAGTAGGAGAAGAGGTGGAGGATAGAGAGTTAGTAGATGGGAATGAGGAAGGAGCAGCAGTGCAGGGTGGATTGTTGGCAGGGGAGGGTGGGGGTGTATTATAATAGCTACCTGCATTATGATATTTTTCATCCCCATAAATTAAAGAAAGAATTGGTTAAGGGCCAAGTAATTAGACTGGCCAGAATGATTTCTGATGATAATGTTTATTTTCAAGAAGGTCATCATTTAGTTAAGATGTTTCTAGAAAAGTAATACCCATCTAAATTATTGGAAGAAATTGTTAATGTAGTTATGAAGAGGAGACATACCATTTTTAGGGGTAGGCTTGGCACCTAGGAATGGAGGCAATATTTGTGTGGAGAAGTACATCTATTGGAAGATGTACAGAGAAGAATAAGTTTATAAATGCCATGATGCTGCAGTATAATTTAGAGAGTAAATTGGTTAAGGAAATTATAAATAGAAATTGGACTATTTTTAAGGGTAACCTGATCACATTCACTTTGTTAGATGACGAACCTTTGTTGGTCTATAAGGTGGGATGGAATGCAAAAAGGGCTTCAGAAAAGCAAAAAAAAAACTGATGTTAATAAAAAATAAATAAATAAATAAATAAGTATGGTAGGTGTACACAATGCCCTTATATATTTACGAGCAAACAGTATGTCTTAAATACAAGGGAGGTTATTTATTTTATTGTTGTCTGCCTTTGGAAGTGTTAATACATTTTATGAAAAGAATATACACTGATGTTAGAATGGTGTAAGCCTGGCGCTTTTTTAGGTGTTGGATTCTTAGGAAGATTCAGACTGAATGAGCTTGAGTTACAGATATGACACAGAGTCAACTTCCCATTTGACTTTGTCCAGCCTGTTAGTATTATACCCCCAGTGACAAAACCTATGATGTAAATCCATAGACAGTGTTTGATGGTCTTTATCAGGGGAACATACATGGGTGCTGGAACCATATGGTGAGGGGGGGGTGAGAGCCCCCTCAACTTTTAACATCTGCCCAATGTGCCCCAAAACTGTTGCTGGAATAGCAATTATATTCCCAACACTGCCAATTTAGGAATGTGAGCTGCTGTCAAGTGTTTTGGGATCTAAACCTTATCATCACAATAAACAAAACATGCTGGAGGGATAGGTTCCTGACCCAGAGACTCCCCAGACTCTGGAATTAACTACCCATACATGTCAAGCAGAGCGCCTCCTTGGCTCTCTTCAAAAGGAACCTTGATTGGATGGGAGAAAGGAAATTCACCCCGGGGGTCACGTCAGTCGTCCTGCTAGACAGGGATCCAGGGAAGTAAATAGTGTGGGAAGAAATAGCCAGGGAATTGTTATGGCTAGGCTTGTTAGGCCCTAGGGCCGACAACCTAGTACCAACCTATGAACCTACGAACGTGTGGAAACATTTGCATTGGCATTTCCAATGTAACCACAAACTCAGGCAGATGGAAAAAGTCAAACTTAGTAATAAATTATCTTTTTCCAGCTGCCCAGTCTCGCGGTTACCATTGAAATGCCTATGCTAATGTTTCTTAAGATTACTGATCAACTTCTTTTCTCAAGAATTTTAGACAAAGCCAAAAATAACAAGGGGAATGAAGGCCAAAAACTAGGGAACATTTTTAAACATTACTTATTCCTTTAAAATTTTAATAGAATAGGTTATGCATCAACATGCATTTTCTGAACAATAGATGTGTGAAACTTTAAAGTCTGGTATTCGTGACTGACTGTAATCCTCTGCATACCTTTCAACATTTGCCTAAGAATTCTTTACAAAGCCAAAAATAAGGGGGGGGGGTTAAAGGACCAAAATCAGGGACAGGTTTTAAATATTACTCTTATAAACTTAGAAAGCAGCTAGAATAACAGGTTTTGCCTTAACATGTATTTTCTGAAGACTGTGAAGTCTCAGACTCAAATGTCCTACTATTTAGTGAGTAAAATCCTCAGTGGTTTGCCAGAATATCACAAATTTAAGGAAGAAAAGACCAATGACATGAGTCAATAATCTGGATTGCCTGCAAAATTTTTGAGAGTTGAGAGGTATGATCCTGAGTGATTTACCAGAATGAGGCAAAACCAGGGATGTTCTGCAAAATTCTGGACATTTTTTTATTTGTTTACTGATTGCTATTTGTTTACCAGGTAAGTGAGCTAGTCTGTTGACTTTTCAACCACAACCTGGGGCCATTAGCAATAAAGACAGAAATTTATACAAGTACAACAAAACATTGAATTCATGTGTGTACTTAATACAGTTGACAGGTATGGGCTGCAATCCATCCAGCTATCCATCCACAACAATTTTTGCCCATTTTTGTACATGGAGTCGGGGTGTCACTTTAACAGTGACAATCATCAGCCAATGTTCACACAGCTGGGTGATTAGCCCTGCTTCAGTGTTCTTATATACCACGCACACAGACTTGAGGTTTCCTGTCTAACAGCCAGTTTTAACCACAATTTTCCAGAGGGGTACATTTCACTGGAACTAGACTGACTGATGTATTTAATTCTTCATTCATTCTCTTACAGCCAGTTTATGCTAATCAGGATCATTATGGAGTTAGACAGAGATTAGCTGACAATCTATGGGAGTAAGCCATTAAAACAGTTTAGCTTCATAGATTCTTAGATATTCCAATGCCAACATTTTTTTAAGCCCAACAAATTTTATGACAATTCAAGCCTTGTCAGTACCCTCCATCCAACAACACATCCTTTCAACAGGAGGACCATACCAATAAAATTTGTGGACATCCATCTAGTCACTACACTAGTTCATGTTTTAAGTAAGATTGTGACTTGCATTGCTTAACATGTAGGAGAAGTTTATTCCAAATGTTTGGGTGGTGCTGCCTTATAAGCTTGTCCCTCCACTGTGCAGTATTTATCTGCTGGTGAAGATTTAGGTTCCTGGTTCTAGTATCAGTGGAGATATTGGATGTGTGGATAAATAGGAGGTTCAGGACAACTGGTGAAGTAAGACAGATTTCCCCTCAAAAGTCTGTATGACACTGAATGAAGGGTTAGAGTTTCCAGCATATCTTGGTATCCCAGGGACTTTAGGCCTGTGATCTATTTGGTTAGAAACCTTTGGGGACTCTAATCGTTTGGTATAATTAATGGTATACACTCCAACAGGGGTACTGTACTCAATAATTGTTCTGATCAATACTGAGTATAAGGGAGTGATTACTTCTTTAGACTGTGATGATATTCCCTTGGCAATCAGATGGGCTAAATAAAAAGATTTCCTGACAACCATTATCACATGATTGTCAAAAGAGAGGGAGCTATCAGCCCAAACATCAAGGTCCCTGCAAAAGTTTTCATTTTGTAGTGGTGTGTTGGCTATATGGTATGATGAGGGGAGGCACTGTCTACCAAAAGTGGCACTACACTTTTTAGTATTCAGTTTTAGCTCATTTTATTACACCAAGGGTATACAAAGGAGAGTTTATTCAGGAGAGTTTGGGTGTCATAGGCTAACTTAAGAGCAACCTCAAGTTTGAGTCACCTGCAAACTTTGTTAGCCAGAGGTCTTGGCTCTCCACTTGGAGATCTGAGAAGTGAATATGAAAAGTAGATGCCCAGACCACTGACTGATCACACTCATACTTAATGGTGAGGCATCTGCCACTCATTGTGTGGGCTCTGTGTTTCAGTCAGTTTGCTATCCATCTTACCACATATGGGTTGATTTTTAAAGCAGTTAGCTTTTGTATGATGCCAGCATGGGAAATGATGTTAAAGGCCATTGCCAGGTCAAGATACACCACATGCATCATATACAGCATCTTTAACCCTTTTGAAGAAGTTTACCAGGTAAATAGACAGGATTTGCCCATCACAAAACCAGCCTATTAGAGGTCAAGTCGAACAACAGTCTTGATATCACAGTTTATGATGTTAATTATGATATACCCCATAGTTTTGCAGACGAGGGTTGTAAGGCTGATAGGACTTTTAACTACCCAGGTCATTTGCAAGACCACCATTATGGAGGGGCATCACCACTGCAGTGTGCCACTCATCAGGGACAAATCTAACAGCTAAACAATTTGAGGAGTGTGCCATGTTTAACACTATTATGCAACCAGATATAAGATATGTAGAAGTAAATAAAGATGCAATGAATCCCGATGTTAGTGTTATAAAATGTTTAATGGAGAGTAACAAACTTTGTTGATATGTTGTGTGATATACTTAAATGGGTCAGTCTCTGGCAGTACTGGATATTTTGACTCTGGTCTTTGGTGAATGAAACCCTAGGAAAAGGACTCCATGGACCCCCTGGTGTCCAATACCCCCCATATACTTCCAGTGTTCCCCTACCTCCCCCCATCCTGGCCTTGACACATCATTCATATTAGCCTTGACACATCATTCAGATTACTTTTTTCATATTTTCTCATAGCTTGTTGTATTCTTCAGACTTTTTTTCTGCATTCTTTCAATATATGCTAATTGGCCAATAATACACCATAATGAATGAGGAGGAAATAATCAAATTAATTGGAGTGGTCTCACCCTCACCAAAAGCCACTGGGTTCTAGATGCTCTGAGTTGCACTATAGAGGTTTTTGCAAACCTTTTGAGCCAAAGATACCCTGAACAAAAATCATGGCTAAACTAGAAATTAATTCTTACTCCTTCCTGCATGCTTGTACTACTCCCTAAATGGCTGACTGCAGTATAAGAGTAAGTAATAACATTAGGCTAATAGTCTGGATGCTGCTTGGGCCTCAGAAGCCAAGGGATTTTAGGTAACCTGGGGTACATTTTAGAGCTTTTCCCCCAGCTTTTTATTACAGTTATGGCCTGGACAAAAATCATAACTAACTAAAGAAATTCAGTCTTATTTTTTCTTTCAATGAAGAAATAAGTTATGTCCAAAGCTTAATGATCAAAGTTGACAAAAAAGTGGTTCCTAATAAAGTAAAAAGATAAATGTTTGCAAAGATAAATGAATCATATATTAGAATAATGTCTGCCTCCCTATCAAAATAGGGATTTGGGTATCATGCTGATGTTAGAGTGGGGTAAAAGTGAACAAATAATTGGCCTCAATTATATATTTAAAGGTGTTGCTGTCACACATCACACAGCTTGCCTCGGCTACCTTCTGTGTATCCATATGACAACCAGAATATAGCAACATATTTGAATTTATTGATCTCTGATGTACACTCACAATATGCCCCCTTATTCCTGCCTCCCAAAATTAGCCACCTGTATACACTTCTGATATGTGCTTGCAAGAGAAGACAAAAAAAAATCACACCCATGTTTTCCGTCCCATTACTCCTAGACATTACACTGTCCTAAACAAGTTATAGCGATATTGTGTGCATATATCTGAGGTATGATTGTGTGAAAAGTTAAAGAAACAATAGCCATGCTGTCGCAGCCCCACAAAAGCTATTGTGATCTTCTGTATTTTAATTATTAGGAAAATTAGAGAACACACTAAAATAATTAATTTAAATTCAATTAAATTTAATTAAAAACCACACTTTCCTCAATCACAAAAAAAAAGTTATGTTGACCTTTGCACACCTCTTGAGTTTTGATTGCAAGGAGAATTTAAGAAATAATAATCTTATTGCTCCCAGCCCCCCTGCCCCCTCCACACAAGCTATTGCAACCTTCTGTGCACACCTCTGAACAGGGCCAGTTGTAGAACATGTGGTGCATATCAGAACCCTCAATAAGCCTGTATCAATATCCACTTCTACAACATGAGTTGTGGATGATGCCAGGATCTAGATGTTCTGTGATGTATTTTATGTTGTATTTTTGAAAGATAATGAATTTTAGTGTATGGATCACTAATTATGCTCTGAAAATAGGGGAAAAGGTATGCTTGTTAAGCCCATTTCTGACATCAGAAAGGTTCTTAAGCTTTTATTAAGTATCTCGTAATACTGTTAAGCTCTAGTCACATTCTAGAGCATTAACAACAATCAGCGGTAATCAAAAAAGAGCAGTGGGAATCTGTTAACAAATCCATTTGAAGTGTTTAACAGCTTCCATAACTCTTCTATAGTGGTTGCAGTGTGTATGGCAACAGCAAGTTTATTACAGCACTACTGCCCTTTTTTGTCTAACCTTTGAATATATGGTCACATTAGCTTTATTTTCACATTTCTATAAACTTTTTGTGCAGCCATTCCAAATGTAACTCATATTTACACTATACACATCATGTCACAGATTTGCTTATATTATGACAGTAGACAACTAAAACCAACTGCCCTTTTAGATTACTAAGTGCCCCTTTTGCTTTCTACCCCCCCCCCAGCCTTCATCAACTTTTGGCAGCATATATGATGCATGCACATGTATTACAATATGGGAAATGTTATTCTTCATGTAGGAGGAGGGCAAATTGATGCTGGTAAGAAGTTCTTTTGGAAAATGGTTTCTGGTGCAAGGAAGTATGTACTGTCCCAGCAATAAGATGTGTGACATTGACATCTGTGAAGTCAGTTGGACAGTGCAGTGGTGCAGCGGTAGCATTGTTATCTCACAGCAAGAGGTTCTCCGGTTCGATTCTCGGCTAGAATGCCTTCTGTGCAGAGTCTGCATGTCCTCCCAGCGTTCATGTGGGTTTCCTCCAGGTGCTCTGGTTTCCTCCCACTTTCAAAGACATGCATCTGGAGCGTTTTTCCCTGGGCCACCTCTGAAAATTGGCTACGTTCCAAGTCGTACTTTCCCAGTTAACAAATGTTAAATACAATAAGTAAATAAAAATAAATTGTGAATAGCTGCATATGTAGGGTGAAATGTATACCAAACTCAGTGTGATTGATGTAATTAAAAAAAAAGTACCAGCTCAGTCAATTGTGAACTGAGTATTATCTTTCAGCCTGGAAGATACAAGGTCCAACAGAGG
Organism: Protopterus annectens; assembly: GCF_019279795.1. Taxonomy (NCBI): domain Eukaryota; kingdom Metazoa; phylum Chordata; order Ceratodontiformes; family Protopteridae; genus Protopterus; species Protopterus annectens. The sequence continues at coordinate 531,763,023 of NC_056726.1, forward strand.
TTTCAAGGGCTTTTCCAAGAAATCTGAAACAGTCTCATTCAATAAACCAGTACCAGAAACCATGAGACATCACGGGGGTCAATTCAAACATCTTGAAATTCATCTGTGAATAACTCCATATGTAAGTTGAAATGTACATCAAATCTAGTGTGATTGCTGTAATCTAAAACACTGTTTAATAACTCTCTAGTTCCAGTCAGACCAAATCATCCTGCAATCATGCCACATGACAATATAGCTGTGAAAGGAATTGTTATTAGCACTGTAAATATAAACATGTTCAGAGAATTCCATAAGTACATTGGCTTACATGAGGACAAAAGACTCCTCCACTGCTGTCCTTTTCACCTGTAAATAATATTCTCACTGCAAAGTACATTTCTAGTCAACAACAGCTCAGTCAACTATATAATAAAGCCATTGAATTCAAATGTATACTTATCAGACAAATGTAACCGATATTTCAGTGCTTACAAAAAGTAACATAGAATGTTCACATATAAAGATTGTACATGTATGGTACAGATAAAGGATTTACTGGAAAACTGCAAGTCAGACATTAATTGTAAAACCCGAGTAGTGTCATTCTACCTGGAAGATACATTGTCAAAAAGAGGTTTAAAGCATTGCTGCAAGAAATTTGAAAAAGTCTCAGTCAATGAACCAGTACCATAAATCATGGGATGCCCCGAGGGGCTATTCAGAGATTTATGGATCTTAGGGAGGACATATAGATGTTTGATACATAGCTCACCATTGCTGTAGCCTAAACCACATGAGTCTAACAGTCTGCAATCAGCCAGCTTTACAAACCTTTGAGTGGCTTCTATGCAGCTCTCCTATAAAAAGACAGTTGGAGTGCAAAACTCATCAGAACTTTTTTGTCTCCAAGAGAGCACACCTATGCAGGCCCTATGAAACTGTCAGCTAGTGATCCTAGAAGGCTGGGCAGTTAAGTCCCCTGTTGGGAGAATCCTTCCATTATTTTGTTATTTTAGGAAGAAAACTGATGTTTTTTTCCCCGTCAGAATTTTTGAGTTTAGCTTTGAAACTTATTGTGGTTGGACTGGCATAGTATTTATAAGGAAGTACTTCTATAAATGCTTGTGTGAACTTTTTGTGAGGAAAAGTGTCATTTCTGAGTAAAACTTTTTTTATTTCTTCATTGTTTGTTCTTGAAGGGGACATCAGTGGATTACTTAGCTCAGAATCATTTCTTGTTTACCCTTTACCCTCCCCATCCCTCCTCACTCAATCTCTCAGACCTGTTATAACATGCTTAGCAACTCACTTCATCTCAACTCCAAATACATATCCAGCTGACTTGCACCTAGCTTCCTCTCACTACCACGTATGGTACTCACTCAGTCTCCTCTCTTACTTCTCTATCGCTCCCTTCCATCTCATTAGCCCTTCTAGCTTGTTCCACCTTCGTGTGGAGCTTCTACTTTATATCTGCTTGAGTTTAGAGCAATATTTGTATAAAAGATTTAGGTATATACGTTTAGAATGGTATCTGTTTGAGCTTAGTACTATATGTATATACATCCTACCTTTATTCCTAGCCTTTAGCTATTTATTGGTATATCTGTTCATTACTATGTTTCATATTGTATGTATAGCTAATGTTTGCTGCAGTATGTATTATTTGCTATTGTATGTATATTCAAACTCTGCTGCTCATTTACTGTACTGTGGAGCTTTTCCCCACAGGCCTCCACTGAAAAAGTACCTGTGTCCAGTTGGAATTTCAAAGTAAATAAATAAATAAATCCCTTCCTTTCATTTTACCAACTCATTCAGGTTGCACTTCCCACTTTCAATGTCCCTTCCTTGGTTTGACTATGGCGTTGCCTTTACTCTCCACAGTCGTAACTACTCCTACCCACAAAATGAAGAAAGTTTTTAATTAATCATTGGGTGTTGGGCTGACTCTAAATTTCCCTCAGTAATTGGTGGGTGACCGTGCTGTGGCCATTTGTTGTTCCACAGAGCACTCATCTTTTTCCCCGGGCTCTCTTGGTTTAGCAGTTGCATCTATCAAAGACAGGGGATAGCCACATCCTCTGCAGCTATTGGGATACCCTTGTTAAGCAAGGAAAAGCTACTTTTGTTAGGGTCAGAGGAAGGGTCTGGTATCAGGTGTAGGAATGAAGTCTCCTAAAGGTCAGTCAGTGTTCAGGAAAAGTGGTTTAGTCAAAAAAATTCCCAGACTCGTGTCTCTGTTGCTGGGATTTGCAAAATAAATTACTTCTGCCTTTTTCCTTGCTTTCAGATTCTTTACTCACTAAAAGGAAAAGTGTTCCTTCTCGTTCTGACATAGGTATTCATTTAGAAGAGCAAGCATTACATGAGAGTGGTTGTGTTTCAGGAATTTCTTCAAAATCTGAACACTCTGATTCTGAGGAAAGTAGACCATCAGATTTCCCTCCCAAAGAGTTATCTATTTTTGACACATTAAGTTGAACAAGTTTCTTTTTCCATTGGGAACAGAATGAAATTCCTAAACAAAGAAAATGTATGATGATTTATTTCAGTCTACAGATGCCCAAAGCTGCAGCTATCTGTCCTGTGTTGCCTACTTTAGAGAATGCTTTTCACACTGCTCACTGCTGCTGACCATCAAGTTTCCGTTTCCAAGAAGTTTGATAGGTTATATAAGATACTTCAGATACAAGTACCCATTTTCTAATCCTAAAGCAGAGCCAACAGTTACTGTATATTTCTATCCAAATCTGTGGCTGCTGAATAGCTTACGTCTGCTAACCTCATTCCCTCTGACAAGGATAGGAAAGCAATGGATAAGTTGGGGAATAAAATGTACTCTTATAGTACTTCAGCTTTCAGGATACTAAACTGCCAAGCTCATATGTAAAAGTTTTTAGTGTTTTGAGAATATGCAGAAGTTAATGGCTATCCTTGCTTCTTCTCTGCCACAATAATTCATTAACCACGTCTGAGACAGCTGTTTCTTAAGTGATTAACTATGTTTTACAGTGAATGTATGATGCTACCAAGCCTCCTTCCAGAGCTGGATTTTCTTGTTCAGTTTTGAGGAGACTTGCTTGGCCATATTCTCAAAACCTCCTGATTATGTTAAATCTGGAATTTTAAATTCTCCCTAAGATAAAGAGGTTTTGTTTGGCCTTTCTGCAGCAGATATGTTTAAGAAGTGTGGTGAAAGGGTACAACTGATTCAAGGAGTGACATATTTTTCAGACCTCCTTCTTCAGAAGAAATACTAATTTTCCCTCCTCTTCAGCTTTCTTCTGCAATAAGCAATTTAAGTATTAAGGAGCTGATGAAGAAGTTTTTAAAAAGCAATGACAAGAAAGGAAAAGCCTCTAAAAGCCAAAGAGAGCCATACTAGTCAGCATGACTATCTGCCAGTTCAGGTTCTTCTTCTCCCCCACAATGGCAACTTTTCAATGTCCCTCAGACTTCATCTTCCATTTTGGCATCAGATAGTTTCAGACAGCTGGGTTCTGAGTATAATCCAGAAGGGGTACACTTGGAAGTGGGAACCCCTTACTTCTTTCCAGGGGATACCCTCTTATCCAGGGAACCAGACCTTTCTATTACCTCCCATCCTGCACAATGTACTTTCTCAGTAAATCATAAAACCAGCAATTCTCAGTCTCTTGCGCAAAGGCTTCTATTTAAAGATTTTCCTGTTTCCCAAACTTGAAGGATCCTGGAGGCTCACTTTGTATCTGAATCTTTTAGTCAAGATTTCAAAGTACAAAATTTTATCTCTTCAGTCTCTTGTACCACTAATCTCCCCTCTAGCTTTCATGGTAAAGCTGGATCTAAAGCAAGTCAGTCATCACATTCCTATTGCACAGCATTATAGATTTATTGTGTCTGGCTTACATTATCACTTCTTTGTTGAAAAATGTCTACTTTTACTGGAGGAAGAAAGTCTATTCCCATGATTGAGTCCAATGAAAATTACAGAAAAAATAATTCTGTCAGAAGGGATGAGCAAAGACTTCTCAAAGTTGATTTTGAACTTCACCCCCTTACTCTATCTTATTAATAAGTGGTAACCCTGTCCATAACGTTAATGTGCATTTTAACTTAAAAAAGCTTTTCCTATAACACTACCACTGCACAAGACAGAATGGACACTCACCACGCACACACACATACTTACACTAAGTCTATGCCCTAAACACACAGTCTTGCATACACAAAACTTTCCCCTACTCAAACCTTAAAACACACACACACACACACACACACACACACACACACACACACACACACACACACACACACGCACACACACACACACACACGCACACACACACACACACACACACATGCACACAAACTCCCAGCACTTAACATTTGTTGACCAACAAGAAGTCGCACAAACAGGAGTTTGAGCAAACATCCTGTCGCTCAATCTGTACTGCAGTTCAGTTGTGTTGCACAAACAAATGTCCACCAACTTCACTGCCTCTAAATATATATATATATATATATATATATATATATATATATATATATATATATATACAGACCTAGAATTACATTGAATGCATAACCTTCATCGATGTTTTACATTTTCTTGGGGCTTTAAAAGTAGGTGTTTTGTCTATTACTGTATGACTAAATACATGCGAAACATGAGCATGAACGTATACATGAATAAAGTGCTTTCTTACTAGTTTGTGTGCACAGTATAAGCATATTGTAAAGATGAAAGTTTATATAGTGCAATGTGAGCAAACATTAGCAGCATCATAACATCTTTGCATACAACCAAAGTTGCCAGTGATTTGAGGATCATAATTATCACTATTTTTTCAATTTCTTCATAACTTGAACAATACAATTAGTAAAACAACAGTCTTTTTAAAATAAAGACCTTCTTATTATAATCCATACAACACTTTAGGAACAAACTGTACAATAGCGGATATGTATAGGAATCAATAAGAAATTAGTTGCAGAAATCAAAACGCAATTCATTGCAAGCCCATCTGCTTTAAATATGACAATAAAATAGACCAGTAATGATTTGCTATATATCAAGAAAATTAACCATAAAGTTTATCCTGTCAGATGCTTTACTATATAGCAATAAAAATCAATAGTGTAAGTCATAAATAATAGTGCAAGGACTTATACCACATTTATGCTGATTTTGCATAAAAGCAGGTGCAGTTTGAATAAAACTGCATTTTGACAATTTGTTATATCATACAAGTTTTTTTGCTATCATGCACTGAAACCAGAATCTACAAACGATTTGCAATAATCTGCAAAAGATGGGTAATGTACTTTAAGTGACATTACCCATCTTATCAATTGTCACTACATTGCTCACCTAAACTGCCAGCATAACACAAGTACACATACATGGCGTTTCCCATTCATGTACTTGAAGGCACTTGGGAGGTGATCAACATACCCCTAATGGTTAGTGTGGTGGTGTCTGCCTGTCATAAAGCCCAACAACCTTGAGTAAGTAGGCTACTGGTCAGCTAGTGTCTAACTGTCCAGAATGTATTACCTATGATAGCTATGTTGAGTGAAAGCTGGACATAAAACAAATTAACCCATCAAAAAATAAAGTAAGGATTGCTACATTGGATTTGTGTTTACTAAGGGGATGTAACTTGGAAGTGGATGGTAAGAGGGAAACTAGATATTCTGTGTATCCAAGAGACAAGGTGAAAGGGCAGTGCAGTGTAGTCAAGTCTCTTGGCCTAAGAAACAAAGTCTGCTACTCAGGAGGTGGACAGACTAGAAATTGTATGGGAATTTTGGTAAGAGGAAGTCTTCTAAAACAGTAAGGGATATAATTAGAATTACTGACAGACATGTTAATCACAATGCAGTTTAAAGACAGAGTGGTCTATGCTTCATAATAGGGCTATGGTGGGATGGAGAAAAAAGCTATCAGGCAGCGGTTACAGGATCTCCTCAAAAAAGTAGAATAAAATGAGTTGGTCTTGATAATGGGGGACTTCAATGTCCATACCAGGACAGACTGAACAGGATATGAGGAATGCCTGGGTCCATGTGGTTGGGCAGCAGGAATAACAAAGGCCATTTAAGTCTTCTACATGGCAAATAATGGTTGGCCAAGAGAGACACGTACAAGATCACACACAAGCAGCTCATGTAGACTTCTTCCTAATAAGAAAAGAGCACCGGAGTCAGATTGGAGACAGCAAAGTCATCCCTAATGAAATGGTCAGCTCCTGCATAAACTGTTGGTGACAACAGTCAGCTGCAACCTGTGATCGGAGAAGAATTTAATGTCAACAGAGACTAGGCTGAAGACTTGGAAGTTGACAGGAGTGAAAACATAGCAGTTCAGGGAAAAATGCATGACATTATCACCTTGGGAAAAAGAAACTTTAGGAGGAGTAAAATAAGAAATGGCAGAATCACAAAGCAATATGTATGCAGATGATTGAACAGATATGCATTCGAGCCAGGTACAGAAATAAGATGCATGAAGAAAGCTGGTAGTGGGATTCAGGAGTCCAGGAAGTTATCAAAAACAAGAAGGAGTGGAAGAAAAAGTCAGATATAGAAAAGCTGGACCAGGCTAAGAAGAAATACTAGTTGGATAACAAAGAGTCTAACAGAGCAGTCACAATGACAATGAACAAGGTCTCACAGAAAATCTGTCAGCTTGTTTAAAGTGGGTCAGTTGATGGCAAAAAAAGCTCTATAAAGAAGAGATAAAGATAGATGTCAGACATCACTTATAATGGACAGAATACATCAAGGGCAGATGGAAGGAATACTTCAAGAAGCTTCCAAATGAAGAAAAGCACACAGAAGCTGTACTGTTGCATGCACAGCCTACATTGAAAGTTAACCCATCCTAGAAAAAAAAGAATGAAGTGCACTTATGAAAATGAAATAACAGCTGTAGAGTGCATTAGGAGAGAAATGACTCCTAATAATACTCATCGTAGTATGGCGAGAGGAATATCCCAGATGACTGGAGAATCTAGTGCCAGTGTATAAGAATAAAGTGGATATTCACAACTGCTGGCAGTTCACAAGCATCAAACTCCTGTCATACTGGATGAAAGCACAAAGAGTGACCAATAAATGAATATGCAGAGAAGAAAAAAGCAAGATGGGCAGTTCAGATTAAGATGCAAAACAACTGACCGAAATATTTGCACTGACACAGATAGCAGAGAAAAGAGTCCTACTGGACATTCCTAGACTTGAAGAAATCATGTGACATGGTCCCAAATAAAGCTCATTTGGGCAGTCCTGTGATCTTTCAAAGTACCTTAAACAGTGGCAGAATTAGTGCAGACTATGTACAATGACCCTATTACACAAATACAGATAGTGTTCAGGTTCGTACAGAGTCTTCCAGCGGGAGTGGGTGTGCAACAGGGTTCAACTTTTAACTACTGTTCATAGTGATGATGGACTACATCAGCCAACAGGTTGCAGGGGACAGATCAACATAGTTGCTGTATGCAGAGGTTGGGTCTCTACAACCAGACTCTGAACAGGAGCTTCAGCAAAATAATAGGGGACTGGAAAGGAAGACTGAAGCCACATGGAATGAAACATGTACAGACAGTGATCATGATAACAAATGAGGGAAATTAGAAGAATCTGAACATTGAGCTAGAAGTGGAACAGGTTGACAGCTTTTAAGGATCAAGTAGGTGTGGCTAAGGAGGAGGGGAGTCTGAGTGAGGAATTTAAAGCCAGAATCAGAGATGCTGCAGCTAACTGGCACAAAGTGTTAGGGTAGCCTGTGGCAGAAGGATGCCAAAGAAGCTGGAAAGTAAGGCATACAAAACAATGGTGAAGCTAGTGTTTCTGTGTGGCATAGAAACTTGGGCTGTGAAGGCGGAGCAGCTGATAACACTTGAAGTGATATACCTGAGATGGTAGTAGGATATATGCTTTCTGGACAGATGAAAAAATGAGGACATCAGAGCAGAAGCCAAAGTAGCCCAAGCTGCAGACAGGATCAAAAAGAACAGATAAAGGGATTCAGTCCCATGTGCAGGAAAGCAGAAGTAAATTTGTTGAAGCAGATTTGGAAGGGACAGGAAGAAGGCAACAGGAGAGAAAGACATCAAGGCAAGAGATGGCTGGATTGCATGACAGAAGACCTGTGACAGTTATGCAATATTGTTGAAGAAAGTGGGAGAGCAACTCTGAATGGAGAGGTGGCGACACTTGGCATAACACCCTGACACATGGAAAAATGGAAAAAAAGGTGATTGAGGACGTTAATGATGACTTAGCTGCTCATGCATTCTGTCAAACTACAGCATATTACACAACCACTTAAATTGTAACAGTGATATGTTGCTTGAATGGTAGAATAATATATACCCATATAGCAGAGTTTCCAGGTGGTAGATTCAATCAGTAGTTTGATGCATAATAAACACAAACTTTCTCATTCTTCTGCAAAACACTGCTGCCAGTAACCTCTACTCTGCTTCAAAGAATACATACTTGTACTTTTCTGAGAGAAATAATTAGTTTTGCAGTCTTTACAATTTTAATTTCAAAGTTAGGACCATCACATCTTAAATTAACTACATAGGAATACCATTTTCCAGCCGTAGGTTATTGCTAACATATATGTTAAGTTGCCCATTGTATACCAGCCATAGGTTATTGTCAACATATACGTTACATTACCCATTGTATATCAGCTGTAGGTGATTGCTAACATATACATTAAGTTACCCATTGTATACCAGCTGTAGGTTATTGCTAACATATATGTTAAGTTAAAATAAAAAACAGGTGAAAGAAGATCGTAAAAACAGAACCAATAATCCAATAAAACAATCGTGTGAGCACACAGGTTGCAAGTCCATAAAACGTTTATTATATAAATTCCACAAGCACTTTCACCCTAGCTCAATTGTAGGGCTTTTTCAAGTGTAAAATCCGTTTTTTACACTTGAAAAAGCCCTACAATTGAGCTAGGGTGAAAGCGCTTGTGGAATTTATATAATAAATGTTTCATAGACTTGCAACCTGTGTGCTGACACGATCGTTATATATAACTGCTGAAAAGCGGACTGCACACAATAAGAGAGAACTGTTAAAACACAAATTTAATGTTGCACGTGAAGTTCCAAATACAAGTAAGCGCTTTCGGCAAGTTAGATTAACCCGCCTTCATCAGACAAAACAGCAAGACCACATTAAAAAAATCTTATATGTTAAAATACAAAAACCAAGAACCAATCACAAGAAACAGCATTTACTAATTAAGAATTCTCCAAGGGAACCTTAAAGAAGTGATGAGCCGAAATACGGCTTTTTAAGCAAGTCCGATGACATAGGAAATCCCCACTGCCATAAGAAAACTGCATACGTTACACCACTGATGTGATGAACAAAATACACTATAAGTGCAAATAAACATAGAAGATAAATGAAAAATAAAACATAATAATACAAATTAGAAATATATATACTAAATCATGAACTTGGTACAAGCTAGCTCATCTCTTAAAGAGGTTTTACCAGGAATCCTAAAACTTGTCATAAGAAACATTGAATACAAGTAAAATTAATTATGAAATAAAAATGACATCCAGTTAGGTGTCATTACATAAGTTGTAGTTATTAAAAAGAATGGACTAATGGCCACAAGCAAGTTCGCCAGCATACAAGCCATAACCGCTTATTAAAAACATTACAAATTAGCAATGTATTTAAAGCCCACATGAATTTATCTCATGATGTTAATGCAGTTAATGATGAAACTGAACACCATATGCATCTAGACAGGAGGGATATAACCTTAGACTAAAAAGTGTACCCTCATAAAACTGGAGGTGTTCATATATTTAACAACTGAACTGAGACATAAAATAATCTATTGAAGATGACTTATGAAGCTAGTGTTAATTAAAATAATGAATAGTCATCTGTACAAATGAGGCCAATAGACCCCACTTAGTATTGATACTGTAATATTCTACTGTTCAAAAAAGACAGTTACATCTATGATATCTTTATACCACATAGAGGAGTAGAATAGATAGAATATAATGCAAAATAAATCATGATACGTTATACAAGAATATTTAGAACCAAAGATAAACAAAATTAGTTTACCTTAAAATATTGTGACCATGTTTATGTTGAATGTTAATTACTCATGAGACCAAGGTCTGAGGAAGAGTTGTAAATAACATTACAAGCCCACTAAGAAAAGGAAGCTTGTGCATGAAAATGCTGAAGCCCACCAATGTAATGTGTTTTCTACCTATTGTAAGATAGCCATTTTAAAACGCATTTGATTGACAGTGCCTCATTAATACCAGGAGGTAAATGAGCCCTAGTCCTAATCTGCCATAACAGCTCATCCATTTCTAGGCGAATTTGCCATGGGCCGCCCCTTATGTCCCTTTCTCTCTGTTGTAGGACAAGATATTGAAAAGAGTGCCCTGTAAACTCAATGCAATGTCTAGCTAAAGCATTAGTATCATCTTCTTTTGTTATAGCATATTGATGTTCATAAATTCTACATTTTAGCTTTCTCTCGGTTTTTCCGATGTAGAATGCATTGCAGTGGTTACAGAGAGCAACGTAAGTGACAGCCTTAGACTCACAATTGTAATGACCAGTACTGTTATACTCCTTGCCATTAATACTAAACTTATTCACGACTTTGATGTATTTACATTGGGGGCACGACCCACACCTAAACATCCCATAGGGTCTGTTTAAACTGCGAGTAGGTCTTCCTCTTTCAAGAATTGTTTTCATGTTGTCCCCTCTTCTGTATGTAATCTTAGGGCATTCGCCCAAAAGGGAACAAAGGGACCTATCATACTTAATGATTTCCCAATTTTTGTTCACAATTTCCCTGATTTTTTGAGAGTCTAGTGAGTAAGTATGCAAGAAGCTAATATTGAACTTGCAACATTCATTATCTTTGTTACTAGCAAGTGTTAAGCTTGATTGTGATGGTACCTGTTCATTACTGGGAATAAAATTATCATTAGTATGCCCTGAAAGAAGAGGAGAAAAATGACCTGAATCACGTTTATGTGTTACCTCTGCCACGACTTTAGAAACCAGAGTCAACGGGTAACCTCTTGCTAAAAACATATTAGTGAGGTTACTACATTCTGCTATGAAATCATCCAAATCTGTTACCATACGGGCAGCTCTTACAATCTGCCCTTTGATAACAGCTTTCTTTTGATGGTACGGATGGTTACTTGAGAAATGTAATAACGCATTGGAATATGTCGGTTTTCTGTATATACGGCTTTTAAACCTTTGATTAATTCTATCATTAGTAAGCATGATGTCCAAATAATTAATCTCCAATTCTTCTATGTTGTAAGTGAATTCTAAAAAATCTGTTGTTTCAGTTATTCTATCAATAAATAGGGGGATCAGTTCTCTTTTACCACCCCAAATACAAAAAATGTCATCCTGGTACCGAGTGTACCAGGTGACATATTGTGAAAATAGCTCTTCCTTGAATAAGACAGTAGACTCCCAGAAAGCTAGAACAGCATTTGCAAAGGTACCTCCACAGGGCGAGCCCATGGCTACGCCTGAGGTTTGCAAGTAGAACTTGTTTTCAAAAATGAAGAAATTGTTAGATAATACGATTTCTAATAAAGTCTCGACCAAATTGATGGTATCATGCTGCACTTTTTTAGACAGCATGTAGTCCCTTACCCAGGCAAGGCCAATGTTTTGTGGTATGACAGTATATAAATCTTTGACGTCTATAGTCAAGAACAGCACACTTTCGTTGTAAATAAGTTTGTTGATGTCCTCTAAAAAAGACCAAGAGTCTTTACAAATGTGCTTCTCACTATCAATGAGGGGTCTTAAGATACTGTCTACATATTTGGCACATGCCTGGGTAATGGAACCTCTCCCATCAATAATGGGTCTAAATGGGGGTCCTACCAATCTTTTGTGTAATTTAGGTGTTCCAAAAAATGCTGGAATTCTTGGGGCTGGCATGGTCAAGTATTTATGAATGTCCATATCAATATAACCCTCCAAAAACAAGTCATTGAGAATGTTATTGATTTTCCTATATGCCCCATTTATCTCATTTAAAGATGACAATTTATAAGCAGGCGTATCGAGATGTTGAGACATGTATTCTACATATTTATAATGATCCATAAAAACAATGCCTCCTCCTTTATCGGGTTTCATAGCCCTAATATGGCAATCTTGTAAAAGATGGATAAAATCCCTTTCCAGAGGGGCAATGTTAACAAACTTTTTATGGTTATTGTACATGACTTGATTTTTGATTGCCCACATATCCATCTCACACATTTTTTCAAAGGTGAGTAGAGTGGGATGTAATGGAGGGTTAAAAGAACTAGCTACCCTAAGTAAGCTGAGAGTGGATGAATCATTACCCATAAGGAAGTTCAAGTTAAGTTTACGTGTGTATACCTTTAAATCAATTATTAATCTGCCTATATCCATATGGCAACCAGGAACAAAGGAAAAATCCTTTGCCAAAAAGTCAATAATGTCCTGTGAAATAGTCAGAGAGGTATAGTTGTACACAGTAAAATCACCATTAGAACTTTTGTATAATTTTGGTTGTAAACCAAAATCTAACAAGTCAATCACCTCCTGCGCCGCCGTCTCCTGTTCCTCGTGTTGTTCTGAGGTTGAGCATATGGGCGATTGTTCCCCCGAGAATTGCTCACCGATTGAAAATCCTGGTTGTTGTTATTATGGTGAGGTTCAAGATAGTCTATAGCTGAAGTCATCGGCTCATCCTCTGTTGTAGGGAAATTAGTCGAGTTACTGTTATTATTATTAAGCCTGGGACTCCTTCTTAAAGTAGGTCTTAATTTACCATTGCCATTGTTATTATTAGTGTTCCCTGGGTGAGTTTGTACAGACTGGACATTATTTGACTCGTCAACCTGATGGTCAGTAAAATTGTTGTTTAGACGCTGTGGAAGTCTAGGATAAGCACAATTATTTGCATAATCTTTAGTGTCTCTAGCCAATTTCTTTTTCTTGGTAGAAATCAGTTTATCCATAGTGGCATCAATACTGGAGAAAATTCTGCAATATTCATATTTATATTGAGGAAACTCGACATCTGACTTGATGTCAGATTCAAGTTTCTCCAGTTCTGTTTTTAATTTACTGATGTCACTAGTATAGAACACTATAAGAGCTTGCAAGAATTCAAACCCTTGTCTGTCAAAAAGCTCAATTAACTCTTGGTAAAAAGGAGAATCATGTGTCAATCCTGCCGGGAAACGCCATTGACGTAGGCCTTTAGGAATAATCTTATTCCTTATACATTCTTGTAAGTATGATATCTCCAACTGTAATTTTTTGCATTTAAACAGCTTTGCATCAAAGAGGTCGATTTTAATACCTAAATTCTGATTCTCCATTTCTGAAGACCCAAGGTCACCCTCTTCAATGTTAACCCTTGTTGTAAAAAAATTATTATTATCCAAAAAATTATTAATTACCGGAATCCCATCAGGATGATAAGAAGTGTTCCCATTCCTTCTCGTTTACGATACAGACTGTACTGAGTCCCTTTGGAGCTGGTTAGCAGTGAGAGGGGCTGGCTGTTGCGGTCCTGCAATTGCCGCTGAACTGCTGCTTGCACCAGAAGAAGAAGGATGATTAATCACAAGATTAGGAGTACGCTGGCCATTAGGTATGGATGCCTCACTAGAATCTGCTGTAAGAGTGCGCCTGTCGTTGTTATGAAAACCGGAAGATGCAGCCAGATTAGAAAAAGCATCAACTTTTTGAGTTAATGCGTCCACTCTTTGAAGGAGTGCCTCGACAAGCAACGTAAGGTTCACTGGGGAAGAGTCGTTACCACGATTATCAGAGTCTCGCTGAGTGAACATGGAAGGTGAAACAGCCTCTCCGGTGTCGTCCGCCATAGAAACACACCATCAACAAACAAAAACTGGATACTGAAACTGCTGAAAAGCAGACTGCACACAATAAGAGAGAACTGTTAGAACACAAATTTAATGTTGCACGTGAAGTTCCAAATACAAGTAAGCGCTTTCAGACTCTGATAATCGTGAACAGATAAGTCTGCAAAACAACTTGACTAAATTGACCATTTGGGCACAGGAGAATAATATGCTGATAAATACATCAAAAACTATGCATATGAGATTTGGGAGACATAAACTGAAAGGTGAATATTTAATACAGCACACAGTGATTGAAACTGTAGATTCATTTAAGGACCTGGGTATATGGGTAGATCCACCCTTGAGTTTTCTAATCATATTAGCCAATTGGTTAATGATAGCAACAGAACTATAGCTTATATAAAAAAGATTTATAAAGTCTAAGAAATCTGAAATGATGAAGTCATTATTTGTTAGTTACATTAGACCCAAACTTGTGTATGGACTAGCAATATGGAAACCTTATAAGAAAACAAGCATAAATAAGCCACATAACTACCACTTCTTCGAGTACCCAAATCAAACACCTCCTGAAATCCCATTATTCAAACACCTCCTGAAATCCCATTATTCAAACAGTTGGCTCTGCTCTCGCTACTCCCCAGGGTAAACAATAACTTTACACAGTTGCAAAGATTCTGCTTCTCTGTGACATTTTCCTTACATAGCCCTACTAATATCCTTGCTTTTCATCCAAACTCAGCAACATTACAATAGGATAAAACATACTATCACCTGTTCACTACAATACTAAAATCTGTACCTGATATAGGCTATAATCTGTATCTGAGAAAGGTATAAACCTTATCAGAGAACTTCATATTCTCATCTTGGTCTTACTTCAATATCTATATTCTTGATGTGTGGTTATCAACATATGTAGGTGTATATATATATTAGATAGATATATATATATATATATATATATATATATATATATATATATATATATATATATACACATACATATGTATGTATATATGTATCTATGTCTCAATAAATGCTAATTTATTGTGAAAGAGAATATAGATAAAAAAAAAATTTCTTGTTAATTTTCTACTACTTATCACTTCTAACAAATGCATTATATACTGTGGAATTTTCATTTTTGTACTACTCTAAATAATGTAACACCTACATTTGTTCTTAAAACTTGCTTAGAACTGTATAATTGCTAAGAGTGTAACATGGAGCTTTTCTCCCCGGGCCTCTGCTGAAAATGGACCTGTGTCCAGTCGGACCCTCCCGGTTAACAACTTCTCTAAAGCAAATTTCACACTCCTCAAAACCGAGGTGGAATCCTTCAAAGCCCCCGGGCCTGTGGAAAATACGGCCCAGACCGCAGAATCCTTTATAAACACATTCTATGAACACCTTCAGGAATGCATGGATCATGCAATCCCAAACAAAACCAAGACCCAATCCTCCAAAGGCAGGCGTCCTGTCTGGTGGACCCCAGCCATAAACAAACTATACAATAAAAGGAGGAAGCTACTACATGATAGAGCAAAATCCCAAAAAGGGAAGGCATCTCTGATCAGTATTAGCAAAAAACTACGGGCACTCATAAAATCGTCTAAGGCCAGCGTCGAGAGAAAAATTGCACAGGACACTAAGGATAATCACAAGGCTTTTTTTAGTTATGTTAGAAACCTGGGTGGGAATTCCCAGGTATGCTCAGAATTAGTCCAAAATGACAAAAAATACACCGAACCCACAGACATTGCCAACATCCTAGCTGACAGGTTCAGTGCAAACTCCCCCCCTTCCCCACCAAAAGGGCAAATATCTATCCCAGCAGAGTGCTGCCCCCCTGACATCTCAGATGCTCAGGTAAGAGCCGCCCTCTCCAAAGCAAAAAACACATCATCAATGGGACCAGATGGTGTCCCGGGCTGCGTCCTACATGAACTCCAAGAAGAACTAAACCCAAACATAAAACTACTGTTCAATCTCAGCCTTACTACAGGATATGTACCCAAAGAGTGGCGTACAGCAACAGTGGTCCCTCTCCACAAAGGTGGTGCCTCAACGGATCCTGGAAACTATCGCCCCATAAGCCTGACTAGCTTGGTCTGCAAAGCTATGGAAAGGATCATCATGGACCTCATAAATAAAGATATTGGGGACCTACAGACACTGGATCCTACCCAGTTCAGCTTTGTTAAGGGCAGATCCTGCCTCTTAAACCTGGTTGATTTCTTTGAAACAGTCACCAAGGCCATTGACGAGGGGAAGGTGGTCCACACAGCCTACCTGGACCTCGCAAAAGCCTTCGATACAATACCCCACTCAGGCATTATAGATAAGCTCACCAGCTTAAACATAAACCCCTTATGCCACTAGATGGGTTGCAAACTGGCTCAAGGACAGAACCCACATGGTTAGAATTGCTGGAGCCATGTCAGACTCCAAACCAGTTACAAGTGGCATCCCACAAGGCTCAGTCCTGGAACCTCTCTTGTTCGGTATATATTTCTCGGAGGTACAGGCCAACATGGAAGGACTGTGGCTGACTAAGTTCGCAGATGACTGCAAACTGGGCACCATAATCGACTCTCCAGCCGACACAAGCATCCTACAAAAGGGCCCCATAGAAACAGACAATTGGTGCCAGAGCCATGGCCTCAAGCTAAACGCCAAAAGGTGTATAGTCATCCCCTTCGGCAAAAACAAAGTGCCCACAAATTACCACATAGATGGTAATCCATTAAGTACGGAAGAAGTAATTAGGGACCTGGGGACCCAAGTTGATAGCAATCTCTCATTCGACAACCACGTGGCCAAAGTGGTTAGAAAATCATTTTATATAGCCCACCTAATCATGAAGGGATTCACATCTAGATCAGGGGAGGTCATCGTGCCTCTTTACTCATCCCTCATCAGACCCATAATTGAGTACAATGCCCCTTTTGGGATGTACCTTACCAGACACCTGCAGCAACTGAAAAGACCCCAAAAGTACCTCACCAAGAGGATCAAGGGGCTCAAACAGATGCCGTATGCTGCCCGGTTAAAGAAACTCCAGCTCTACTCAGTGGCATACCGCCTGCTCAGAGGCGATCTGTGCCTGACGTATAAAGCCATGTCCAACCCAGAATTAATGGACATGCTGCACCTCAGAAAATCCAAATCCCATCGAGCTACGCACTCGAGGGACTTAAACCTCAGCACTGAAATAAATAGGACATGCTGGAGGGACAGATTCATAACCCAGAGGCTCCCTTCACTCCGGAATAAAATTCCAGTCCAGGTTAGGCAGAGTCCCTCATTGACTCTCTTCAAGAGGAATCTTGATGAGTGGATGGGAGATCGTAGGTTTACCCCAGGTATCACTTCTGTGTCACTGTTAGACAGATGCACAGTATACTAACCTCGAAAAAGGGCATAGCAAAATTCATTTTAAAATGTCTGGCGAAAGCCAAACACACTCTGGCTAGGCTTGTAAATGCCCTACGGCAGATAGCCTCGTATGAACCTATGACCTATAAACTGGAAAGAGTGCAGCAGAAATATACCAGGGGTATCCATGGATGTGAAAATGTAAATTATTATGAAAGACTAAAATATCTGAACTTGTAGAGTATCTCATATAGATTTTTAAGAGGAGATCTTATTCAGGTATATAGGATATTTAGAGACCACTACCTCTAGGAGTGTTTGGGGTTATCCAAAAGTAGTAGGGAATCATCAGACAGCCTACGTAGAAGATTCTGTAAAATGAGAAGTGTACTAATTGGTTCACTGAGACAGCAGCTGATACATGGAAAAGACTATCAAATTACATTAAAGCACTAGTTTAGATATTTTTAAGAACAGCCTGGACACTTATGGGAACAACTGTTTTGTTATATTGGCAGGCTAGAAGGGCATTAATGCCAATGCTTGAAATATTTATATGTATGTATGTATGTATGCATCCATTGTCTCTGGTCATAAGTCAGAAGGAATAATCCCCTTTGACATTTACTATAGACATATACTGCTTCCAGCTCTCTCTGGCCAAGATTGTGCTAGACAGTCAAGTGGAGAAAGTTAACACTTGCACTACACCTCAAGCAACTCATAGCCCTTCAAAACCCACACATAGCAACAGTAAACCCACATATGCGAAGGCTCTTAACATTAACCTGCCCAAGCAACAAGGACCTCCGAAGCTGAAACACAAACACCAGTCACAACCAAAGTGACACATAGCTCACAACACCAGTGTGTCACCCAACAACAGCCCCTAAGCAAGACAATGTACCCAACATTTTATTAATTTTTTGTTTATTTATTTATATTTGTTGACCGGGAGTGTCCGATTGGATGTAGGTCCATTTTCAGTGGAGGCCCAGGGAGAAAAGCTCCACAATTAAAATAAACAGACAGTAGTTACACTGGATTACATAGCGATTAACAATTTACATAGCAATTACTTACAACATATTTACAGATGAAGAACATAGTACATCAGTAGACAACTAGAATCTTTATCTGTGAAGTACATAACAGACATTAACAAATGTTACAATAAGAAGTTCCTGCTGTATAATAAGTACTAGGCTTATGAGCATCTGAGCTTGCTATAATCAAGGTAGTTAGTGGAGTGGAAAGAAAGGTAGTGATTGGATGGGGTGGGTGATATTAGTTGCAAGGGCATAGCCAGCATGTTTTTAGGTGTGCTTTTAGTAAAGTTTTGAAATGGGTGCATGATGGTATGGAGGTAATTGTGGGTGGGAGGGAGTTCCATAATTTGGCTATGGTGCAAGAGAATAGTGCTTCACCAGCAGAGTTATTGGCTTTAGTGATCTGCAAGTGATTTTTGTTGCTGGATCTTAGTGGTCTGGTGGTGCGATAGGGTTGGAGTAGATTCTGGAGGGATGGGACATTTAGTGGATGGTTTACTAGTTTGTGGGCGAGTGAGAGTTGATACCACTGAAGGAGGTGAGGGAGTTCAAGCCAGCCCAGTTCAGCAAGTGAGAGACAGTGGTGACTACGGTAGGATGCCCCTGTGGCGAATTTGGCGATTTTGTTGTAGCAGGTCTCTAGCTTGTTTAGATCGCATTGCCTTAGGTTGGTATATATTGGAGAGGCATAAAGTCGGGTGGAGATAAGGTGGGAATTTGCTACTGAAATCTTTGCTGCTCTGGTGAGAAGTTGCTTATTTCTGTAGAACGCTCCTAGTTTTTTGTGGACTTTGTTTATGGTCATGGATATGTGAATGTCAAATTTTAGTTTATTGTCTATTTTCACTCCTAGTAATTTGGTGTGTTCAGTTGGGTATATAGTGGTGTTGTCTTTTGCTGTGATGTTAAAGTGAAAGTTGTTTTGAGTATGTTTGGTGGGTTGGAAGATGAGTAGTTTAGTTTTGTTTGGGTTGAGTATTAATTGGGCATTGGATAACCAAGTTTCAACAGAGGAAAAGGCTTCCTGTGTGACTATTTGTAGTTTGGGTAGGGACTGGGCTGAGCAGATGATGGTTGAGTCATCTGCATATTGTATGAGTGTGCCATGTTTGGTGGCAGAGGCTAGATTATTGGTGAAAACAGAGAAGAGTAGGGGTCCAAGGATGGATCCTTGGGGAACCTCTATGGAGACAGGTAGTTGGGGAGATATGTAATTCTGCCATACAATGGATTGTTGGTGGTCAGACAGGTAACTCTGACACCAGTTGGTGACTGATTGTGAGAAGTATAGGTTATTGAGGACAGAGATAAGTTGTTTGTGTGGGACCATGTCAAATGCTTTAGATAGGTCTAGGAAAGTAGCAGAGGAGAGATAGCCATTGTTTTTATGCTGAAGGATAGTGTTAGTAAAGGAGAGTAAGGCAGTTGTGGTGCTATGGTTTGGTCGGAAACCATGCTGAGTATTGGAAAGGTGGTTGTTAGTAAGGAGGTTGTCTGAGACCTGAGAGTGTATGCATCTTTATAGTATTTTGGAGAGTGGAGAGAGAATAGCTATGGGGCGGTAATTGGTTAGTTCTGTGGAGGGTCCACCTTTGTGGAGGGGAATTATATGTGATACTTTCCACAGTGTGGGAATGTAACTTTCTGACAGAGATCGGTTAATCAAGATAGATACTGGGTAGGCCAGAGCATCAGCTGCGATGTGTAGGTATTCACCTGGGAGGTTGTCTGCTGCTAATTTGGTGGGCTTAAGTTTAGTTAAGAGTTTTTTTATGTTGGAGGTAGGTACAGGAGAAAAAGAGAAGGCAGTGGGGAGATTACTAGTTGAAGGTGTGGGTTGGAGGGGAGGGGGGTTGTGTTGTTTAGCTAGTGATAGTATGGTTTGTGTGAAGTGTGTTGAATGAGGTAGCAATATTTTCTGAGGAGTGAGGGATGTTAGGATGAGGGGTACTGACTTTACCTGGGTGGAGGATGGAGTTTATGGAGGACCAGAATTGTTTGGGGCTGTGTTGGGAGGAGTCTAGGGCAGACTGGTTGTATTGGAATTTGTTCTGGGTCATAGTTGACTCTATAGTCAGGCACAATCATATTCCACTCACCAGGCTGAACAAGGAGAAAGTTACAGTCAGCTGCCTGTCGGGTGCCAGGATCCACCACGTAATGCATGCACTCAAGTCACTCCAAAGCAAGTACAAATATGACTCTTTCATTTTCCATGTTGGAGTGAATGACTTGAGACGTGCCTCCCTGGACTACATGAAAAGAGACATGGAAGAGCTCTCGGATCATGTGGCCCAGGCAGGTATGACCCTAGCCCTGAGTAGCATCCTGCCTTCGCCCAGAATGATACTACAGTATAAGGACAAAATGATTAACTTCAACAATTGGCTAAGCTTCTGGTGTCATTCAAAGGGGATCCAGTATCTGTCTGCCTGGGAAGACATGATCGACAAACCGCAATGCTTTGCCAGAGATGGTCTGCACCTGTCAACCCTGGGATTCAGGTTACTGGCTAAAGCTCTTGCCACCCCTATAGTGCCTTTTTTAGGCAAGATTCAAAGGACAAAACCACCACCATAACAGATACAAGCATGCAAAATTTGAAGGTAATACTACTCAATGCTAGGAGTCTAAACCTCAAAATGCACTCTCTTGAGGCACTCCTAAAAATGGAGAACATTGATATCTGTGCAGTAACTAAGACCTGGTTCAAGGCTCCAGAGAGCACCCCTGCAATACCAGGCTACAACTCTTACCACACTTTTTGACCACAAAACCAAGACTGAAACACTAAAGGTGGAGGAGTGTCCATATTCGCCAAGGATATTCACACCTCCAGGCTAGTTGCCCAACACAATGCATCTGAAATTTTCCAGGTACAACTAACACTATGTAAGACTGCAATCCAAATTGTAGCTTGCTACAGATCCCCCACCATGCCTCAAGATTCTCACTACACTTTTCTAAACATACTGGAAAATATTATGATACAACCAAACACCCTAATACTGGGTGATTTCAACTACCCTGCCATTAACTGGGAAAACTACTCGGGTACCAACACCTTTTCTCAACGGTTCTTGGACTTCATAAATTCCAACGCCCTGGATCAACTAATCCATTTTCCCACCAGGGGCTCCAGTATCCTAGACCTGGTCATTACCAACATGGGAGATAGATGCTCCACATCAGTGGTCACCCCCTCATTGGTCAGGTCTGACCATAAGCAAATCACCCTTGACATCCACATCCCACCCCCACCCCCCAGTAAGGAAGCCTCCGTAAAAAACTTCTCCAAAGCCAACTTCATGCTACTGAAGTCAGAAGTGACAAACTTCATGACACCCATGCAGACGGGATCTGAAAGTTCGACTGCTGAATCCTACACTAAGGCACTGTATGAGCACATCCACTCGTGCATGAATCGTGCCATCCCAAATAGAACCATGATGCTTTCCTCCAAAAAAAGGAAGCCAATCTGGTGGTCCCCTGCTATAAACAAGCTATACAACAGAAGGAAGAAAGTGTTGCAGAAAAGAGGAAAATCCCAGGATGCAAAAAAAACTCCCTCATCAGCCTCAGTAAGAAGCCGAGATCCCTCATAAAATCCTCAAAAGCTAGTTACGAAAATACAATTGCCAAAGGTTCCAAAGACAACCACAAGGCATTCTATAGTTATGTCAGGAATCTAAATGGTAATGCTCAGATCTGCTCTGAGCTACAACAGAATGGCATTGAATATACTGATCCCAAGGATATTGCTGATATCCTGGCAGATCAATTTAGTGCCAGCTTCACCCCCCTCTCATCCCCTAAAGGGCCCATCTCAATACCAAAGGATTGCCAAATTCCGGTAATCACAGCCACACAGGTAGAAACCGCACTCTACAAAGCTAAGAATACAGCATCCATGAGACCAGATGACATCCCGGGCTGTGTACTACATGAACTACAAAATGAATAGGCACCTCACCTAAGTGTCATGTATGAACCTATCCAATTCATGTTAGGCAGAGCACCTCACTGACTCTCTTCAAGAAGAATCTTGATGAGTGGATGGGGGATCGTAGGTTTGTCCCGGGGATTACTTCCGTGTCACTATTAGAGGCACAGTAAACTAAACTTTAAAAAGGGCACAGTATAATCAAATCAAGGGGTGGCGTAAGCCAAACACAATCGGGCTAGGCTTATAAATGCCCCAGGGCAGATAGCCTAGTATGAACCTATGAACCTAATCATAGCCTCACCCCAGTCTTCAAGCACACTGAGTGGTGCACAGCTACAGTTATCCCACTCCACAAGGGGGGATCCAACTTGGATCCCGGGAACTACCATCCCATCAGTCTGACAAGCCTGATCTGCAAAGACATGGAACACATTTTCATGGAACTTATAAACAAAGACATTGGCAACCTTCAAACACTGGACCCCACCCAGTTTGGGTTCGTGAAGGGCCGATCTTGTCTCCTGAACCTGATTGACTTCTTTGAATCAGTCTCCAGAGCTGTGGATGACGGTAAGGCTGTCCTCACTGCCTATCTGGACCTCGCCAAGGCCTTCGACACCATCCCCCACTCTGGAATCATAGATAAACTTACTAAGCTGGGCATAAATCCCTACACCACTTGATGGGTTGCCAACCGGCTTACTGACAGAACCCAGACTGTAAAAGTAGCTGACTCCAAACCCAGCTCCAGACAAGTGACAAGTGGAGTACCTCAGGGTTCAGTCCTGGGACCACTTTTGTTTGGCATCTACTTCTCTGAAGTACAGGCCAACACTAAGGGACTCTGTCTAACAAAGTTTGTAGATGACTGGAAAATGGGAGCCATTACTGAATCCCCAAATGATGTGGACATTCTACAAAAGGGCCTTACAGAAACAGATGCCTGGTACCAGAGCCATGGGCTCAAGCTTAATGCCAAGAAATGTACAGTTATCCCCTTTGGAAAAAAACATGTACCCATGAATTACGACATAGGTGGCAGTACACTAAACATTGAAAGTGTGATGAGTGACTTAGGGACACAGGTGGACAGTGGTCTCACCTTCGATAACCACATTGCCACAACAGTCAGGAAATCCTTCTATGTGGCACACCTCATCACTAAGGGCTTTTCATCCAGAAAAAAGGAGGTCATTGTCCCACTGCACTCATCCCTCATTAGACCCATTATAGAGTATAACGCCCCATTTGGTATGTACCTCACAAGACATCTGCAACAGCTGGAAAGGTCGCAGAAATACC
The DNA here is from genome assembly GCF_019279795.1 of Protopterus annectens. Classification (NCBI taxonomy): domain Eukaryota; kingdom Metazoa; phylum Chordata; order Ceratodontiformes; family Protopteridae; genus Protopterus; species Protopterus annectens. The sequence goes on from NC_056726.1 coordinate 531,786,614, forward strand.
TCACTAAAAGAATCACAGGCCTATTGCAGATGTCATATACTTACCGTCCAAAAAGACTCCAGCTATACTCTGTCGCATATCGTCTACTCAGAGGCAATCTCTGCTTAACATACAAGGCCATGTCAAACCCTGAACTGTTGGACATGCTCCACTTAAAGAAATCCCAATCCCTCAGAGCCACATGCTCCAGGGATCTAAACCTTGTCATCACAATTAACAAAACATGCTGGAGGGATAGGTTCCTGAACCAGAGACTCCACATACTCTGGAATAGACTGCTCATACATGTCAAGCAGAACACCTCCTTGGCCCTCTTCAAAAGAAACCTTGATGATTGGATGGGAGATAGGAAATTCACCCCAGGGATCATGTCAGTCACCCTGCTAGACAGGGGTCCATTGAAGTAAATATTGTGGGAAGAAATATCCAGAGAATTGTTATGGCTAGGCTTGTATAGGCCCTAGGGCCGATAGCCTAGTACCAACCTATGAATCTATGAACATCCTGGATGAGACATTCAGGCACAGCTTCAAATTATCCTTCCTATATAAATACACACTTCCACAGCTTCATCAGACTTAACCCTTCCACTTGATTATATCTCACATTTTAAATTTCACAGCATCTGTGCATTTCACACAGTTTCTATAAAAACTGCCCGTGTGTGGTAAACAGACACATGACAGCCTACAATGCTGATTTTTTTCACATCTGCAAATAATGTGTCATCTCTATAATAAAATACATCATAAACGTTTGTCTACTTTCTCCCTCCTCAATAAATAAAATAAAAACCTAAATCATCCAACTTTCCAAAAAAAAAAAAGTTCATCTGCAGTTATTTCAGGCAACAACGTAAATTGTCTTCTGCCTCACCTCTCCAAAGTACTAGAAACTATACTAGAAATTGTGACTTCAAGGCAGTTCCAAAACACCTAAATAATTATGACCTGCTGTGTGCTAAGTAACATGATTTTCATCCACGGCACAGCACATCTGCTATGATCCTTGCACTTAGTTCATCTTACAGCAAAACAGACAAATGCAGAATTACTACACACTTTTCTGTTGACGTCACCAGAACATCTGATTCAGGGTCCCCAGATTTTTGGTCTGCCATGGATCAAGAATTATGTTGAGAGGTTATTCAGTATTGTTACCAAACTATGCTTATCAACTTCAGCATTGTTATTTCTTCTTTCAGCTGCTCCCATTAGGGGTTGCCACAGCAGATCAACTGTTTCCATTTCCTCCTGTCCTCTGCATCTTGCTCTGTCACACCAACCACCTGCATATCCTCTCTCACCACATCCACAAATCTTATCTTAGGCGTTCCTCTTTTCCTGTTACCTGGCAGCTTCATCCTTAGCATCTTTTTCCCAATATACTCTGCATCCCTCCTCAGCACATGTCCAAACCAATGTAATCTTGCCTCTCTGGCTTTGTCTCCAAACCTTCCAACCTGGGCTGACCCTCTAATATACTTATTCCTAATCCTGTCCATCCTTGTCACACCCAGTGCAAATCGTAACATTTTCAACTCTGCCATGTCAAGCTCTGACTCCTGCCTTTTTGTCAATGCCACTGTCTCCAACCCGTATAACATAGCTGGTCTCACTACCCTCTTGTAGACCTTCCCTTTCACTCTTACTGGTACTCGTCTGTCACAAATTACTCCTGACACTCTTCTCCACCCACTCCGCCCTGCCAGTACTCTCTTCTTCACCTCTCTTCCACACTCACCATTACTCTGAACTGTTGATCCCAAGTACTTAAACTCATTCACCTTCGCCACCTCTACTCCCTGCATCCTCACCATTCCTCTATACTTCCTCTCATTCACACACATATATTCTGTCTTAGTCCTGCTGACCTTCATTCCTCTTCTCTCTAGAGCATATCTCCATCTCTCCAGGGTCTCCGCCACCTGTTCCCTACTCTCACTACAGATCACAATGTCATCTGCAAACATCATAGTCCATGGGGACTCCTGACTGATCTCGTCTGTCAACCTGTCCATCACCATTGCAAATAAGAAAGGGCTCAGAGCTGATCCTTGATGTAATCCCACCTCCACCTTAAACGCATCCATCATTCCCACAGCAGACCTCACCGCTGTCACACTACCCTCATACATATCCTGTACTTCTCTTACATACTTCTCTGACACTCCCGACTTCCTCATACAATACCACAACTCCTCTCTAGGCACCCTGTCATATACTTTCTCTAAATCCACAAAGACACAATGCAACTCCTTCTGACCTTCTCTGTACTTCTCCATCAACACTCTCAGAGCAAACATCACATCTGTAGTGCTCTTTCCTGGCATGAAACCATACTGCTGATCACTAATCATCACCTCCCTTCTTAACCTAGCTTCCGCTACTCTTTCCCATAACTTCATGCTGTGACTGATCAGTTTAATACCTCTATAGTTACTACAGCTCTGCACATCACCCTTATTCTTAAAAATCGGTACCAAAACACTTTTTCTCCATTCCTCAGGCATCCTCTCACTTTCCAAGATTTCATTAAACAATCTAGTTAAAAACTCCACTGCCATTTCACCTAAACACCTCCATGCTTCCACAGGTATGTCATCTGGACCAACAGCCTTTCCGTTCTTCATCCTCTTCATAGCTATCCTTACTTCCTCCTTGCTAATCCACTGCACTTCATAAACTCTGCTTATTAACAGAAGTAGAAAAAAATTGTACACAGGTCTTGTCTCATATTACCTACTTTTTCATGTTTTTTAATCTCACTACCTAACAACCACTCTAAATGTCAAGCCATTTTGTATAAACATAATATACTTATAATAGATAGATACATATAGATATGGATTTACTTCTATTTCCTGAATTCCCATTTAATTGAATGATGAAATGACAAGACAACTTTGCTGAAAGTTTACTTTAACGAATGCCTGGATCACCTTAATTTAATTCTGGGAAACTAACCACTTGGCCACAAAAACTTTAAAAAGAAACTCAAGCAAATCAAACCCACCTAAGTCCCCTAACTAAATATACCAACTCCAAGATTGCACTATACTGGAGAAAAGGGTAAAGTTCATCATGGTGGCTAAGTGGTTAGTTTCCTGGAGTTAAATTACAGTGATCCAGGTGTTTGTTAAAGTAAAGTTTTGGCAATATTTCTGTTCATTTCCTCATTCGATTAAATGGGAATTCAGGAAATAAAAGTAGATTCATATATAGAAGTAGATTCATATATATATATATATATATATATATATATATATATATATAATATCTATGTCAAAATAACAAATTACCTTAACCTTAACATTAGTCGTAAAACAGCGAGATGGAAATGACGAAAGTTTATATTCACGAATGTCCAGATCTTTGTAAGTTTTTGCCGTGAAAAGAGTCAGTTGGCCAGTGTGGGGAACTTTGCCCTTTTCTCCACTGTAGTGCAATTTCAAAGTTGGTTTATTTATTTGGGGGGGGTGAAGCTCCCCACTTGGGTGGGTTTTATTGGCTTCAGTTTGCTTTTTTAAGTTTTGTTGGCCAATTGTTTACTTACCAGGGAAAAATGTACGATGCTCTGGAGATTCGTGAATATAAACATTTGTTGTTTCCATTTCGCTGTTTTGCAACTCAACATTATGGTAATTCATTATTTTGACATAGCTATATATATATATATATATATATATATATATATATATATATATAAACTCATGTCTGAGGATCCCACCCGTTTTACATTTGCTAATGAACAGAACAAGCACTCCACTACTGTAGAATACTTGATGTGAAGAAATGAACCACAGAAGTCATAAATTCTGACTCTGTGTGGAGCTCATTACCCATCCATGTGTACTAAACTACTGTGGCAATTATTATTTAGGGTTTGATTCTCCATTTGCCTTCTACATCTTCCTGAGCAAGCCACTTAATCAGATGGTGATCCTTGGTAGCCTCTGAAAAGGGACACATGTCCAGTGGGCTTACTGTGTTAGAAAGTGTACTTACCATAATGTTCCATCTTTGTTGTTCATTTTAATTCTTCCCCAACTAATGGGATCGGATCTGATCCTCAGATCCAACTCGCCGGTTAAACTAGCTCGAGGCCTTCAACAAACTCTCAAGCTCCTTCCTTCCCATAATGCACCATCCCTCACATCTCTCAGATCTTGTTTGCAGCTTGACAGGAAGACTATAATGATATGCCATAACTGGAGTTCAACACAAAGAACATAGTTGTCCTTGACGTGTCTCATTCCTCCAGAAGTCAGTTATGAGAAATGGAGGGGGATGGTAGGTGGAGGGTTGAAGAAGAATGAAAATGGACAACACAAATGGAATATTATGGTAAGTACATAACTTCTTTATCTGATGTTGACAATTTCCATTCATTCCTCAACTAATGGGACAGAGTGCCCAGCTACCTAAATTCCTGGGTGGACTCTAAGGAAAGCTATTCCTAAGTACAGTTGAGCTAAAGGCTGCTTATCCCACTGAGACCAGATCTAGTTGTTATGAGTGATAAAGGTATGAGGATTTGACCAAGCTGCAGCCTTACATATATCATCCATAGAAGCTCTAGACTGAAAACAGCAGAAGTTGCCATAGATCTGGTTGAGTGAGACTTTATTGGATTTGGTAAGGGGAGATTCAATTTATTACAGATAAAGAAGAAGCAATCTGTCAGCCATCTAGCTAGAGTTACCTTTGTAAATGATTTGCCCAGTTTATTATGTGCAAAGGAAACAAATAGCTGATCTGTCTTTCTAATCTCTTTTGTTCTGTGTAGGTAGAAATGTAATTGTCTATGAACATCCAGTAAGTGTAGCATATATTCCTCTTTATTTGTAAATTTTGGGAAGAATACAGGCAAATTAATGGACTGGTTACTTTTGGATTCTGACACCACCTTAGGAAGGAAACACTGGTATGTAACATGACCCTGTCCTTTAGAAAAATCAAATATGGAGGCTTAGGAGAGCTAATGAGATAATGCTTGAAGTTCTGAAATTCTTATAGCAGATGTAATTGCAACTAAAAAGATAGTTTTCTAAATCAAAATTTTAAGATCACATTTAGCTGCAGGTTCAAAGGGAGAATGTACTAAGGTTTGCAGTACCAAATTTAAATCCCATGGTGGCATGGGATCATTACAAAGGTGTCTTAGCAGAAGAGTACCTTTCAAAAAGGCTTTGGGCAGTTTAGAAGAAGCAAGGGTAGAATTTTGAAACCCCACATGAAAGTTAGAGAATGCGGTGAGTTAAACTTTAATAGCTGATGAACAAGCACCCTCATTAAATAAACTTGCTAAAAAATTAAGAACAGGATGAATTGGAGCTGAGAAGGGGTCTATTTGATTCTGCTCTGCTCAATAAATGAACCTTCTCCATTTACTCCTCTAGAGTTTCCTAATAGGAGATTTATGGGAAGATAAAAGAATGGAAAGGACAGGGGAAGAGAGCATTGGTTGCCTGTCTATCAAAGGAATTGGATAAACCACACTGTTTGTTTGAGATCTGAAATATCCAGGTGAGCCATCCCTGTGGAATGAGACAAAAGGTCTGTAATTGGATCCAGAATACAAAGTGGGTATAGTAGATAAGGCCAAAGGAAGGGGAACCAAATCTGCCAAGGCCAGTAAAGTGCAATGAGGATTACTTTGCTCTTCAACTGGGCTGCTTTCTGAAGGAATTTGGAATTAGGAGAGTCAGAGGATAAGCATACAGAAGACCAGGGACCAATTATGAGTACAGCATCTCTCAGTGATTCCCCTGGTAGGGGGATCAGGGCAAAGAAACTGCTGCACTTGTTGCGTAGGGAAGATGCAAAAAGACTGCAGCATGGCTGGCCTCACCGACTGAAGATCATTTCCGTTATTTTTGTTGTTGAGAGACCACTCATGAGGTAGCAAAATGGAGCTGCTTAGTTTGTCTGCTATCACGTTGGAGTCCCAAAAATATGCATTGCTATTAGAAAGCAGTTGGAAGATATTGCTCATTGCCACACTCTGAGGGCTTCACGACACAGGGGATAAGATCTGGTTCCCCCTTGCTTGTTGATGTACCAGAATACTGGCATGTTGACTGTCTGGATTGCAGTTGCCCCAAGAGGAAGAGAGTCCTGGAATGCCTGCAACACCACTAGCATCACTCTCATCTCCAGAACATTGATATACAAGTTGGCTTCTTCAGGGGACCAAGTGCCTTGAACTGTTTTCCTCAGGAAGTACCCCACCCACCCAATCTGGGAAGCATCCATGGTCACTATGGTCTTGGGTTATAGGAGGATGAAAAGGTGACCTTCCAACAGCAGTTGTGACTGCATCCACCAGGAAAGATGCTGTTTGCATGCCTGGATTATTTTTATCTTCGCTGACATGGGCTGAGAAAGCATTGGCCATTGTGTTGCAAGCATGCATCGTAGAATCCTCATGTGGAATCTTGCTAAGCAGACTAAAATTATTGCTGCTGACACTGAACTCAGGGCTTGTAGAATCAGTGGGGCTGAAATTCTGGTACTGCAGATTATTTTCCTGACCTGCATCCTTATTGTTTGCACTCTTGATAGTTGAAAAGAAGTCACCCTAGATTGTGTGTTGAACACTGCTCCTGTGAATTCTAATGTCTGGGTTGGTTGTAAATGAGACGTCTTCTAATTTATAGTTATTCCAAGATATGAACAGGTCTGTAACACCTGATCTTGAGCTTCTATTAGTCGATGCTTGGTCAGGGCAATAAAGAGCCAGTTGTCTAAATATGGAAACACTTGGTATCTTGGCAGTCTTAAGGGAGTTACTGCCACTGCCATGCACTTGGTGAACACCCTAGGGGCAGTGCTGAGGCCAATGGGCAGTGCTCTGAACTGATCGTGACTCACTCCCAGTCGGAAGCATAAGTACCTTCTGAATTGTCTGCTCATCTTTATATGATAGTAAGCATCCTGAAGATCTATTGAGCACATCCAGTGTCCTAGGGCAGAATGAACTGA